>NW_023494792.1:45209967-45809967 GCF_904425465.1 Colossoma macropomum | reverse complement strand
TTTCCACCTCTGGCTTTTATAGTGCAGTCTGGTTATTATTCTCCAGGATTTCTCCACACAAAGGCTCTACCATATCATTTTGTAAAAGAGTTCATAACAAAGTTACTTCATTAAAGTAAACTTCATTAAAGTTGACCAATACTGAATACTTTGGGGCTACTGTAAGCAAGGCTGACATTACTTAACAACACATTGTTTCAGACAAATGTGTGATGCAGTTTGCACAAGGCTCATTGCTGGTGTTTACAAAGTTTTCAGACAGTTCTCTGCTAGGTTGGAATTAAAGTCAGAGTGGTGATACAGCAACTTCATACTTATAATAAAGATGTTAAGCCAGCTAATACATAGTCAAATAAGACAAACTTAACACTTACATGAACTCTATGTAAACTAAGGCAATGGTTCACCAATAGTGTTGTAGGATCAGAGTCTGGGCTCAAGAGTGTGAATTAACAGTCTCTGTTTCAATGTTATATGGACTCAGTCTTGACTTGGTCTCGAGGTAAGATGCAAATTGTGCTTGAGACCAGCTGAGCGCAATGCCTCGGTCTGAGGTGGCTGGAAATTATTATTTTTTCTAACTGAATATCAATAATACTTTCAAACAGAAAATAAACATCCTTCTCTCTACAGGTTTAAATAAAATCCTGATAATCTAATTGATTCTTTCCATGATGGTTTAACTTGGCATTATTTGATTGCTGATGTTTATGGATTCCAAAATTCAAACATCCCCTGAGGACAGATTAGAATGTTTTTATTATTATGTTGTCATTAAATAATAAAAGGGCATGTGTGTTGTTTGGTTTATATTCAGATGACTTTAGGTGGTGATTCTGAAGTTTTAAAGAAGAGACAAAAAAGAACCTCAACATCATCTACTTCCAACAGTTGGGCTAGATACTACAATATTATAATAATAATAATATTTTGACTATGTATTATTTAATATTATACTTTATGGAATATATTCTAAAATAAAATGTTGTTTATTAATATGTATCATATATGATGGATGATTATGTACAATGAACTACAAACAAATTTCAGCTTTTTTCCCTTTCTTCTCATTTTTATATTGTGAAAAAATCTGGTCTCATTCTCACTACGCTTCTCACTCGGACTCGACTGCTACAAAGTCTTTATCTTGACTTTTCCTCAATGTGTCCAGATCTCAGTCTTGTCTCAATCTCATCTCTAATGGCCCTAGTTACAACAATAGTTCTCAAACCAGTCCTCAGCGACCCTTAGACCCCCATGATTCCTTGATTCCAATTCAAAACACACAGGGATAAAGCAAACATACAGACTATACAGATATGTTTCTCGTATAATATAATAAAATAATAATATCTTTTATTTACAGAGCACTTTTCATACCAGTGGCAGCTCCAAGTGCTTAACAGACAGTGATAATGTTGTACAGTAATAGAAGAAACTCTGAACATTTAGAAGCATATAAGACAAGGACAGATGAAATTAAAAAGATAAACACCAAAGAGATGTAGAATTTTAATTGAATGCTAAGCTACAGAGATACATTTTCAAATGTTTTTTTAAAGGTGTGCACTGAGCTTGACTGTCTAATAAAAGGTGGAATTGAGTCCCACAGTTTAGAAGCATAATAACTGAAAGATGCCTCTACATGCTTTCTGTATTTTACAGAAGGTATTTGCAGAAGGTCAGTATCTGCAGCTCTTAGAAAACTACACCACATTAAGATATTAAAGAGACTATAAGGTATGTGGGTTCATTACATGCTTTCATTGCTTGGGAGGTACAGTAGCCTCATAGCACCAAAGCAAAATTTTAAACACTGGATGTTACAAGCAAACATCAATTTCAAAAAGTTGAGACAGGATGTGAAATGCTAAAAAAACATAAAGCAGTGATTTCTAGATTCTGTTTCACCTGTATTACATTGAGAACGGTACAAAAACATGATATATGTTTACTAAACAGTTTTTACTGACAACAGTTTGTTGTATTACTGAGCCCATGTGGTGACATCCATCACAACAGCATGTCTGCTTTTAATGCAGTGCCGTCTGAGCGATCGAAGGTCATGGGCATTCAGTCGTGGTTTTCGGCCTTGCCCTTTACATACACAGATATGTCCAGATTCCTTGAATTTTGGGAGTTTTGGGAACTGAGGAACTTTTTTTTAAACCACTGGATTATTGGAAGTATGAGCTTTGACCCATCCTTGCACATAAAAGAAGAGACCTTTTTGTGATACACCTTTTATACATAAACATGACTGCATTCAAAATAAGCATTTCATCACTGTCGGACAAAAATGTTATTTCTCTGAAAAATGTACTTTCCAGGAGAAGGAAAAAACGTTGTTAACTTATAATGCAAGTTAATGTAAAGATATTTTATTTCAAGTCATTTTTGATCATGATATGTTCACACAATATAAAATTAAGCTGATATTTTCAAATTATGTCAAAAACTAAAAATTGACAAAAATGGAGATACGAAGTTTTGTTCTGACAGTGACAGTATATTTACAAAATTAGTGAAGCTGATAAGGTAAAACACTAAATATTTTATCTGGATTTACAAATCACTGCTTTCTGTTTTTATTCTGCATTTGTTATTTTTATATATAAAAAATAAGTCTGTATATCTACCATCTGGCAAAAAAGTACTTTAAACAGTAACGAATGCAAGCCTGCGTATGTCTTTATAAACAAAAGAGCACAGTGTGGTGTTGAAATGGCACAATAACAACCATCATTTCCTGTGCATCTCATTTATAGTCACTTTGCGGCCCAAAGTGCAGCGACAAGGGCCACCGTTTGCTATAAATGGAGAGATTTCAATGAAGCATGAATGCACCTGCACTTTCTTTTTATGACCCTTACTCTCTTCCATCCTTTGTCTTCAGTGATGTAACTAAGCAATTCAATGGCAGAAGAGCTGGTACAAAAATCCTGATCATTGTAAGTTGCAACAACAATGGAAATAATCCAACTTTAAAAGCAATATAGTTTGCAAACATACCTGTCAACTAAATCCTAATAAAAATATGAAGTGGGTGATAGAAAACCTGTAAAATTTTATAAAAACCATGAGCCAACCAGCTTCTACCTAATCCACCCCCCAACCCTGTGCCCTCAACATTAATTCTGGCTGGTGTAATTCAAATACACAGTCTGGTTTGGGCTGTTATTGTGATGATGCAGAAAAATGCATCACAATTTTTTTTTGTGAAACAATCTTTATTCTGTGAAAACTTAGATTTACAGTCATGGCTGTGAGACAGCAGCAATGCCAAAAAAAATGTGAGTCTCGCAGGTAAATCTTGAGGCTTGACAGAGTGTATGTGTGTATATGATAATAATGGTTTCATGCTAAGCAAAGTCTTTTATACAACAAATACCATGCAGTGACCATGAAACTGTCATAATATTGCAACCATTTGTTTCCCTATAAAGCCAGTGTAACCTATGACCATCACACACATAAACACACAGATGGACAAATAAGCACACCTTTATTCAACCTAACTAAATACTTTCAATGAAAAAAATGCAAAGCAAGCTTTTAGTTTAGATGAACAAAATCAATATTTTATATCAATTCATACATCAAAAGCTCTGCCAATCAACAGCCGCCCACTCCGCTTTTTACAGTACCGCACAGCTATAGAGCATTTGGGGTATAAATTGAACTGTTGTGCTGAGCTGTATGTTTCTGCAGAGAGAAGTGTGAAGGCACTGCAAAATGCTTTACTGTGATTTAAAAACTGTAATACTAAAGGATAAGAAGTTGGAAAATGATTGAGACGTAGGAAAACGATCATGTAAGAATGAATCCTGTTTTTGGTACACAAACCTACACAAACGTTACATGCAAAAGTTTGGGTGCACCTGGTCAAATTACGTTTTGTTGATGTTCTATGTAAAAATAAGCACACATTCTCTACAGAGAACACACGTCTGCACACTGTAATATACAACTGTCTACACACACACACATTTTCTAAACCGCTTATCCTTCTGCGTCGCGGGGTACTGGAGCCTATCCCAGCAGTCAGTGTGTGGAAGGCAGGAGACACCCTGGACAGGTTGCCAGCCCATGGCAGGGCAGACACACAGACATACACATTCACACACTCACTCACACCTAGGGGCAGTTTAGTGTGTCCAATTGACCTGTCCAGGGTGTAGTCTTTGGACTGTGGGAGGAAACCGGAGTACCCGGAGGAAACCCACACAGACATGAGGAGAACATGCACACAAAACTCCACACAAAAAGGACCAAACCCACGTCCTTCTTGCTGTGAGGTGCTACCCACTGTGCCCCAATTACTGTCTATTTGAATGAAAAAAAAAATCTACAAATCCCAAAAATCTTTTTTTCCAAATATAAACACACACACAAACACACATTATCTAAGCCGCTTATTCCTCTGGGTGGCAGGGGGTGCTGGAGTCAATCTCAGCACTCATTGGGCAGAAGGCAGGAAACACCCTGGACAAGTTGCCAGTCCATCAGGGGGCAGACAGACAGACAGACACATTCATACACACACTCACACCTAGGGGCAATAAACCAGAGTACCCGAGGAAACCCACGCAGACATGGTGAGAACATGCAAACACCACACAGAAAAGACCCTGGTCACCCAGCCAGGGAATCAAATATATACAGTGCACTACAATATGCAGAAAAATGCTGTATTTATATTAGGAAATCATCAAAACATGTCGTCTGACTGGGGGTGTTCAACCTTTTGCAAATGACTGTACAAAAAAAATGTACGATATGGGCTCTTTAACGGAACAACCGGCAAAATAGAGCAGTCTGGGATTTCGTGGCGTGTTTTACTTAAAAAACTTAGTAGATTTCAAAGAAAACAATATCCCGGTCCTTACACGCAGAATTTAACTGAATTCATGACCTGCTGTCATCTGCACATACTAATTACATCGGAATGCATCCAATCGACCAAAAAGGTGAATGATTTGGAATAAATCGAGTGCTTTTCACAAAAAATCACTGTCCAGGCGATGAATCACTTGTCACACCAGGCTATTTTTGGTCCGATTTCAGGGGTTTAATTAAAATCTCGCACATTTTAATTATGTAGTGAGGTCATTTAATACTGGCCTTGTATCTTAGGAGGCTCTCTTACTCCTCTAAATAGCAGAGCTCAAGTTTAATGCGGCAGAAACAACATACTCGGCAAAGAGACAGAAAAGGCAGCGCTCACCACAACAACTGTCTGACTCTTCTGGACACCTCTTGCATTTACTCTTAACGTGGACCAAAACCCAAACCCTGACCACAGTGCACTTTAGATGTGTTCAGAGTTCCTAACCTTTAAAGGCGTAGTTAGGCAAAAAATCAAAATTACACAATTTTTCACTTGATGTAGTCAACTAGATGTACAACTGTATCTTTAAATGTTCCACCATAATGCTAACCATTTGCAGACAGCATGGGTCACTGGCAACTCAACACTTACAGTACCATTTAAAAGCTTGAAAACATTTAGACTAAATATTTGGAATCAATGAGCCTTATTCACCAACCTCTCCTAAGAATAAATATTTTCTTAAAACCCACTCACGCAGTTTTCACTGAGATTCTGACATTCACCAGTGTTTTTTTATTTGGGCTTTGTTCTTAGGTACACACACTCAAGAGCACAAAGGTGCGAACAATTCTGTGTTTTTTCCTAGGACCTTTTTCAAGAACAAATTTCAGAAAAAACTTAGTAAGATTTTGGTGAACGAGGCCCTATGTTTTAATACAACAAAGCCAGTTACAGGTACAGACACATACATAAAATGATTTAAATGTTGAAGTTACGTGCAATTTTCCAGATTTCAAATGTTTAGCAGTAAGCTAATAAGAAATGCTAGACGTGCAGAGAATGATGAACAAAGCTGTGGATTCTAAAATGACTGAGAAAACTGTATAGCAATGAAAATTATTTAAAAAGTCATCAAATCTTGACTAAAATGTATTAGAAATAGATTATGGTATTGAATCTTGAACAAATATATGAATCCTGGATAAAAAATCTAAAAATACCTTTTGTTGTCTATGTTGTCAGTAATACTTAAATCTATACTGTATGCTAGGACAAGTTGTTATTGTACACATAAAATAACGAAACTATTATATTAAGTACTGCTGGGATAGGCTCCATCTCCCCCCACGACCCAGAAGGTTAAACGGCTTAGAAGATATGTGTGTGTGTGTGTGTGTGTGTGTGTGTGTGTGTGTGCGTGTGAGATTCCAAACTTCAGAATAGTACAGTACCATCTACCACAGTGACATATAAACCACCAAGACAGTGCAAAATTCATTTTGCACAAGAAAGCAAAATATAAAAAATAGTGAGCCCACTGAAATATTAACAACTTTCATATTCAATGTGCTTTGAAGGAAGTATGATGATCAGGCCTCATGCAAAGACACGTATTTACTGTCAAGGTAGCCTGAACCCCAGCCAACAGCTTAAGTCACTTATCTAATAAAAAAATGGATGGGCACAATGAGATCAGAGGTTGCTACAGTGACCCGTGGAAATGCATTTAAGGGTTAAGATGGAGGATTCTTGTCAAATAGTATCAAAAGATAAGTCTCACCACAATCAGGAAACATTTTCAAGCTGAAAAATAATGTCAAAACTCAGTTTCAGTCCATTCCCAGGCAGCGAAAAGCAAGCCAACAGGTGGTGGGCTAAACTGTTGCACCTCATCCGTCACAGAAACCTGCGAAGCATTCAACTGTTCATAACCTGACCTGGAAAACAGGGGCGAGAGAGAGAGAGAGAAACTCGGGTCTCCATGACAACCCTAACCATGGAGCTGGGCGAAGGACCCCAGCAGAGATAATGAATATATTTCAGCGCTGGCTCCTCCTGGATGTGCGCTCATCCATATTTCACAAAAGGTGTACATTTTTGTATGTCCAAACCACACACGTGAACACTTCCTTATAAAAGCCATGAATAACGGATGTTAACATCACTATGTGCTGGAAGGAATGCTCAGGAATACAGGAATCAGGGGAATGAAGAAGTGATGGGAAGTAAAGTACATTCATATTAATGGAAAGTCTTGATTCTTATAGCAATAGTTAGGAGAAAAATCTACCCCAAATAGAACCAATCAGCTAAGACACATTTGGTGTCTGAAGTTTGCTTCATTAGTTTTGCACTGAAGCTCTAAGACTAATTTGGCAGTTATTGCTAAAGTTGATTTGCTAGCTATACTGGACAAGCCAGAGGGCTATTGGAACAATGTTCTGTGGATGGATGAGACCAAAATAGATCTTTTTGGTTTAAATGAGAAGCGTTATGTCTGGAGAAAGGAAAACACTGCATTCCAGCATAAAAACCTTGTCCCATCTGTGAAACATGGTGGTGGTAGTATCATGGTTTTGGCCTGTTTTGCTGTATCTGGGCCAGGACGAACTCTGAATTATACCAGCAAATTCTAAAGGAAAATGTCAGGACATCTGGAGGAAACCCACCAACATAACAGAGGTGAAGCTGTTTTGTACGGGGGACTAAAATTCCACCAAGCTGATGTGCAGGACTAATCCAACGGTTCCTGGAAATGTTTAGTTGCAGTCATTGCTGCACAAGGGGGTCACACCAGATACTGAAAGCAAAGGTTCACATACTTTTGTCACTCACAGATATGTAATATTGGATCATTTTCCTCATTAAATAAATTACCAAGTGTAATATTTGTGTCTCATTTGTTTAATTTGGTCTACTATTAGGACTTGTGTGAAAATCTGATGAAGTTTTAGGTCAAATATAGAAAATTCTAAAGCGTTTACAAACTTTCAAGCACCACTGTATGTATTTTTGTCCATGTTTGTACATAATGATACGTCATACAATGTAAGAAACAAAATGTCTATTTGAGATTACGTAACAACTTAATAAATCCTCATGTACAATGAGTGACACAAACCACAGAGTTATAACTGTGTTTAATGGCATTATCCTTGTTTTTTACAATAACAAAACACAGGCTTAGCATGTTATCATTGCCCCTTACTGTTGACATTTTCTTCAGATGTTGTTAAACCAAGACACAGTCTCACTGATGTGAAGTGCTGCTTTTATGAAGCATCAAAAGCTATTTGAGTGCTGATGACTCCCCCTTGTGCAGAATTCTCAGCCTGCTAAACATGAGTGAGTGAGTTACAAGCCAGGTCCATGAGGTGCTTCACAAAAAACACATTATAGAATCTGATGCTTTCTTAAAGAGATTATTAGTGCCTCACTGACAGGATTTCCAGCACTGTGGTGTGAAGCTCGTAGAGTTGACCCGCTAGCTCTATTACTCACCTCATCTCACTAATAACTTGAATAACGGCCATAGAAAACACAATTATTGTACACGCCAACCAATAGAGCACGTATACGGTCTTGGGTTAGCATATGACTTACTACTTGCTAGCTACATTAGCCTCATAGCTCCAGTGCCAAACTAAAGATGCAAACTTCTGACACCGAACATGTCTTGACTGACTGACTACATTTGACGTACGGATGATTTTATTTTTAGTCAAACTACCACTTCAACCCTCTGTGAGATCAACTTCTATAGGATCTAACCTCTTTACAAAAGTTGCTTCTCAAGATTCTTTGTCTAATCACCCTCCACAGTGACAGAGATGCATATTATTACATGACACACACACGTATAGACACACACACACATTCCCCAACTCTGCTCTATACTGTGTGACTACCTTCCTGAAAGTCCTAATCAAGACACATGAATTTGCAATCAGCATCTCGAGAGCGTGAGCTAATTAAGTACTGGCGACACTGTGGCGGAATGGCTGTTTTTTCCATTGGCGCGGGTGCAATTATCCCCCCATCCATCGACAGGGACCTGAATGAAATAACAATTATCATTAAAAGCAATCTACATGCTCAGCTCAAGTGCCTCTTCCTCTCTCTCTCTCTCTCTCTCTCTCCATTTTCTCTCTCTTTAACTATCTCTCTCTGTCTCTTTTTGTTTCAAAGAGAGGTACTAAATAAGTGACCTCTCCATCTTTTGTTAAATTTATCCCATTCAAAAGGCCTCAGACGAGCCGATCTGATGGCCATTCGGCTTCACAAATAGGCCTTATTGCAGCATACTGGTGGGCAAATCAAGCCATTGTTTTCTCATTGAGGCTTGTACGGATGTTTTGGTAATGTGTCCAGGCTACTACTCCAGCTACAGCTGCCAAACACTTGCTGTTTACCTGGAAATCTTTTCACAAAGCTTCTTCAGACCCATCTACTCATCTTGTAAGACTTACTGGTCTTTACTCGACATCACCGTCAAATCCTGTTTCTCAGAAATTGTACATTTCTAGGAGAAGAAAGAAACAATCTTAAAAAATGTAATTAAATATTAAATTAAATTAAAAAATACTCATGCTGTGCCAACCAAAGCTTTCTTTTGTAGAAACTGCTGCAAGTTTGGGCAAGATTTACACAAAAGTCCCATTCACTCATGAATTTAGCTTGGACATTACATTCATGACAACTTTAAACTTTACAGTTTAAAATGCTATGCTACTGAACTAAACTATGCTGTTTTAGCTCATTGGCTTTAGGTGACACTAAATTAGTCACCATGCTAATGTTGGCTCGATTACCTAACAAAAAGACATCAGACATGGATGTTAACTAATAGAAATTAAAGGGACATGCCAGCTAGACTAGAAAAACCTCCTTCTGATGATGCATCTTGAAGGTGGGAGGAACTTTTGAAAAACCTGCTTTGGGGTGGATTTTTGGGGGCCATAAAGGAAGTGCTGGAGGGTTGCATGTGCATGCACACACCTGCATTGCCTGTAATGTGTTTCAAATGTATTTTTTTATATTGTTTTGTTAGTTGTCAAATCCAGAAGGTAGCCAGATAACTAACATTACTGTGGAAGCTAACATTACTGATAAGAAGCTAGAAAACATTTCAAACTGCCCACCCTGAAAATCCACCACAAACCAGCTTTGGTTTTTTTTATGTTCCTACTACTTTCAAGATACATCACCAAAAGGCTGAGGTCTGGCTGAAGTGTGCCTTTAATAACTCACTACAAACATCTGACAGAGAAAAAAAGTTACAGGGTCCTTTTTCTCATCAGGTTAAATGGGATGTCCAACCTCATAACAAGTGCCATGAAAGAGTGCATTTGTGGGCAGAGTATGGATAGGTCAGCAGAATGTCTATTGGTCCTTTTATCAAGAAATGTTCACATTGTATAAAGAGGTAGACAACTTCTGCTTAACGGAACTGAGTTCAGGAAAAATGAGAGGGAGACTGGAAGTGTATGTGGGTTAAAGATTTATGAATGAGAAGGAAATTAAAGCCACTGTGCTCCAACTGAAGTGCTTTTAACTCCTTGCTTATGAAAAGCAGACTTGCGCTACACTCTTATGACCCTCTATGTGGGCGATCCAAAAAATAAACCCCGCTGGAGTTCAAAGATACAAAATAAATCAACTGCAGAGGGAAAGGGCAGGAGGAGAAGTGAACAGTTTGAGAAATGAAAGATTAGGAAGAAAGACAAGTCTCTGTAAAGCAGGATGCTCCATCAGAGTGTCAGTGAGCAATGAAAGAGAGAGAGAGAGAGACTGAGAAAGATAAGAGAGAGATACAGAGAGAGACAGATAGAGAGAGAGGGAGAGAGCGATATATAGAAGGAGGAGACAGGGAAGAGAGAGAGAGAGACAGACAAAGATGTAGATAGACAGATAGATAGATAGATAGATAGATAGATAGATAGATAGATAGATAGATAGATAGATAGATAGATAGATAGATAGACAGATAGATAGAGAGATAAGCTAACTGAAATTGAATTGGGGAGAGAGAAAGAGAAGGAGAGAGAGACAGATAGATTGTTTACACATACACATACGTACATACTATCTCTCTCTCTCTCTCTCTTTCTCTCTTTCTGTCCTGCCATCCGCTGACAGGGCCTGAAATAGCAGTGGAGACCCACTGCGCGATTTCTTTTTCTATTTTTCCCCCATTTTCCTTTCCTCACGCAGAGACTCCCAAACGCAGCCCTGTGTGCTGATTGAGCTGTGTAATTATGTGTAATTAACAGTCATTAGGGTTGTTAAAGGTGCCCCCAACAGGGCAGAGGTGCAGGTGCACCGTCCTAATGCGGTTTAGCCGTACTCAAAAACATCCCCTTTAATAATGCCGCTCACTGGAGCGCAATACACCTATAAATCACGGCTGTAGCGTTTGGCGATATGGTTATATAACATGATCATACTTTGATTTTTTCACAATACATATGTATCCCGATTTTGTTTTTCTGAGGTTTGTGAAGAAGCTGGAATGGACATAACACACCAGCAAAACAGTACAGCCACATGTAAAAATGAGTTGAGAAGGAACATGGAAAATCTAATCACTAGTAAAAAATAAATACAATAAGATAATGGACTGACGTCCAATCAGCTTCTTGTTACCATGTAATTTATGCACCTGTTGTTGGTGGTGTTTACAGGCTCTCTATATCTGGTCTTTTTTATGATACATGCAGTTGTTCTTAATATAGCAATAATTTACTCATTTATGACAATTTATGACTATTTATGACAATACTCTATTGTCTATTACAGATACATTAAATGTGTATCTATTATGTTGTGTAACAGAAAAACTATACCAGCTTCAGCATGAAACAGAATAAAAACACAGCAGCTTTTCAACTCAGTTTCTGTAATATGGAAGGAAAAGTGCAAAAAGGGGCACTGAGGAGACATGGTTTTGCACTCTGTAAAGGTAGAGGGCCACTATGTGACCAGGGCTATTTCCATGGAGATTATACCACAGTCAGCCACAGTTTCACCAGGAGGAGAGACCAGTAAGCAGTGGATTAGCCTCAGAGTTTAACACAGCATGTACAATAACCGCTGCACAATAGGGGCAAAATACTAGACTGTACTGTTACATATTGCCATAACAAAACAAAAATATATTTTAAACATACTGGTGAATCAATAATGTAACGCGATAAAACATTAGAATATTAGAATATCTTCATTCGTCAGAACACTTACAGAAACACTCAGCTGGAACTGTGAGTCTTTCAGGATACACAGAAAATGCTCTGTGATATGGTCAGATGGCTCATTTGCATATTGCATTATACTTTATACTAGCACTCAATCAATCTGTGTTGAGCTAACGTTTCTGTTTAAAGGACCTTTATTCAAAACTTTCAAGGCTGAAACACTCATTATAACTTTACTGTTAATGGGTGGGCCTGCACTGCTGTAAGATGAGGTGAGGGTCATTCTCCATTTGGAGTGTGAATTCAGGTGGACACATTTTTAAAAAATCAATTCCTTTCATCCCAAAACTAAATAATCTTAATATGTCCAAAACATCTCCTATTATTATACATGCAAAAAGGAGAGCTTAATTCCAAACGTATATTACAGTCACTGGCGTTGTATGATTATGGTGTAACACCAGTGACTGTGACACCAGTGACATTCTGGTTAAAACTGAGGATGTTGTAAACTGGCTGACTCATCGGTGGTCAGGTGACCTTGTGCAACTATTTAAAATCAGTAATAACAAACAAAAAATGTAATTACCCAGCCATTAAAGCACATAACACCGGTGACACAAGGAAGTTATGTGCTGTCTGATAAACAAAATTATGAATAAATTAATAAAAAATAGTGAGCAAGTGTGGACTCGCCTTCTCATGTCTTGAGATGCTTCCTCTGTGATGAGCTTTGACCCAAGGAAGCAGTTTAATAGAGCTGAAAAATACTTTGTTAAAATGTATCATAAGAGTCCTGATAACTGATAATCAGTGATCAAATTTGTGACAAATCAATTTTTTTAATAAAATACATCATTTTAATGTAGTAAAATGTTGATGATATAAAAGGTAAACAATAATCTGTTTTATACAAATTCTTAATTTAAACCTCCAACTTTCTTAAACCTCCAACTTTCTTCCTTGTGACAAGCTGTTTTACATATGCAGAGCGACTTTAAAACAGGATAAAAAAGAAAAATCACAGAAATCATAGGGGGAAAGTGTGATTTAATCTTTCAGCTGTGTAAATGTACATACTGACTTTTGGAGCCGTGCCTCATATTTTAAGCATCTTTTTAAGCCCCGTAACCTGTGACATGGTTTCCCACTCCAAATGGAGAAGGGCCCAGTGAACATACGTAAATGCATCTTTTTTATGACATCACAAAAACAATGGCTTCAAAATGGGCTGTTTTTGCAGCTTAGTTTCTATATAAGGATGTGGGACTAAACTGTACATTGTAAACATCTAACAATGTTTACATAGTACATCAAACTTAAAAAAGTGAAGAAAATTAGGTCTTCCTTATATTATATGGGCCCTTTAATGTGTTAACACACCTTACACAACTTACCAATATTTTTCTCTCTCTCTCTTTTCAATGGCATTCAATTTAATCACAGGACAACCACAGTAGCCCAGGACATAAAGCATTGTATAAGCAATCGTACATGGTAAGTACTATGTAAATTAAAAGAAAAAAAACACAACAAAAGTTTAACGCCTCTCTCTCCCTTCTCGGTTCTCCGTGCTGTTACTCCACAAGCTGTGCTGACTGGCACTCATTATGTTCCAGTAAGCGTTAGCTGCTGCTTTTAGTGCTGAAAATGAAAGCGAGAAGCAGTGTGTTTATGGGCTTGTTTTCATATCATGGGGTTTCCTAGCCGTTAGCATACAATAGAGGCAGAGAGAGAGAGGGAGAGAGCGAGAGACAAAAAGAATGTTTTATTGCACATTTTCTTTTTTCAAACGGCACATACGTGTAGCCTACAATGGATAATTTCTTAGAGAGAGAGAGAAATAGAACGCCTCAGACTGAGGGATTTGAATAAAGACTTTAACAAGCAGCTTCAGAATAATGAGCATCAGCAGCGAGCAAACAGCTCATTAGTGAGTTTGAACTGCACCCTTTCCCTCTCGCATTTGCACACACGCACATACACACACTTTCTTAACAGCATGTCATCTTACTCAACCACAACAAAACAGCACTGCCACAATCCTTCCTCCACTCCCTTACACCCTAAAGCCTGCGTACATACAGGGCCAACTCCACCTTGTTCAGTCTACAGGTTGGATAATATTGAAGTAGCAGCCACTCCTATATTCGCCTGATTTGCCACTTCATTAGGCACACCCTAGGCTTGATTAGAGGGGTGGGATACAAGTAGATGTCATCACCAGATGCCAAAAAACAACCTCTTTGTTTTCCCCCTTTCCATCGCCTTTGGATGACTGTTGTTACAGCCTTGTACAAAAGTTTGACCACTGGTCAAATTACATGTTTTATTCCTTGTGTGTGTGGTCTGGTGTAAGAATGCTGAGCACATTTTGGCAGCCACTTTTCACTGGGTTTTTGTTTGTTTGTTTTATACTGCGTGTAGTATGCTTGTAATTTGTTTTGTTTTCAGATTTCCCTGCTGGGCCAAGGAGATTTTGCATCATTAACTGAGAGACTTTGCATCACTGTGGAGGAGGTTGACTGGGCTGCAAGCTGCGAGAGTCTTCATTGCAGTAGCAAAGTTTGACTGGGTTGCCAGCTGGGACACTTTAAACTGCGAAAGGGGGGTAGACTGGGACGTGACCCGGGACACTTTCCATTGTGGTAGTGAGGTTTCCTAGGCTGCAAGCCATGACACTTTTCACTACAGTAGCAGAGTTTGTCTGAACCACTAACTGGGACACCTTTCATTATGGTAGTGGAGTTTGACTGGGCCGTGGGCCAAGAGACTCTTCACCGTGCTTGACCGGGCCACAAAGTGGGAAACTTTTCATAGTAGTACTGGAGACTGAGGAAGCTGCAAGCCGGGGACTTTGCACCATGACAGTGGAGTTTGACTAGGCTATGTGCTGGGGACTGGGTTTGACTGGGCCACAAGCCAGGTGACTGCACAAGGTCAGGAGAGTTTTTCTCCCTGTCAGCTGTGTGTGTATGTTTTGTTTGATGTTGATTTGTAATTGTAAAGCACTCTTAGGTTTGAGAAAGATACTACATAAATTAAACTTGTGATTACTGATATTATTATTCCTATTATCATTATTATTTTTCCAAGTGAAAGTAAGTTATCACATGTTCTGTATGGGACACACTTACACAAAGTTTAAAGCACAATTACTCTTTATATTTGCTGAATGTAGCATTCAAAAAAATAAAACATAAAATATAGCATGTGCAAAAGTTTTTATGGAAAACAAATTGTTTTATTTTTTTCCAGCATGTTAAATATAGGAAATAAATAGAAATTGTGCCCTAAAATGTGCTGGCAAATGACACATTTAACTCCATTCCCTTTAGAGGATGTATTATTTGCAAAAAGAACATTAATACTCTGGGGTCCACAAATTTGCCCATGTGTCAAATTTGATGTTTCTAAAAATGTGTCTCTATCTTTGCGACAATACAGCACAGAAATATGGTTCAAATATTTATTAAAACTGTAGAGTCTGGCCTTTCAATTCCATTTTATCAGGAGATCATACAGGAGACAATAGAGATGGAGATACACAGCATCTGCCTCTCATCGTGATTTTGTGTTAAACTGACCAATGGACATTCAGGAAATCACTAAGGACCATCACATCAGAAACTCTTCATTCTTCATTCAGTTGACTTCAGAGACATGTGGAAAATGGCGTGCAAAAAGTTTACAGCTGCAGCGGTTTTGGAAAGTAGCAACAAAAACGACCGAGTACTTTGATTTGAAAAATATGGGTACCATGTGATATGCAATCACCTTTAAGGGCGAATTTAAGAAGATATGCAAAAATCGAAAAAATACGACCAGGAGCGCACAAACTTTTGCATAAGACTGTATATCACCTAAGATGTTTTGATGATTTACACACCAAGCTGCCTTTAATGTGCAAAATTTAACAAAGTCCACAAACAATCAATAAAGTGTCATAAGATACTTTTTACAGCACTAAAGAAATGACGAACACCTACAGCTTATGACCACCACTATACTTATGTTGTATCTACGCTCACTGGCAATTTCAATAGGTGTACACTTATTGGCCATTTTATTAGAAACACTTAACTTGTATTGTACAGTACAGTTTTATATATATATATATATATATACACACAAACCAGATAAATATGTGTTATGTAAATATGACTTAACAGGATAGCATGTAACTATTTTTGATTTGCAAGGCAAAAAAGAATATTAGTATAACTTATTTTAACATATATTTTACAGCCCTGCAATGTACTGAATCCATAATATGTCTAAGTAAGTAAACTGATGTCTTCTTGCAAATCCAGTTGTGTTTCAACAGCAGCTCTACATTCAGTGAACTTTCACATCATGGCTAATGACACTGCATCGGTGCAGATCTAACAGGTTTTTTGCCCAGTGGCCTCTGACTGGAGCCTGTGAGGGACGACTGGACCTCAGTTGGTCAAAATAAGAGTATTCACATGATGAGTATTCATGAGGGAATCAGCTCTCTGTCTGTGTAAAAGAGTTTATGTGGTGTAATCTGTTCGGGGACGGATAAAGGAGAAGCAAATGAGCGCTGGTTCTTACCCCAGAGGCTTCTCTAACCGACTCCCCAGAGAACCCACAATCTCCCCCAGAGTGCAATACGCCTGACCCAGGAAATCCTGCAGGGGGACGAGAGAAAGAAAAAGAGAGAGGCATTATCAGATGATTAGAATTACAGAGAAAAAAGCAATAGTGAGAATGAGACAGGGAGAAACACAGAAAGAGACAGGGAGAGAGAAACAGGAACAGAAAAGGAGAGAGGGAGAGAGAGAGAGTGTAAGAGAGAGAGAAAGAGAGAGAGAGAGAGAGAGAGAGAGAGAGAGACAGAGAATAAGTGAGAAACAATATTACAGTGTAATAAATAATAACTAAACAAGACAGGAGCCCTTCACTCCAAATAGGCCCGTTATCAGTTACACATTCTCAAAAATACTGTAGTAAAACAATACTGCACACTGTTCACAAAAAGTCAACAGGACTGACTGCCTGACTATCTTCAGAGCAGTTGAAAGCAGAGAAACATGAAAAGAACAGCAATGAGAGAGAGGCACAGCGGTACACTGCAATCCGACTGCCCTCAGTGGTCATTACGATGCATTAACTTTGTTTTACTTCCCTTGAACTGATCCCGGGACTGCGAGTGGACACGTTCTACCCTCACCTCTGCTCTAACAGCCAAAGCTTTGATACACACCAAAGAGGAAAATCAAGCAGAAGCACCGGCGGCACTCTCTGCAGCACCGTAATGAGCCATGGCTGATTGGAAGTGCTTGTTTGGCAAAGGCAGCACATGGACGCTGGCTGAGACGATCAAGAGGTTAATGGGGAAAATGGAGTAAGACTTTGCTGCAGTGGCTAATGGAAACAGTTGACTTATTACTCATAAAAGTTTGATTAAACTTTTAAATGAATGAGCTGCATAAAGTACAGAATAGAGAGCTACCAACTCTGGCACAGACATATGTGCAATCCAATTGTGAATATAGGCTGTTTTTATCGTCACTGTCATAACAAAGTAATGAACTATTGAAAATGTATAAGATATTTTCGTAACACTTTACTGTAGGGTACTGTTCATAGGGCTACATGACACCTACATAAGCTTGTCATGTCATCTGGTCACACTGGGGACAGATTTTAATGAAAAGTATATCAAGACACGATCCTGGCGCAAAACACATGTCAATGCCAGCTGTAAACAGGCCCACAGTGTATACACTGCCTACATCTGATTAACCCATCTATGCAAACCCATCTATCTAACCAATGCTATGCAAAGGGCACTAAGTTTTTCCTAAGAAGTAGCGGCAGTGACTGTGAAAAGGTATAGCTGTTGAAGAAGCACAAGCTCCAGCTATTTATAAAACTCTGCATTAACACTGACACTGCTTCATTCCCATGAGCAGTAACAATTACTGTTAGGGTCTCCACAGCCAGATCCAATAAAGCAAAAGAGACACAGCTATCTCTCTTTCTCCCTCTCTCCCTCTCTCAAACAGGGTGTAATAAATACATATTTTGCTCCTCACTCCCTATGGCCTTCTCTCTTTAATTCTCACCTGCTGCCGACAGCACAGCTAGCCCTGCCGGCTCCTCACATGTTAACACGTCCGTTAATGGCTTTAGACTGGGCAGAAGTTTCCCGGGAGGCTAACGGCTGGATAAAGGGGGTTTGTCTCTCCTGGTTGGACTAGAGGGGAGGGTGATATTGATTTTTTTTTCTTTGTTTTAGTGCCTGTGATGGTGGCAAAAAGAGCACTAGGTGCACTGAGACAATGCCACATGTGATTTGTGGGCTCATTTGGGGAAGGCTGTTGGAAGCTGAGGGATTTGAGCAAACAACTGGAGTCTTGGGAAATGTTTTCAATTACTCCTCAGTGCCATCCGGGTGTCTCCGTGTGTATGCGTGTCCCCGTGCCTCCAGGGGTAAACACTACCGGCACAGATGCACAGGAGCCATGTTTCAGAGCTGGCACTGAGCTGGAGGAACTGATGGTGATTTAGATCGGTGGGGCTGGCTGGAACATAATGTGTTCAGCACAATAGCTGCACTAGCTGGATAGATGGCCCATTTAAGTAGAACAGTTCCTCTGGCTGGAGTAGATGTATTGCAATATGTTTAAAGGAACAGTTTGTCTAGCTAGAATGGAGGAACATTGGCCTCAATACAGTGGCTCCTCTGGCTGGAGTGGATATATAATAAAGTGGAGTGGATTATAAGTTTGGCTTGTAAGTTTGCATTTTCTCATGATTATTGGGTAGTAAATCATTGCTGTTAGAACAAAACCATAAAAGCCATAAGAGTAACTTTGCAGGAGAAAGACAAAATGTTGTTAACTTTCAAAGTAACATAGTCAATGTAACGTTATTTTAAATCATTTTATATCATTTCTATTGGTCTTTTCATCATGAAATTTTGGCACAGGGTAAATAGTAGCAGATTTTCAAATTACGTTAAAAAAAATTGAGAGATAAGGCTTTGTTCCAACGGTGATTGCAGTGCCAGCATTAGGCTAGCAGAATCTGATAAAACCTTTAATGAATTAATTTTATTAAATGATAATTTTATATCAAATTGACAAAGTTTTAATTAACATCATTTAATAAAAACAAATTATGGAACCAAAATTTTGCTATGTGCCTATTTATGTACAAAGTTCTTAAGAACCTCAGGGCTGATGCTTTAGTCACTAAGACAGGATGTTAGTTACAGCAGCCTTAAGAGCAACAGTCGATATTGCTAAATAAAAGCAACATGTCATGGGTCCAGCTAAAATGTTGCTTTGTAACTTTTTCTAATCAGATAAAAATTGTTAACAACGTAGGCTTAATAACATTGGCCTCAAAAGAACATTACATCCACTATGTCTGAAAGTGTAAAAAACATGCCTCCTTTAAGGAGCCCTTATCATGTAAAAACAAATTTCCTGATTTTACGCAAATTTTTTTTTTATTTTGATTTTCACTCCCCAGCCCATACAGTCCATTTGTGAACTGTGACATCACAACCATGAACATATTTACACGATATATGTCTGTCAATTCAGCATACAGCAGTTTTGCCCCACCCATTCACCCTGAAGTGATGCGGAGTGTTGCTACTGCAGACAGTATGTAGCAGAGTTACTGTAGAGGAGGATGTAGGGAAAATTACTGAGACAATTTCAATTCAAATAAAGTTTGTTCTATAAATTTCAGCTCAGAGTGTGTTTTAAATGAGGCACAATGTAAGGCTGCCAATCAGAACAGAGATAATTTACATAGAGTACTGTGCAAAGGTCTCAGACACCTAAGACTTACTGCATTTATGTTTATCTGTATTTATTTCAATGTTACACAGAGTTACTGGTACAAAGATATGACTGCTGAGACAAATGGTTTAAAACAATTTACTTAGGTGTTTAAAACATTTGCCCAATACTGTATAGAGGTGGGCAATACAGCAAAAATGAATTATCACAATACTTCAAGAAGTTTCCACGACACATGATATGTCACATCGCTCTTTTTTTCTGACATCTTGTTGTAAATCTTTGATTTGATTTGATTGCCATGGAAGAGATTCAGGAGACTGGGGTTTGCAGAAATAATGATGGTTTTACTGCGATGGACTGGCGACCTGTCCAGGGTGTATCCTGCCTTCTGCCCGATGACAGCTGGGATAGGCTCCAGCACCCAACCGCGACCCAGAAGGATAAGCGGTTTAGATGATGGATGGATGGATGGATGATGGTTTTATTAAAAAGAGAGCGCTCAGTATACCTGCCTTAGTCTCACCCCAATCTCAACAGCAGCTCAGACACACAGCTTTTATGCTATGCAACTGACCCCCCACCCCCAATAGAGTCATACAGAGCAGTGTGGGACATTTGAATCCTGTCGTAAATACATTACTGTGTTCTGCCCCAGCACATCCTCCTTAGGGGTGTTGTAAGGCCAATTGGTGTAACTGTTCAAACCACGAGAAAAGAAATGGATGTGGCTTCTTAAAACCTTCAGCATTAATACTGTTTAACAATGAATAACAATTAAAACAAAGGACAATGCACAGAAAACAAAATAAAACAATTTCCAACAATCTAATAGGTTGGAACAAAGTAGTGCCACAAAAATACTATGAAAATCTATTGTATTCAACATTTCACATACTGTGCTACACTAAATTCAATTAAATATGACTAATTATGCTCTCTTTGTAGTCATTTTTCTACTGTACTAATGATAGTTTTAAAGGCAGAGTGATAGCCTGTATATTGCTAAGGGTAATAAGAGATTGGAATTTATAAGTGGACTTCAGGGGACAAAAATACATTACAAGTGTAGAATACAGGCCTTTAATGCTCCTACGTTTTCATTAACCACAGCAATAAATGTTCCTGCACTTTAACAATCTTTATTGACTTGAACAATCTGCCTCCCACTAAAGCCTGAGAAAATCCTGTGAGGCACTATCACTGCTCACTTACTGCCTCTATGGGAGACACTCAATTCCGGTCAGCCTCTGCTGAAGGAAAATACACTCTGAGGGAACCGTAAAACCAATATAACTGAATAACAGAGAAACAAATAGTCACAAACAGGGAGAAACAAAGCATTGAGGAGTAAACAACAGTGGCTTGACGTGAGGTGGTTCATTGTAGAGGAAGTAATCAGACTGGATTTCTTTACACTATTGGTGAGAGGTGTGTCTACAACATAAATACGGCTGCATGCAAAAGTTTGAACACCCCTGGTAGGCATACAAGCTATGTTGATTTTCTAAGTAAAAAGAAATTACCACATTACCACTTCTACATGGAATAAACTTTTCTGCAAATTTTACTGCACAATTTGAAAACATGAAATATAAAATGTGCCATAATTTTGCAAAGGTCACATTTTATGCTTTAATTTTATCGCCTAATATATTTAATTCCGAACAAAAGCAAGAGCTGTGGTTGAAAAGTGTGTTCTCTTTATAGGAACCTATTTTCCCAAAAAACAAAACAAAAACATACAGTTTGACCAGGGGGACCCAAACTTTTGCATACAACTGTATACCATTTTATCAGTAAGCATTTTATCGGTAAGCATTTCACATCAAACCACTCTGAGTGATTTTATTTACATACTGCTCATATAATTATGCAGGCACTTTGCTAAATCAAAGGGATTCTTCTTTACGTTCTCGATTTCTGTCCCCCTTTTCTTTCTCTACACTTCAGCGGTAAGTTACAGCCACTGAGGTCAGTGCTGAGGGCAGAACAGCGCACAGTCGTGTGTTTGCCAAACAAACTGCAGCAAGGAAACACAGCAAGAGAGATTCCCTCAAATTATCAAAACAAACTTGGGTTTGGGAGAGGGAGGGGTGTGCGTGTGTGCATTACAGCGCCGCATCTCATCTGCAAACACTGCGGGAAATATTATCACTAATAACGACAAAGCTGTTTACACAAAGGCATTCTCCCAGCAAATCACATACAGATAAACTCCACACAGCCATGTGTGTGTGTGTGTGTGTGTGTGTGTGTATACACAGAGAGGTTAAGAGAAATGGGAAGTAATACTTCCATGATGAACACACACTCCTAGTGGATCCCAAATTCTGCAAGCCTCTTTCAGGTGACAATTTACTGAAATATGGTTAACATCATTTTGGCCTATTTAAATTCAGGATAATTTACATTCACTTTCTTTCAACTAAAATAATAATAAAACAGTAAAGATAAGCTACACAGTATCATTTGTTAATTGCTGTTGCAATATTTATTCTTTGAAATCCTGATACTGCAGAGCATACACACACACACTTATCCTTCTGGGTCACAGGGGGAGCTGGAGCCTATCCCAGCGGTCATTGGGCAGAAGGCAGGACACACCCTGGACAGGTCGCCAGCCCCTTGCAGGGCAGACAGACAAACATATATACTCACAATCACACCTAGGGGCAATTTAGCATGCAGAACAATATTATGCATTACTATCATTACTATCAGTCCCTACCTATTTAGTGGATTATTATGATTATTTGTCTTATTTTATTGTATTATTATTGCCATTGCTACAATTTTGTGATTAGTAAGAGGGCTATTGCAGCCTTCAGTCAAGCCAGTATTGCAATGGCCAATATTGCAATAACGACTAACAAACAACATATTGTGCAGCCCAACTTTGTTTTCAGTATCTTTACGATTTTATTGAGGATAATTTATGGCTTTAATAATCTCATTATTTCTTTTATTGCCTTTTGGATCCATTTATTTCAAGGAAGAGGTTTCACCACAAAATCAACTGTACACAAATCGCTTACCCAAAATATAATCAGTCAAGACATTTTTATTGTCCAAAGTTTGCTCTTTTACTTTTGCAATGGAGCTACAAAGACAATGTAGCTAACAAGTAATGGAAGTCATTGTCACGCAAAATCTTTCTTATATAGACTTCTGTTATAGTAGTCTTGTAGCCCAGCATGAAATTTGTGTAAGCCAACCGTTCCTTTAACTCTTGTTTTTGCCTACTGAATGAATGAATGAACAAATGAATGAAATATCGAATGTAACCATTAAGGCTGTCAAATTATTAAAATAATTAATCAGGATTAATAGCATTAGTTTGTGTAATTAATCTTGATCTTGATCTTGTCTTATTTGCTTCAATCTGAGCCAAAAGAAAGATTTTTCAATTTAAAGAGCATCCTGTTAGAACTACATGAAATAAGCTTTATCAGAATGTATTTGTTACTTTCAGTAATAATTACTTAATTACACTGAATGAACGTATCACATGACTCACATGAACCTGAACATGAAAATCAATCAAATGATTTCCATAAATTTCCTATTTTCTCCACCAACATCCAGTGAGAGCAACAGCAGCTCCATGTTCCAATCAATGAGTGTCTATATCACCTATTTCATGTATGCATTCAATGGCTATAGCTCATCTGTGATCGTAGCCTCTCATCTCAATTGGTTTAAAGAACACGTTTTTCAAACTGACTTGGATTTTAGACTACAATGCTTTTCCTTTGAATGACTCTAGCTTAATTATGTTTACTTTATTAAAACCAATGATTGAACATTCCATTTTGTTACTACCAAAACAATCATAATACTACTGAACCTTCACCAAATGATTAATGTCATGGCAGGCCCAAACACCACACCTATCCAGGCCATCTCAAGCCAACCCAGGAGTTACGGGCCTTGTCCAAGGTGCTGAAGAACAGGGTAGAATACTTCAGCACCAACGTTGCAGACAGCAGTCTACACATGGCCAGGACCTGGTCCTACCCACAACCGGCACGACTATGACGTATTAATGAGATCCTAGCTGCACCTCTTCCCCACGGCCTGAAACTACCCTTTAAAACCAGAGGATTGAGACAGAAAGGGTGAGTCGTGCTGGGTAACAGACCACTGTTCTCATTCTCCTTTTGTTTTCTTTGCAGACAACTAGCTTGCGGTTGTCAGAAAAATCACCATGGGAAAAAACCTCAAGCTTCCTTCCATGAGCCGCTGCTGCTTGAGCTCCTGCGTCCTCCTCCTGGGTTTTTTCTCCTTTTATCCAGTGGCAGAAGACCACGCTACCTCGGACTGACTGACTATTTATTTTACCTTTCTCCTCTTTTCATTTTCCAAACTAAACGGTCCTCTATTGAGTATGCCGACCTAGTCGTGACTCTCTCCCCTCTGTGTTGTCCCATGGGTCGCCAAGGCCCACACTGGTGGAGAATGCGTACATTGTAACAGATTTTTTTGACGTTAGAGTCGTTTTTTTATGTCCTTTCTTCAGGATTGGCCCAAACGTATAAGTCCTCACAGAAGAGCTCCAATCCTCCTGCCGGTCCGCTCAATCCTGCCCCTCCCTAATCCTAAGGTAGTAGCCCACAGTCTCCTCACTAAACTCAGCCCCTGCAATGATATAGAAGTGTAATTCTTCAACTTTGAAATGCTAGCTGAGTGGGATTTGTGGGAGAAAGACAAATGGGCCACCATATTACTCCCTTTCCTCACTGGTGAAGCCCAGTTAGTCTATTACTCCCTTCCTCCTGATAAATTGCATGGCTATGATGGACTAGAGAAAGAAATATTCTCTAAACCGGATATTCCTCCCTGCCAACAAATGGGCCAGCTCCTCAGTAACACCCACCGCTGGATGTTACCCGAACCCCAGGAAGCCAAGAGAGTGATGGAAAAAGTAGCTATGGATTGGTTTCTCCTAACTCTCCCCACTGAAAGGGATGGAAGGCAGCTGGATTGAGAAGCCACATGGACTGTCTCCCCTCTGTGTCGTCCCACGGGTGGCCAGGGCCCACATTAGGTAGTGACTGTTTCAGTAGCGACAATTTTAGCTAATTTTGAGCATAACTCAGTACATGACTAGCAAACACAACAGCTTTAAACAGTTGTACACACAATCATAATATTTTCATTAAAACACAACAGTTTACTTAATTGCAGAAAACATGTGTTTCTGTGGTGACAATTCTTAATGTTCCACACTCATTTTCAGACTTTGGGACACATTTACAATGGGATCTAACTGCTCACCACGTGGCCATGAGGGACAGGGATGCAGTCTCACTTCCTGCTCAGTAGTGACATGAAAACATAAGACATCACATACTGAATGATTTTTTTTTATTAAATTCATGATAAATCTTTCAGTTTCAATTCAAAGAAATTCAATTCAAGTCAAAAAGGTCTTTAAAAAAACAAAAATATTTTTACAAGTTGAAATTTAGGGGTTAGGTTTTGGGACAGCCACCTCCCAATAGAAAGTACCCTATAAATGAGGCTTTGGATAAACACTATATTGCCAAAAGTATTGACTCACCCATCCAAATCATTGAATTCAGTTGTTCCAATCACTTCCATGACCACAGGTGTATAAAACCAAGCACCTAGGCATGCAGACTGCTTCTACAAACATTAGTGAAAGAATGGGTCGCTCTCAGGAGCTCAGTGAATTCCAGCGTGGTACCGTGATAGGATGCCACCTGTGCAACAAGTCCAGTCGTGAAATTTCCTCGCTACTAAATATTCCACAGTCAACTGTCAGTGGTATTATAACAAAGTGGAAGCGATTGGGAACGACAGCAACTCAGCCATGAAGTGGTCGGCCACGTAAAATGACAGAGTGGGGTCAGCGGATGCTGAGGCGCATAGTGCACAGAGGTCAGCAACTTTCTGCAGAGTCAATTGCCACAGACCTCCAAACTTCATGTGGCCTTCAGATTAGCTCAATAACAGCATAGAGAGCTTCATGGAGTGGGTTTCCATGGCCGAGCAGCTGCATCCAAGCCTTACATCACCAAGCGCAATGCAAAGCGTCGAATGCAGTGTGTAAAGCGCCGCCACTGGACTCTAGAGCAGTGGAGATGTGTTCTCTGGAGTGACGAATCACACTTCTCCGTCTGGCAATCCGATGGACGAGTCTGGGTTTGGTCGGTTGCCAGGAGAACGGTACTTGTCTGACTGCATTGTGCCAAGTGTAAAGTTTGGTGGAGGGGGGATTATGGTGTGGGGTTGTATTTCAGGAGTTGGGCTCGGCCCCTTAGTTCCAGTGAAAGGAACTCTTAATGCTTCAGCAGACCAAGAGATTTTGGACAATTTCATTCTCCCAACTTTGTGGGAACAGTTTGGGGACGGTCCCTTTCCTGTTCCAAAATGACTGCGCACCAGTGCACAAAGCAAGGTCCATAAAGACATGGATGAGCGAGTTTGGTGTGGAAAAATTTGACTGGCCTGCACAGAGTCCTGACCTCAACCCGATAGAACACCTTAGGGATGAATTAGAGCGGAGACTGCGAGACAGGCCTTCTCGTCCAACATCACTGTCTGACCTAACAAATGCGCTTCTGGAAGAATAGTCAAAAATTCCCATAAACGCACTCCTAAACCTTGTGGAAAGCCTTCCCAGAAGAGTTGAAGCTGTTATAGCTGCAAAGGGTGGGCCGACATCATATTAAACCCTATGGATTAAGAATGGGATGTCACTGAAGTTCATATGTGAATACTTTTGGCAATATAGCGTATCTAGCTTATCTCAATACATAATCCATAATACATCTAAGGTCTGAATACTTTATTGTTTTTTTTTGACTGCAGTAGGACGTACTTACTTAGTTTGAATTAATGTGGTATAGTTAAAGTGGAGGCTCTCATGGGGAACTGGAGCTTTCCATTTTGCTGTTAATTTTGTTAGTTTGCTGCTTGTTGACTTTTCATAGTTCTCCCATGCACACTGTCCAGCATAGTCTTATATCACTTCGAAAGTCATTTAAGAGCTGCATTCTATCATAGCAACATACAGCTCTCGAGCAGCTGGGTGTCATCCTGAGCTACTACAGATGGTCAGAAGGGTCAAACAAGGAAAATGCATTTTTTTCTTTATTAGTGGTGTAGATACTTTGCTTTATTGGCATATCAACTTTGCCAGCACTAATAATCACACAACAGTCTGTAAGTGAGTGGTTTCAGGAGTGAATAATGCAGACGAGCTCTCTAAGCCATTCCATTTTTCAACTGAAATAAACACATCACACTCTGCTACAGTGAAGTGGACAGTAATATCCCCATTACACTAGGAGTGTGTGCAGTGTGCTAGTGCTAGTGAAGCATCATTAACACAGCTGACAAAGCCAAAAGAGAGCAGAAGTGGTAAACTCACATGCTTAGAAAGGTTGGTGCTCTTTGAGTCCACATCATACCTGCAGAAAAGACAAAAATATGCTTAGTCATGAATTAAGAAGTATATCAACACATTCAAGCAGTGATTGAACAAATCTAGCAGGGTTTCCTCTTAAAGGTCTCAACTGTAGCCGTTAACAGCCAAATGCTAAAGACTCAGAGTGACAAGTTGGCTAATTAGGCCTTTGTTTGTGTACAGAGCTGGAGAAAAGAGTGTGAAAGAAAAAGGCAGAGGTTACTGTACATTGACTACCTCTTCTTTTTTTAGCCAGATCATTAGCTGGAGGATGAGTCATACATGCTAATTACCTGAGGACATGCAGCTCACCAGCTCAAATATAGCTCAAAATATAGTTTGGCAAATAGCAAATTCACAAAAATGTCCCCCTTACCTCAAATGTAACAAATCAGTCAAGACTCACCATTTTCCACTCACAGTCAAATATACTTATTTTTCCTTCCTTCCTTTCTTTCGTTATACTTTGCAAATTAGTAAATAATTTTAATTTAACACAGTGTCAGCCAAAACATTTTCTATAAAATCATTTTATATTAGGCCTAGTCGTTTTTTTCTCTCTCAGTTGTTTGTTTTTGTTTATTTTCTAAAATAAAAGGCCATGCGCATTTAACCCTTTAATGTTCTGCTTAACTTTTTGGTAGAGCATATTTTGAGTCACTACATATGTTCTGATTTTGCCACAAAGTGCCATCTTGACAGTTTGGTAGACGTGAATATTTTAAAAACTGTGGGGTTGTTATTGCCCCAAACACAAAAAAAAAACCAAAAAAAGATTCTTCCATTGCTTTTTTCTTGGTGAGGACATTAAAGGGTTAAAATCAGTTTGAGGAGATAAACACTAGTTAGAGCTTCTATGCAGGACAATAATCTGGGTAGTCCAAGGCCGGACCAGAAGTCAGCGGGGCGCTGACCTTATCAAGCCAGCAGACCCGATATATGTCTGGGTATGAACGTTTTTATATGTAATCACGTATTTTTCCCTGTAATCACTTTTTTTCACGTGATAACATCTTTTATGTCAAATGTGCAAAAACGTGAAATTCAAATTTTTTTTTCAAAATGTCTACATAATTCAATGGTTAAGACATAAACAGAGCCATCCATCTTAACAAGTCAGAGATTTTCCACATTGGTAGTGATTAGAACCAGACATCTGGAGAGTTTAACACCTCTAAAAGCTACCTTACAGAATGCTTTTACATGAAATGGTTACAAATATGTTGCCTGATGGCTGAGACACTGTTAAAAATCTACTTTTAAAAACCATTCATGATGGAGAGGTATATGCAGGGTGTTATGAGGCAAAATTGCACCAAATTTTTTTTGATTTACCACTATTTTACCATTATAAATATTACACAGAAAAACTCAGAGGATGTGTGGGTTCACTGGTTGTTGTGGATAGTATAAAAATAGCTGGGACTGCATCATAGACACAGTAACCCCTGGTTGCTATTACTACCACTGTAAAGAAATCTAAGTTGGTATGTTTCTCTACAATGCAGCATTTCATATCAGACCACTCTGAACAATTCTGCTTACGTCTCAATGATTAAATTATGCCTAATTTTTGAAAAATCCCCTTTAATAGTGTTTTATGATTTAGGAAAGCTGCATATAAGCTTCTATTACTTGTTCCTTACTTGTTATCTGCATTAGCCTTGTAGCTGCAGTGCAAAACTAAAGAAGCAAACATTCAGACATCAAACGTGTTCTGGCTGATCAACAGCATTTTAGGGTTAAAACTGTGCAAATTTGACTTTTTTTCTAATTATCACTGTAAGACACATGTGGCCCCTCACTGAGCCTCAAAATTTAGTGTGCCGCTACTGCAAGTCATTTCATACTCCAGAACATTATAAAATATTCCATTTCTGGATCCCTGGTGTTGATGGAAAGGTGATACTCATTAGGAATTAAAACTGTCCAACATCCTTGATGAGAAAGGCCACGATGGTTTTTGAAATGATCGTATCTAGCAAGAAACACAATATGCGATGATTAAAGGCTGTAAAAAAGTGTGTTTGGATGCCAAGCTTGTTTTGTAAATGATGAGATGGGATCTCATTGTCATTATTGGGACGTTCCACATCGGTGGCTCTGAGATAAAAGCCTGCTGTTCTCTTTCATCTGCACACACTCACACTTCTCGGATTGAGACACAGACATTTTCTTTCACTTTCAGATGTTTCCACCCTTTCGCTCGCTCTCTGCTCCTGTGCATGTGTATGACACAATCTGCATGTCATCTCTCTCATGCATTGCCAAAGAAAGTAATGCGTTACAAGCTGAATGACGTTCATCAGTTTGTAGTCCTGACTGTTGTTTAGATGCAATATCTGCCAACTAAGCCACAAGTATGGATAACTATAAACAAATAACTGTACACTGTTACAAATATAGTTACTCTGCAGGTTCATTTTTCGTTTATCAAGGTACAAACAATGTAAACGTTCCCTCAAAGTTACAACAGTGGTTTTAAGGTCTAATTATGCACCTTAAATACATTTTTCAGAGATGAAAAGTATGTATTTGTACCTTTTCATAACCTACTGTTTTAAACAGAACAATAAAATAAAATTACGAGATGGGGCGTGTGGAGTCAGTACAACTTAGAAAATGTAAGTTCACTGGATTATGCTACAATTATGATCCCTGACTAAAGATGCTAAGATGTACCCTTTACAAGAGAGATACTGCCCCAGGGACAGTTTCATACCTTTTTTGCTGAGAGTGTATGCCACAATTAGAGCTAGACAATATATGTCATTACAGTAATAAATTGTGTCACAATACAATAAAATATGCTTTTCTGAACATATCGTGGGTGTCGTCAGTACTTGTAGAACCCTGACCAAATGCCTGTTTCATTATATACAGAGTAAAATTAGCCCTGTTTTACTGGAACGCAGTATGCCAAATTTTGAATAAAATTGTTGTTTTCACAGTTTTCAAAAGCATTTCTTAAAATGTAGCACTACAGGTTCTTTTTACTCAGTATTACACCATATCGCCCACTACTAGCAGTGAATAATGAAGACAAAAGATAGACATGCCAAATATTCAAAAAATGATGTTATATATAGTTTTTCTGCTTTTTTCCAATGAAAGAGTGGTCTCAGACTGTCACAGTACTGTCTATTGTATATAAATATATAGTTTTATATATATATATATATATATATATAGTGCATTGGCATTGAAGAAGTTAATTAACATTACTGGATGCTAATTTCAGTTCTTCATCCAGTGTTGTGACTCCCATGAAATCCATGAAATCAAGCTGGAATACTACATGGTAGGAGTTCGAATTAGCATAAAATCAATAACTCAAGGTTGTCAATTTCATATTTCAACCAAAATGATTACCATTAATGCATACAGGGCTACAGCACACACACAATGTATGAGCCTACTGCTGCTAAATGTCAGGCTGTGTCTATCTCTCGCTACATGCTATGTAGTAATAAGGCCCAGAATTGAATTTGTTACGTAAGGAGCTGTAAGGAGTCCCTGAAAGCCTCTGTGATGTTCCATCCCACTGTGCACATGCACACATAAATAGTGCAATACCTCAGTGACACATGAAGGCATATGTTTACACAGGAACACAGCCATTCACACATACACACACACCGATCCCACCCAGCTGGAGAGACAAAGACAGTGAGTGTACGACGGAGGGCAGTGACCAGGGTCTGACTATGTGGTCAGTCCAGGGTGGAGGCACAGAAAGCAAGGAGCTTTGTCAGGTCAGTGGGGAACAGAGTGCACGTAGCCTACTCAAACGTCATGGATCCTGTCTTCCATCTGCCTTTGACACTTCACTTTGGAACTGAGTGGAGCAAACTGTTAACATGCACCATGTGGAACAGAAGACTGCCTGTGTCCACTTGCATGACAAATCTTCAGTGAATTCTGGCCTTGTGTTTTCACTTCCATGTCCCAGGGCTGCATTCAGGTATTTTTAATGGGGAATATTTAACCCTTCCAGCACACATTTTTTATGATGGAAAACACATCCAGCATAAAAATGTGGGCTTTTTTTCTAAATATCACTTTAAATTATAAACTGCCCATGGTGAATGTGGACACCATGCAAGAAAGTGTTAAGTGGAAAGTGAAAAAAAGTTATTAAAAGAGTTTTAGGGTAGACTGCCCCAACAAGGATTAATGTAAATAGAGCTATTCAAGAATTTGTTATTCGAGATTTTATGTTAAATCGAGTTGTGTTGCACCACTTAATTTTAAACATGGATTAACAAACCCACAGAGAAAACTTTAATCTGTGAATAAAACCTTGACCTGCCACTAATTTCATTTGGCTGCCATGATGGATTTTATACACCTTGCCTTAACATTTGCTTTGTATCCACAATGCCTGTATACACCTTGCATTGACATGTGCTTCGTGTCTGGATCATATTGGATAAATATTCCCAGTGTGACAAGATGAGATATGATTGTATGTTTCCCATGTGAAAAAAGCACATCAACACGTATGTTGTGCCTGTTTCACTTTTGTTTACTCATTTCCACATTGCTATAAGAGTGGACAAGCTTAGCCTGGACACTTTCATCGGCCTCTTGTGAACGAAGGTTGTTAGTTTGGGGCCCAAGCCACTTCTGTTCTCCATTTTTTGTTTCATTGTTTATTCTTTCACCTGTTAGTCAGCTCACACAATTGTATGCATATAACAAAAATGCATTTCATTTACACTTAAGTTACATGTGATCAAGATCCGTCTCTGACCCTCTTTGAATGTTGTAGTCTGCTACAAAATGAAATCCGAACGTCATCCGATCACCGAAAATGCATGTTCACACAAGGTGTAAACAGGCCCTTAGCGTAAGTTTATCCTGTAAGTATGTCAATGAATAATTTTGGATGTTTATGAAAACTGCACTCAACCCACAGCTACAACCCCTCTTTGTGTAAGGATGGGTGTAGTTAACAAACATAGATACCCAAACTCATATTCATATTTATTTTACTATTTTATTCTATTATTTTAGGTTGTTTGGAAAAAAAACTGAAATAAATCATGCATCATCTTGTCATTTTTACATCTGTTTTTGACTGAGTATGTGATGTAGATCTCCAGACACTGTAGAGATAGAAGCTTATGATATTGAGCCTCACGTTAAAGCAAATGGCAATGTCAGATGCGAGTTATTGCTCTGTATTGATCAGTTGTTGATTATTTTTCTGTAGGAAAACTAGTAGTGTTTTAAATCACACACACTTAAAACACATAGATAAGTCAGTACATCAACCAAATGAGTATGTTTGGATTATCTCTTATGCTAGCTTGATGCAGTAAACAAATATTAAACCTTCTTTTAATTTTAGTTTTTGTTCAACAATTATAGGCAGCACCAATCCGATATCAGGTATCAGTATCTGGCCGTTATCAACAGAAAACTCTGGATCAGATACTGGAGGGAGAAAAGAACGAAGCTTATCCAATCCTGTAACAAATCTATCCTGAAATATCAAGATCAGCATGATAGCCTACTTTTAGATTATCTTTAAATTAGAAGTACCTCATTTTAAAGCATAGCAGTTTTTAAAGAAGAAATACCAGATCCATATCAGCTGATACTTAAGGTTTCAGTATCAGGATTGGTGTCAGAAAAGGACAGTAGTATCGTGCCCTCTTTAACAATAAATAAAATATTTCCTCATTGGAATGTTTAAACACAATGTCTATTCGGGCAGCAAAAGTGGTTAAAATGTCCCTAACCATGTGTCCAGTCTGATTTAATGAAAGAAACTCTTATTTATAACATACCACTCCTTCTCCAGTACAGAAGGACTGATTATAGATCAGTGGTACAACAGCCCCAGCCAACATCATTGCCTGGAAATGAAGGCTAGAATAGAGCTGTACACAAGTTGACATTTACACAAACCAACAGGACGTCTACAAACATCCCGCTAACTCCGACACCCCAACTCCCCCCTCTGTGTCTGCTTACACAAGCGCTTACAGGAAAATTCCACCTCAAACGTTACAGCTGGAAACGAAAAGGCAGCTTGTTCTGTAGAGAAGTGCAGAAATGACTTCACTAACACCTAAACTCACTCCCACCACACCGCCCACCATTAAATTTAACACAACTCTGGTAGTGTGTGTGGAAACTTTCAGACTTTTGCTTTAAGAGAACTCATGTCTTAATTGTTTATTATTAATATTTTATTGGACATCCCATTTCGCCACTACCAAAACGACTCCAACACTACCAAAACTTTATCAAATGTTTTGGTGTTGACTGTTTCAGTAGTGAAAAGTTTAGCTAATTTTGAGCCTAACTCACCGGCCAGCACCTGTACACAGACAAAATCATAATACTTTTTTATGTAAAACTCTAAAAGTTTATTTAACTGCAGAAAATATGTGTTTTGGTAATGACAATTCTTAATGTTACACACTGATTTACAGACATTGGACCCCAAATAAAATGGGATCTAACTGCTCACCATGCGGCCTTGAGGGACAAGGATACAGTCTCACTTCTTGCTCTAAAATGCAGGGGTGTGGCTAAAATAAAGCTCCACCCATGGATTAAAACTTTTGGTAGTGACATTGAAACATGGGATCCATCTTTTTTTTTCTATTGAAAAATTAAACCTTTCAACTTCACTTCAGAAGAGAGAGACAGAAAAACACAGAAAGAGAGAATGTGAGACAAAAAAGGATGAGAGAAACAGAGAAAGAAAGAGAGGAAGCAAGAGAAAGAGAGAGAGAACGGTCATAGGGAGAGAGAGGGAGAGAGAGTTAAAGTGATGACAAGAGTAAGAGAAAGACAAACAGAAAGAAAGAGAGGAAGAGAGAGAGAGAAAGAGAGAGAATAGAATGACAGAGAGATAGATAGAGAAAGACAGAAAGCAAGAGAGAGAGAGGTGGAGAGAGAGAATGGTGGGTGGGGGGTGGGGGCAGTGAGAGCCAGATAAGAAAGACAGAAGGGAGATATAGGGAGAAAAAGTGATAGGGATAGGAAGAGAAACATAAGAAGAGAGATAAAGAAAGACAGAAAAGACAGGGAAAGAGAGAAAGCGAGAGAGAAAGGAAGAGAGAGCAAAAGACAGAGAAGGGAGAGAGAGAGAAAAAGATATAAGGAGGAAAACAGATAGAGAGAGGGATGTTAGCATCACACAGTCAGCGTAGCCTTCACAGTGGATTGGTGTATGGTTTGCTGTCCGCCCACACACTCGACTGAGCCTTCGGGGAAAAAACGCACATAGACCACACACACACACACACACACACAAATAACTCCCCATTTACACTCTCTCTGCCTGACTGGACCACATTAGGGTTCTCTCTCCATACACTATTTATAGCCCTGCATGTGCTTTTGCCATTCAGTCACTTGTGCGTGCACACACACACACATACGCACACACACACAAACACACACAAACACACACACACACATACACTGACAAATGACAACATGACCAAACATTCGCCACCCTATAGTGCTCTTACAATGAGCAACAGACAACAGATGCCTATTACAATAGATCTTCAACAGGTGGTCTAGTCTTTACTGCAGAGACTAAAAGGCCTTTAAAGTCAACATGAATCAGAAATCACAAAGAACACATTTTCCTTCTGTACTCTGACATATTTCTGAGTGAAACACAGAGTCAAGGACGATCCCTTAGCAAGCTGAGCGTTTCTCTTGATAATAAGCTGGGAGGGGAGGTGAAAGTGATATTATTGATTAATATAGCCCACTAGTGCAAAGTGATGTAATCAAAATCAGAAGTCTTCTCTGAAGCAGGCAGGTCATGCTGAATATGACCAGAGACATGAGCTAACACGGTAAAAAATGGTCCATTTTGATCTCAGGTTGACTTTGACAACATGATTTCTCAAAACTGTTGTCACATTTATTTTGACAATTAAAAGGGCCCTTTGGCTAAAATGAAAAATGTACCCACTGTCACATCCGATGTAAACATGCTTACTCTCTTCTTACAGTGGTGCCACAGTGGTCTCTAAAAGGTTATGCACACCAAAAAAGAGAGAGTGACACAGAGAGAGAGATAGAAGCTGCTTTGTCCATCAAAATGTATATATATTTTTTGTCAATATCAGGTTTGTGTAATGAAACCACAACTTGCTTGCCTCTCTCTCTCTCGTTCTCTATCTTTGCCTCTTGTCTTCCCCCTCTTTTTCCATCTTGTCTAATCTCTCTCTCTCTCTTTTCTTATCTCATCTCATTCTTCTTCTCTCTTTCTCTTTCTTTTTCCCTTGCTATTCTCCCTCTCGCTTTCTTTCTTTACATGTCAACACATCCTCTCTTCTCTTTCTCCTTCTTTCCCTCCCTGCCTATGATAGGACAGGAAGTAATCATTTTCTCTCTCTCTCTCTAAGTTTTCAGTTCAGTTCAGTTTAAAAGACCTTTAATGGCATAACAATACCAATTTACAGTGTGGCCAAAGTACGTATCATACATCAGTCCTAGGGCTGGGCAAAAATATAACATCATAAACCTTCAAGACATTTTCACGACACAATATGTATCAGAATATTCAGTTTTTTTAAGCTTGGATAGAATAGAACAGACAACAAAGCAGTAACACCACATTTAAAAACTACTATCCAAAACTATGAATACAATGATGACATTTCACAGGCTTCATTACACTGAATTCAGTTAACCAAGACTAATTACGCTCTCTTTATAATAAAACACGCAGTTAGTCAGTGTTCTTTAAGTACAGACAAGATCCATGATATGCTCAGAAAAGTGTACTGTGGCATCTCACAATAACAGTACATTGTCACAACGCCTGTACTTCATCAGTCCAAAAATCCATCAACACACACACACACACACACACACACACACACGCACACACACACACACACACACACTCACGACTCTCTCTAATGTCTGCATGTTTAAATGCACAGTCTGACAGTCTGCGGTGCACAAGAAAAGATCCACACTGAAAACACACAGACACAGGCACACATATGTATCTGCCTGAAGACACACATGTGCATTAGTTCACATGCACTAAGAGAAACTAACTGTACTCACAGATCAAATCGCAAGTTCTGTCTCTCTTCAAAGAAGTAGTCCAGGATGAACTTGCGCACAAACTCTGGATTTAGAGTGTTATCGATCACTTCTGTCCTGCCGAACTGAAAGAAACACAAACACATCCAACACAATGAAGAATGACTGGACAATGTTATCATTTAATTATTATCAATATATTCACCTTTGCAATACTGATAACACTGAAGGCTACAATAGGTAAATGAGTCTCTAAGAAATCAGTGTTTTTACATTCAGACCAATCAGTTTCAGACAAGAGTTTCTGTGAGTGGTTTGATGAATCAAAGCATTCTAATCCAACAAAAGCAAATTATTCAGATGAAAGTAAGGCAGGCAATCAAACATACTGGTGGACACCCCCCTGCTTGAGAGTTCAACATCGTACATTTATGCTATTTACCTGTTCAAAAGCAAAGGCATAAGGTTATAGGAAGTTATTATGTTTTAAAGTTTGTTTTACATTAATTAATGTCATTCACAATAAAAGCGCTTTTAAATTTTTTTAAAAATTTATACTATGCGAGTACATACTGAAGCCCTATCACAGCATATTTCTTCTCACAGATGAGTAACTAAGCCTATGATTCAAATTTTTCTTAGACCATTCTACTGAAATGGGTCAAAATCAGAGTTGAAAACACAAATTGGACTTTTAATTGAGTTGGACTTTAGTCTAAAATCCTTTTGCTCTGAGTGACCTTATACCTTAATTATGTTTATTTTATTCCAAACAAATGATTAAACATTGCAATTTGTCACTACCAGTATAGTAATACTGCCTCTAAAACTTTACCTAATGTTTCGATAGTGACAATTTTACTTAATTTTAGGCATAACAATGCTAACCAGTACATTCACAGCAAACACAGCTTTGAACAGCTGTACACACATCAAATCTTATAATTTTTCATTAAAATACCAAAAAGCTTTACTTATTTGCAAAAAATATATTTTGGTAGTGACAATTCTTAAGGCTACACAAAGACCGTCAGACTTTGGGACACATTTACTTCAAAACAATGGGATCTAACCACTCACTGTGTGGCCATGAGAGACAGGAATGCAGACTCACTTCCTGCTCTGAAGTGCAGGGGTGTGGCTAAAATAAGGCTCACATATGAACCAAAATGGTTTTGGAAGTGACATGAAAACTTGATTAAACATAATGAAGTATCAAAAAGATCTTTAAAAAATCATAAGTTGAAACTTAGGGCCCTGGGACAGCCACTTGCCAATAAAAAGTACCCTATAAATGATGTTTTTTTTGTATATTTATGTTATTGCTATCTCAATTAATGCCTTGGGTTTAAACAGATCATAATACTTCCTTGTTTTTTTAAATAGTTTTTTTTTTCCGTTTAAACGAAGTCAGTAGAATGGTCCCACTGATACAATATCAACTCATCACATCTTGAGCAAGTCTGGTGTTTGCTGGCCTGTGTTTGTTCCTAATTAGCAAGGTAATTATATATTTGAGACTGATATTGCCAGTTGCTCATGGTGACTAATTGTATAATTCGCCCTTCTTGCAGTGTTAGCCTTCAATGTCTAAGTCCACACTTGTTTAGAGCTCATTATCATTCGACAGCTGGGAATCAGTTACTACAACATTTCCAGAAACAGTTCACACGCTCAGTCACCAGCTAAGACACTCTCCTACTGTGTCAAGACAAATACATAAACCTGCAATGCTCCATTTTTCTGTTTGTTTTTAAGCGTCTGTCTCACGCCAGTCAGTACAAAAACACACACAAGTGGCTCTGTATAATTTACAGCTTTCAGTTCACAGTAGGGCTCAACCAAAATAGACTCACTGGCCACTTTAGAAACATTTTAATACTGTGTACAACATCCCTTTCCTCTCAGAACAGCCTGTATCCTTTGTGGCATGGGTTCAACAAGGTGGTGGAAACATTCCTTAGAGATTCTTGTACATGTTGACACGACTGCATCACACAATTGCTGCACATTTGACAGGTGCACATTCGTGCTGTGAATCTCCTGATCTACCACATCCCAAAAGAGCTCTACTGGATTCAGAGCTGTTGACTGGGGAGTACACTGAAGTACACTTGTGATGAGATGACTTATACTTTACAGGAAGGTGTGTTATCATGCTCGAAGCAGCCATTAGAAGATGGGTAAACTGTGGCCATAAAGGGATGCAAAGGGTCAGCAACAATACTCAGAGAGTCTGTGGCATTTAAATGATGCTCAGTTGGTATTAGGTGGCCCAATGTGTGCCAAGAAAGCATCACCATTACCAGTACACCACCACCACCTGCGTTATATGTCCACGCAACACAGGTTGGGTCCAAGGATTGATGTTGTTTCTGCCAAATTCTGACCCTACTATCTCCATGTTGAAGTAAAAATCTAGATTCATTAGACAGATGTTTCTCCAACTGTTCAGTTTCAGGGAGCCTGTGCCAACAGATTCCTGTTTTCAGCTAACAGGAAAGGTACCCAAAGTCTTCTGCTGTTGTAGCCCATCCACCTCAATATTCAACATGTGTATTCAGAGAAATTCTCATCACCACTGTTGTAAAGAGCTCTTATTTAAGTCACTGCAGCCTTCCCTTGTCTGATATTGAAACTCCTGACGATTAAGCTCTATTAACGTCTTTTGAAATGTTATATAATAAAAGCCCCCAAGCCTCAGTGTCTTGACTGATATTATTTGTTACTGGAATTTTTAGCTGCTTAAAATCAGCATCGACATCGGTCAAGAAATTTCATGTTGGTCTACCATTTCCAGAAAGCAGACATACACTCTTTGGGGTGATGTCACAGGAGGACCACTACTGCTATCCTAAAGAACCTTTGAATTGAGTTTTTCAAAGAACCATCCATTTGAAAGTTCTTCATGGAACCAAAAGGTTTTTTTCCCAAAGAATCTTTTTGGCATCTTTATTTTTAAGTGTCTGTTGTCCTGTGGGAGGAATGACCTACAGGGTCTGTTGTGTTTCAGTTGGATCTGTAATGTTGAAGCTTAATAATCTCACCCATTTCCACATGTAACTAATAAGTCACGACACATGTCGTGTGAAGGGGGGGAGGAGGTAAAAAAGCTGGATGATTTGAGCCATGCCGACATTCCCCAGCACACATATCTTATCTGATCAGGCCGTGATTGAAACACACGTACAGCCCCTCTTAATGACTATGTGGAGAGGCTGATCTTTTTGATTAGCCAAAAAGACGAGAAAAAGAAGTGAGCGAGAAATGACTTCATGAATTATTGAGACTGTTATTTGACGAGTAATTCAGCCTGGCATTTGCATGCATACATATTCATGCGGGTGTGTGTTGGCAGACGCCTGACGGGGCGCCCCACTCACCTCTCTCCACTCCTTGTTGCCGATGCCTTGGGTGTAGAGCACACAGACTGCAGGAGGAAGAGGAGAACAGAGACAGCGTTATAAACGAGGTAAAAACAGAGAGCAGTTGAAAATGCCAGAAGACATAAAGTGCACTCGGCGCGTGAGCCGAAGATAAAAAGCGCAGCCAAGAGGTTCAGTCTCGCGTTTGCTCGACATCCTTCCTTTAACTGAGTTATAATTAGGGGTGTTTATCTCCACCTTTTAAACGATAAGATATGCATTCAGATACAAGGCTTATAATACAGTTATAAAGTTTGATAGATTTTGAGTCACTACTTATCCAAGACAAGAACAACCTCTTTTCTCTCTCTCTCTTTTCTCTCTCTGTTACACCCCTTCACTTTTAAAAATAAAGGTGCCAAAAAGGGTTCTCTGTAGAAATGTCACAGAAGAATCACTTTTGGTTCCCTAAAGAACCTTTCAATGGAATAAAGAGCATTTTTGTAAACAAGATGTGTGAGTGTTTAAAGAACCTTTTTATAATGTAAAGGCTCCATACCAGTGAAAGTTTCTTAGAACCATATATTCAATTCAAGAACCATTAAGGACCATCTGTATTTAAGACTGTACTTATGAATCTCATACTGTAATACACTTAAAAAATGGTCTTGGCGTACTCATACACTCTTAAACATAATGGTGCTAGAAAAGACTTGTTGCATGATGCCATAGAAGAACCACTTTGTGGTTCCCTACAGAACTGTTCAATAGGTGGTATTTTAGGGTATTTTAAACCTTTTTGCAAATAAAGTGTATCTATGTAGAACCTGTAAATAGGTATAAAACATTTACATTATGTGAAGTGTATATGTCAGTCCTATATACACGGAAGTCCAGAGAGGCCAAGAGGTAGTTATAATTTTCTGGATTGTTATCTTGAGATAACAAAATAATTATCTTGTTGTCTCAAGATAAAAAGTTGTTATCTCGAAATAACGAGTTAGTTATCTTGTTATCTCAAGATAACAAAAGTTCTTTTCTGAAATAACAAGTTAATTTTCTTGTGATCTCAAGATAACAAATCAAATCAAATCAAATTTATTTGTATAGCGCTTTTTACAACTGATGTTGTCACAAAGCAGCTTCACAGAAATCCGTTTAGAACAAAGTTTCAACATGAACTGTAAATCCTCCAGGTGAGCAAGCCAGGGGCGACAGTGGCAAGGAAAAACTCCCTCAGAGCTGAGGAAGAAACCTTGGGAGGAACCAAGGCTCACATGGGGGGACCCATCCTCCTCTGGTCAAACTACGTACAAAATTATTATTCTACTAACATTAATAGTAGTAGTAGTAATAGTTAGTCAAGTTGTTATCTTGAGATCACAAGAAAATTAACTTGTTATCTCAAGATAACAAGTTAAGAAATGCCAAAACACACTACAGAACCACCAAGAACCAACAGAAACATGTAATGGTTTCTATGTTTTCAGCAGGGGTCTCTTTAGGTTGAATGGAATTTTTGACTATGTACTGCAAAGTTTGTCCAACAGTAGCTACGAAAGAACAGATTTGTGTACAGAGCATGATTAGGTCGACTGAAAACTCAAGGACAAAACAGGCATGAGTAGACAAATATGGAAGAATGGATGTATTTCATGCAATGACTGCACATTTGATTCTCTGCACACGAAGCAAGTGGGAGGCAAACCTTGTGACCCTGGCTTGAAATACGGTTCCTCCATCATGTTAGATCAAAAGCATCTGAAGTGTCTGCGAGCAGTATTAGCTCTCACAGAGCTCTGTCCAGCATGTGTGGTGGCCTGTGTGTGTGCATATGTGAGTGTATATATGTCTGAGAAGGGGAAGAAAGAGAGCCAGAAGAAGTGTGTAGGTGGAAACAAGCCAAAGGACAACATTATTCTGTAGGTGGGACTATTTTTCCATGACAGATCTTTACAAGACTAATCAAACTGCACCATATTTGTTCCATTCATAAGACATGGTCTTATTTAACATTCACAACAGATCTTGCAATGGAAGCTTACATTACTATTCAAAAGTTTTAGACTAGTGTATAAAACCAATTTTGTTGCAGACACATGTATAAAGTAGAGACCAATGATATTGACTAGCCACTATTATTATCTGATTTCAAAGAACAGTAATTTTGTCATTACTGGGATATTATTGACCAACAACAAGCCAGAAAACAGCATGTTTTGGTCACGGCATCACTACGATTTAAACTCACAATTAAGGCAAAAACGATAGTAGTGGCATTAAGGAACAAACATAAAAGACCTCCAGTTTAACATATAGACTGAACTGGTAAGTTAAAATTTCCTTAAAGGGGAATTACACTGATTTTTCACATCTCTGCATAATTCAGTCACTGAGATGTAAGTCTTTCGGAGTATTTTGATGTTAAATGGTTCTTTGTAGAGAAACTTACTAACTCAGGTTTCTTTACAGTGGTGGTGATAGGAACCAGGAGTCATGATGTCTGTTTGGCTCCTATCACCACCACTGTGAACAATTCTGACTCAGACTCATAATTCTGACTCAGACTCAGACTCATATATGATTGTGACTACATCACAATCATATAATTATGCAAAGATTTTGCAAAGTTGGTGGAATTCCCCTTTAAAATTGGTATCTGTTTCAGCCGCATGTTTTTATGTTGGTTGGGCCTTTGTGTAAAGTGGTCCTACTATGATACTAGTACTTTTAATATTAATAATAATAATTTATAATTGAGAACTAATAATAAATCATCTAGACATCTTCTATCACCTTGTATTGTAAAATTGCAGATCAAAACTTGACAAGAAATTACTATAGACAGTTACAATATAGTATTTAGCATTAACTTTTTGTTGTCCTCAAAAAAGTTAAAATATTAAATAAAACAGATAAAATTTGGCTAGTAATGCAACAGGTGATTCCAAACTTATGAACGCTAGTGTATTTGTACCAGTCCTAGACTAAAAGGAACTCGAATTTAATGCGTAAGGTAGTTCTGAGCATTGGTTGTTCACTTAAAGTGTTTGGATTCATGCAGTTTCACTTCATGTGGCTGTAAAAGGTTATAAGCCAATGTAATTTGAGAAGGATAGACATTGTGCTGAGATACGCGGACTTGCATTAGCTGCATTAGCCATGGTGGCTCTGCTGGCCAGTGGAGGTCCACTAATGCTAAGAGACTGGGGACAGCAGCACTCAGCATTACAGAGGCCTAAACTCAGCACAAGTGCCTGATCTCATGAATGCATGTTTGTATGGCTGACATCAGTACAGCTCATGCTGATGGTTAGCAGACTGAGGACTGGCGATGGAAAACAGTCTCTCTATCCCCAGAAAGGACACCGTAGCTGTTTACGACTGTGGTGTCCGGCTCTGCTCCTGGAGGGATTAGTCCAGCCCGGTTTGCTGGTTACAGCATTGGTAGAATGGATATGGCGCTCCTGCCTGTGTGGAGGGTGATGGTGTCAGCCACTCTTTTACCTGAACAGACAATAACGTTTCAAATGGTCTATATTAGTTGAAACTGCAGCCCCACAGTAATTAAACTATTTCGACCATAGATATTTACGAGGTTTATGTTATGATCTATTTAAACCCAAGGTATTACTGAGGTAGCAATACAATAAATGTATACAAAATGGTCACATATAGGGTACTTTTTGGGAGACGGCTGTCCCAAACTCACTCTTATGAAAATAAAAGTTACTTTTTTGCATTTTTTATCATTTTTTTTAAGATGTTTTTGATTTCTTTTAAAATCAAACCGAAACCGAAACAGTTTTAGTCCATAGGCGGAGCCTTATTTTAGCCACACCCCTGTATTTTAAAGCAGGAAGTGAAACTGCATCCCTGTCCCATATGGCCACTTGGTGAGCTGTTAGATCCCATTGTTTTGAAGTGAAAATGTCCTGAAGTCTGAAAATCAGTGTGTAACAAAAAATTGTCACTATCAAAACATATTTTCTGCAATTAAATAACATTTTTTGGGGTTTAAATAAAAAAACATTATGAATTTATGTGGGCACAACTGTTCAAAGCTGTGTTTGCTAGTCATGTACTGGCTAGCATTTTGGAGTTATGCTCAAAATTAGCAAAAATCTGCTGACTTTTATCTGCTTTTTGGTCAACTGAGAAACTGGACGCATCAGTCTACAGTCTCCGTGCTCTTTTTGAAGTACAAGAACCCACTCTCTCTCTCTCTCTCTCTCTCTCTGTCTGTCTCACTGCTTTTATCTGTCAGAACCATTTGTTCTCCTTTTACCTCTATTCCTCTATGACAAATCCTTACTTGCTCTTCATCTATCTCCATTCCATTCCTATATTCTCTCTTATGTAATGGTAGCCTGGGTGCAGAACAAGCCAACTGCCACATTTCAAGCAGAGAAACTGGGCTCCGCTCTGGTCACTGAGGTCAATTTGCCACATTTCACCCTGATCAGTGTTTGAGACCACAGCCATTAGCATAATGAATATGATATAAATATGAAGATGAGAACGAGCCCACAGAACCTGACCTGTGACATATGAGCATGAAGTCATGCAAATGGCAGATGATCCATGAAGAAGGGGGAAATGTTTTCATGCGCGCATGTGTGTGTGTGTGGGGGGGGTCCATGCAAATGCCACATTATTATGATTAAAGCAATATTTCATCAAAAAATAAATACATTTTCTCCTTTTGCCTAAATGTAGTTTGCTTCTTTAGTTTTTTTGCACTAGCGCTAGCACTCCAAGGCTAATGTAGCTAACAAGTAATTTATGGAATTTATGGCTGCTACTTAACATCTTGCAAACTGCATGGCTGTATCATAAATTTGCCTTTAACTACACAAATTATTAAGTAATCTTAAATTGACACGTTTAAATGGCTTCTGACACTGCACAGTACCCTCCACAAATATTGGCACCGTGGTAAATATCAGCAAAACAGACTGTAAAATACATTATTTATTGCTTATGCTTTTGATCTTCATTCAAAATATTAGCAAAAATCTAACCTTTATTTAAAGTAGAACGACTGAAGGACAAAATCTAATCATCAAATCTCAAATCAATGAATGTTTTTAAAGCCTGCTTTTCTCATGTTTACCAGAGGTGCCATCCTTAAGGAGGGCACTGTATGACATACTGTTATGTACACTGTAAAAAGTGTCTCGTCAGATCTACCTAAAAACATGACTTCATGTGGTAACAAACAACTGAACTAGTTTTATTCAACTTAAAAACTACATTGATTGAAAGAATCGTTCATTCAAAGTGTTTATTTAGGTTGAATAAAATTCGGTAATTTACTTGTTACCACATGAAGTAATAGGTAATTTTTAGGTAGATCTGACGAGCCACTTTTTACAGTGTACAAAAAGGGACAAAAGAACATCACATGGCTTCTGTAACCTATTGGCTATATTAACCTCAGAGCTCCAGTGCAAAACTAAGACTGGCTTTACATGGTGAAACTTTCATGCAACTTTAGCTGCTAGAAACCTACACGAAACTAAATTGCACTTGCATTGCATAATGTAAAGCGGTGTTTCTCAACCCAGGTCCTGGAGGCTCACTGTCCTGAACATTTCCTGCCTTAACACAGCCACATAAACTCAATAATGTAATGGGCTGTTAATGAGTTGATTAGTTAAATCAAGTATTCTGGGAGCAGGGAAAAGACTAAAAAGTGCAGGGTAGTGAACCACCAGGACCAGGGCTGAGAAACAGTGATGTAACGTGTTCTACAACTCATTTGAAACTCAGCTGAAACAATTGCAAGAGTCTCAACTTCACAGCCATCAAAACATCCATTAGGTATCATGTTCCAGCTTCCAGCACTGCTCGAGTGGCTGCCTGTTCCCATAGCTCCATGTCTGCATCTTCTGTCTTTGTGTCTTTTTACCCACTTTTCTTTCTTTTGTGGATACAGAGGCCTGATATAAAGATGTTATACAACTTTTTTTAAACTTTTATTGACTTTTAATGGATCTTCAACAGAACTTTACATACTTCTATTTCTAGTCTCTTACACTTCACATGCCTGATTGTTTATTTCTGCCTAATTTATGTCTATTTTTTCTATATATATATAATATGTAAGTTTTTGTGCAAGTGTATGTCTTGCTACTGTTCTGTCTGTCTATCTATGTATGTTATCACTTTCAAACAACATACTTTCAAACCACTGATTTCACCAGATCAGTGGACAACATCATAAAGTTTTCTGAGTCATGACAACAAACGTGAGTTTCTTGAAGCTGGTCCAAAATGAATTGGAATAAATAATTTCTCCTTTAATTTCCATTAAAAAGAAGAACATTTTTTTCTTTCTCCTGTTTGACTTTATAGCGAAAACAATACAGTGTATCAAAAATATGAGCTGCTAATTTGCTAAACTAAACTAAAAACTAAAATTAAATTAAATTATCAAGTGGAGCAATTAAATGTGTTGCGTGCAACTTTGTTTATGAATTCCTTTGTGAAACTGTCAAGTTGCATGGACAAGTTGCATGCAACTCACAACATGCAACTAGTTGCGACGAAAGTTTCACCATGTAAAGCCAGCTTAAAAAACAGATGACAAAATAGCACTTTTTCCAATACGATGCTGATATTGAAACCTTGACTATTGGCTGATACTGATGCTGTGTCGATATTTTGCAGAGCCGTAGATATGTCTACTAAAGACGCAAACTCCAGACACCAAACGTGTTTAGGCAAGATTGAGGTTAAGGGGGAAATTGTGTAAACTAGATTTTTCAAACTATAATCCAAGAGATTATGAAACACCAGTGACAAACAAAGCAACAAAAAGAGAGCTGGACACTTACAAAATTCATGCAATATTACTGGAACACATGAATAAGCTAGAGAGGCAGAAAAACAGACAGCTAGACAAATGGCCTGGAAGAGAAGGAAAAAACAGAAAGTGGACAGAAAATAGAAGAAGGGCACCATGAGGCATTCTATCAAACAAAAGGCAAGCGCAAAGCACAAAACGAAGAGGCAAAAGAGTACAAGTCATGCCACAAAGAGTTTAGCCCGGGTATGAGCCTGAAGGCAGACTGCTGATGCTCCACTGTTACCCTGAATGTCTGAAACCTTTCAGCAGATTTCTGATTGGCCGAGAGAGCGAGTGCTCAGTTTGGGGCGCTTCCAAAAATAGCCGGCTCGGAAAACGCCACTGACTGCACAGCTATCGCAGATGTTATTGCTCATTTTGAGGATGTTTGTGAAGGAAAAGTAGTTCATGAAGTCAGCTGGCCTCCTGACCTCCACTCATCGCACCGATATAGAAGCGTGTCCGAGAGGCCAGCTCTAGGTTTGAAATCAAAACAAGCTAATAAGCTAGTTTTCACAGTGAGCTCAGTATCAGGTAACAGTATCAACTTTTACACAGTACTGTATGTGTTTACCCGTTTACTCTTTGCATGTTAAATCAAAATGGGCTGTGATGTGCACCTGCTCAGGGGTGGGTGGAAATATTTAAGCAGCCCGTTTTGATTTAATAATTACAGTTTACACAGGTAAACACATACAGCATTGTGCAAAAGTCAGAGACCACCTTTTATTTATTTCATTTCTAGTCATTAAGAACAAGTTATTCATTTTTCAGAAGATTTTCCTGAGCAGATTAGATATAATATGAAAAATTAAATGATTCAAAGATACAGAGAAAATGGGGCTCCTATCAACTGTGCAAGATTTGGTAGACCAGCAGATCTGTCATCTTCAAATAAACGGAATTTAAAGCTTTTATCTTTGAGAGAGAGCAGAAAATCAAGCTCCACCCTGGAGTCCAGACCTGAACATCACTCAGTGTGTTTAGAAATACTTGGGTCATGAGAAGCAGAATTTTAACCAACTTCTAAGACTAAACTTTAGAGGTTTGGAAAAATATCACATCTGATATTACTATACTGAAACATCTGATATTATTTTTAGTGTAACTTTCTGTTAAATGTATGTTTTCTGCTTTTTATCTGACACTGAAAAATGAAATGGGGAAAAAAATCAATATACACTATAATACACTGGAAGTATCAAGAAAGGGTGGTCTCTGACTTTTGCACAGTACTGTATATAACTAACTTAAGTTGAACTTATGTATAGCTGCAGTAACTGCCTCTTGATTTCTAAAGAAAAGGCTGCCATACTAAATCAAAGGTGCACAATTACCAAACGTCTCTCCTACTACAATCTGCTTTTTTGATATAAAATGGTCAGACCATTTGAACGAAGCAGTGTCAGACTATAGGGGCAGGAAGAGCATGCATAAACTAAGTCAGGCTAAAAGCTTTCTGATTAACCCATAAATCACAAAGAATAATCTGTCAGGTACACATAAATAATCAATAACAAATGTCTTAATGCTGAAAAATGTAGCTCAGCCTAGAACAGTGCTTTCCTGTGGTTGAAGGCACAGCATATATACACTGGCTGTCAAAAGTTTAGGGATGCCTTGCGAAAAAATTTGGCAGTTTTCTTTTCCAAACTTCTGTTAAAAGCACACTGAAACTCTTCTGGCCCAAAGGTAGTAAACATACCTGAATTACATGAAAGGTTTGAGTGCTAATGAGTGCTGACATCACAACAAGGGGTTAAAATAGGTTGTAATGTGTGACATTGTGTTTCTGCAAATAAAACTGATTAGTTTATTTCAAACCAGAAAGTAAACCTGCCCATTTGTATTAAAAACAGCTTAAAAAACGTAACATCCCCAGTTTTACGACGCGCAGTGTAAAAGATGCTGAGCTGAGGTCAGGTTTGGTCAGCAGGGCCGCACATACAGAACTATTATTTATAGTAGATTCTCAAGATGGAATGGTCGCCACTGGACATCTGGACAATGTGGTCATGCTGATTGACTAACCAAGTGGTGCACTACATTTGTTTCACTCTTAAGAAATGGTAAACAGGCCTCTTGTTTCACATTAGCAACGGACTTCCAATGACAAAGGCCCAATCCCATTTCACTCTTTGCCCCTACCTCTCAGCCCTTACCCACCCGTTTTGCGTGTTCACGCCTAGGGGTAGGGTGTCCTGATTTTTTTTTAAATAGAGGGGTAGGGTAAAGTGTTAGGGCTACATGGCCCTTCAAATGGAGGTTTTACAGAGGCACAATCCAAATAGAGTGTTATGAGAAAAAAGAAAAAACGGCAAGATGGCTGCACAAGCGACCAAAGAAACCCACAAATGTAGGTATTTTCTCCATTACAAAATTATGATAACCACTGTATTATCTTAGTTTAAAGTCGTTTTAATGTATTATGGTCCTTTTCTTCATAACAAGCATATAAAATCACTTGCAGTATGCTGATGTCTCGGTAGCTAGCTAGCTAAATTTCCCGTTCCACCTTAAAAGGTGCAGGAGTTACATTCTGGTGCTTCAGGCATCAGAACTCCTAAACCATTTAAGGTGGAATGGGAAAATTCGAACAAGAAGCTGACGAATAGCAGACTTCAGCTTCATATCACCGAAGAATTAAGGGTGGGCGATAATAAATTATTATCACATCCCCCCACTTTGAAGGCATATAATTCCCTTAATGTAACTAAAGACCAGCAGTGAGGTTGCTGAACTTCACTCCCCTTGCCTCCTTGCAGACTGGAAGGGTCACCTAAAGGGCACGGTCAGTAGCCTGTTAATGAAGCAGTCTTTTTTATTTGAGGGTTGTCCCATTTCGTAGGGGAAGATTTAAACCACTACCCCTTGTAACGCAGTTCCAAGGGGCAAGGAGACACTTGAAAACAAGGGGTAGGGGCAAAAATAAGGAATGGGATTGGGCCAAAGTCTTATTTTAACTAGCTCTGCGTTGAAAAACCTGAATAAAATGTAACCCAATAACTATGGTCAAAAACAGAGGAAACTACAGCGCTCCTACAAATATAGCATCAAAAAGCATTTTTTGGTGTGATGCTGTAGACGAACCACTTTTGGTTCCCTAAAGAAACCTTTAATGGGTGGTTTTTAAAAGGCTGTTCTAGCAAATGAGGTGTGTGTAGGTAAAGGACCTTAAAAGGATTAGCCCTCTTAGGTCAACAATGTCATATGTAACATCAAAGGATGTCATAGATAAGAGAATAAATATTTCGTGAATGCTGCATGGTAGAGACATACTTTCACCTTGTCTGGAAGAGAACTGTTGTTCCAGCGGAAAGTCAGGAACACAGCCTTTAATTGGTCGACAGACTTAACCCAATGCGTCAGTGGATGGCTAACAGCCATGCTAACAATAACAGTGACTCTTTTCAACACGGAGAAATGGATTAATAACCACAGAACCAGCCCTGAGACCAGAAGGTCGCTGGTTCGATCCTCTGAGCCGACAGTACGTGACTGAAGTACCCTTGAGCAAGGCACCTAACCCCCACTGTGGATAGGGCTGCCCACCGCTCCGGGCAAGTGTGCTCACTGCCCCCTAGTGTGTGTGCTTCCACTTGTGTGTATGTGGTGTTTCACTGCACGAATGGGTTAAATGTGGAGGTGAAATGTCCCCATTATGGGACTAATAAGGGTCACTTAATCTAATCTAAAGAAGACATTTAGTGTTGGATTTGTCATTGTGGGTTGATATAACAAAGTCTCCAAAAAGACAGTGCAGTTTAAGCAGGATTACAAAGCTGCTGAAAGGGATACCATCGCACCCATCAAGCCCTCATTGAAACGGCAAAATACTAGCCTTCTGGGAAAAATGAAAGTAATTCTCCAGCATGCAGTGTTACCAAGATGCTTATTCTTTTATGCACACCTTTGACATTACATACGACATTGTTGACCTGAAAGGGTTAAAGAACTGCACATAAACAGTTTTTTTCCAACTGAAACTTTTTCCTAGAACTGCACTTCTAAGTCTTTGAGGAAGCTTTATTATTAGAGCGCAAGAGTAGAGACGAGCTGCTAAAGCCAAGACAGTGAACGTGTACATGGAAAGCGTATTCTGTGAAAGATGTATGCTTACGGTGAGAAGAATGAGGGACGAGTTATCAGCTAATAATACCCAACATCATCTTTATATGACAGCCATTCTTCTTTTGCACATTTCATAATGGACCAATTCTCATATTAGAGACTACATGTTCATTTCTGTGCAAGGCAAATATTGCAATAAAGCAGCCGCCCACCGTGTTTCTATATCTGAAGCTTCACCACATGCAGATGAAGATTAGTCACTGTAGCCCAAAGCACTCTTCACACGATCAGTGTAAGAATGCACAAAGGAACTCGTGACTCATGGAGAGATTGTGTAAGATTTGTTTAGAATGAAATTCTACCTTAATAAGGGCAAAGTCAGGTGATTTTTCTGTCATTTCCAGCATCAGATAATGGTAGTGTGTGGAGCTGTGTGTGTGTTTGTGTGAGTGAGTGTGAATTTTTTGTTTTCATACATTGACAAAAACAGGAAAACAGGACCAACTTACAGGATCAGCAAAATGATTATGACTTTGTAAAGTGCTTTTTATAAAAACTCCATGTTTCATGCAAAACTTTGTTTTTGTGTATTAAGGTTAAGATTAGGGTTAGGTTTAGGATTAGTGGTGTAAAATTGATATTACATACAGATACTTACATATGTGTAATACATATGGGAAATATTATTGGATGTAGATTTTTACATATGGGACACAGTATTACATATAGATAGATAAATAATACATATGGGAGTGTATTATTATTAATGCATGATATTTACACATGTAATACATACAGGGCATATTATTACATGTAGATATTTCAAGAATTTAGCAAGCAATAAGTGAATAAAATGATAAATAATATATTCAATAATATACTGTAATGATATATTTACATATTTTTTTTCTTCTAAAATATGATGAATTCTGGATATTATCTTATTATGACTTAATTCTTAGTATTTTGACACTTTCTCATTATTTCTTCCACAAATCTGTTCATCATTTTTGACACATTTCCTCATTTTTTACAGCTTCCTAGTGGTCTGTTAACTATGTAAACATGTGAAGTGGTACAGAACCAGCATATTTGTACCATTTTATACACTCGCCTGCAAAAACAAATGGTTTAAAATACAAAAAATAGGGAGTCCAAACCTCTGAACAGTGACTGTGTATATTTAATTTGTTATACATATTATGACTTTATATATATTATACACATTATTGTTACATGATCTCATTTCCTGATATGAAAACAATGTGCGTGCGTGCGTGTGTGTGGGTGTAGCAATAACATCAGTAATGAGCATAACATAAACTGTGATAAACAAAGCACAATTTTGGAGCGAGCTATTTCATGGCTTTTGGTTCAACAGACATCGGATCAGCTCAGTGTGCAATTTGAAATGATACAGTGTTTTTAGCAGCAGCAAAGGCAGAAACAGAAATACAGTAAATATGATCTTACTTGGATCTGATTTGGAGAATGTGTCCCTGTCGAGCAGATTTCTGTGAAAGAAAAAAAAAACAAAAAGGCAAAATTTTATTCAAAACCACAACATTTGCTGGGCTGCATGATATTGACAAAATACTCATATTGTGATTATATGGTTACATGCTGGGACTGCAGTCAATGCTTGTGATATCAAAACATGGTGTAATTTGATATTTCTCATTTGTAGCTCATTGAAACAAGTTCTGTGGAAAGTGCAGATTCTAAACTTTCAATTTATTTTTCTATCCATTTATGTTTGTAACTAGAAGAGGAGATATATTATTATTATGAAAAAAATTATTTTGAATTGATGAAAAATTACAGTACATTGTACTGTCTTGTGTTGCAGAACAAAACATTCCCTTCACAGTTTTGTCACGTTTTTATTGCTAGAAATGGGAGTTCAAACTTAATTGCATAATTACAAAGAAACAAATGAACTCTCGATTTTAGGGATTATTATTAGGTTATTTGCATCATGTGATTACCTTAATTCATCCAAATCACTCAGAAACATTTATCTGGAACATCTGTGATTAGATCAACATTACATATAAAATTCAGAAGACACATGTGGGTTCACTGGTGTTTTTGGATAGTACAACACCATTTCCAAAAAAGTTGGGACGCTGTGCAAAATGTAAATAAAAACAAATTGCAATGATGTGCAAATCATTTAAACCATTGTGACCCTTAGTTCTTATCACCACCACTGTAAAGCAATATAAGCAGTTAAGTTTCTTTACAATGAACCATTTAAAAAACAATGAAACCATTTTGAATGACCGTTTACATGACAACGACTGAATTATGTGGAAATTTTGAAACATGGGCAGAATTCCCCTTTAACTTCCAATAAACAGTAGTACTTGAAAGTCTGTGAACACTTTAGAATTTTCTGTATTTCTGCATAAATTTGACCTAAAACTTCACAGGATTTTCACACAAGTCCTAAAATTAGACAAAGAGAACCAAATTAAACAAATGAGACAAAAATATTACACTTGGTCATTTATTTATTGAGGAAAATGGTCCAGTATTATCTGTGAGTGGCACAGCAGACAATCTGAAGGTGAAATTAGAGTGAGATTAGAGAAATTAGACATTAGAAACCCACCAACATAACAAAGCTGAAGCTGTTTTGTACGGAGGAATGGGCTACAACTCCACCAAGCTGATGTGCAGGACTAATCAACAGTTACCGGAAACATTTAGTTGCAGTTATTGCTGCGCAAGGGGGTCACACAAGATACTGAAAGTAAAGGTTCACATACTTTTGCCATTCACAGATATGTAATATTGGATCATTTTCCTCAAAAAATAAATGACTAAGTCTAATATTTTTGTCTCATTTGTTTAATTTGGTTCTCTCTATCTAATTTTAAGACTTGTGTTAAAATCTGACCAAGTTTTAGGTCAAATTTATGCAGAAATATAGAAAAGTTCTAAAGGGTTCACAAACTTTCAAGCACCATTGTAAGTTAATGTCACTGATAAAAAGAAAAGCAAGTGAATTAATTCAAAATATCTATTGAAATAAAATAAAAGTATTGAATCATTTTCAATCTGCATAATAATACTAACAATACTAACAATACTACTACTACTACTACTATACTACTACTACTAATAATAATAATAATAATAATACACAAATGGAGTCTTTGTCCTGACAGCGGTGATATATAACACAAAAGGGACACAGCCTTTTAGCTTATTTATTAATGTTTTTATGCTATGTTCAATAATCCATTTCTCTTTTCCTCTTCAGTTGAATTCAATTCTACTGCAGTCTTCTGTAACATCAGTATCGCAAAGGCCAACATTGCGATACTGATTAACAAATGATGCATCGTGTAGCCCTTGTAAGTGAACAGGTGCAAAGGTTTGCTCTGACTGATGAAGACAAGTAGAGAGAGAGAGAGGCTGACGGTAATCATCATTAAACCCTGTCTCCTGGCCTTCACAATCTAATTACCTGAGCCTGGGAGAGAGAGAGAGCAGCCATGAAACACGACATGACAGACTGAGCACACGCACACAAACATTCCTCAGCACTGTTATCAACACTAACCTCCTTCCTGTACCACACATTTACTCTCTAACACGCTCCGCTCCGCCTTTTCCCTGTTCTCACGCACATACAAATATGTTGATAAGATAAAAATGCACATTTGGCACACAGTCTCACATTCCCATGAAAAGTCCTGCAGCAGTGTGGGATAAACAGGAGGGAGGGACAGAGCACAGAGAGAGCGAGAGCACACCTCGTGTGTCATATGTATTTGTGCATCAAAAATTTGGGGACAATGTGCCTTTTTTTAAATCCTGCTTTCCAATGAGCATGATGACTGAGGACTATCATGGATGAAAAAAAACACCTGAGAAGGTTTGGTTCAGGGCTGTCACGATTAGTAAAAAAGTATTCTATTGAATGTTATGACAACTAATCGATTGACCAGTTTTTTTTAAAAGGCCAAGCGATTAAAAACAGGCACAACTGAACAATAACAAACCATGCATACACTGTACATGATAAATGTCTTTTCACATTCAAAATGTTGTAGACTTTATGTATTTTTTTTACCAATATGGGAAAATATCGGCAGAAATACAAAAAAGGGCTGCTCATCCTGTGCAGCAATAAAAAGTAAATGTAAAGAAGTATTTATAGTATCCTCATGTATAGATTATTTCCTCAATATGTAACAACCACAAACACATATTAAAATATGGATAAATGCAGTTATTTATTATTTCATTCTTAAGATGACAGCAAATCCATTGAATACAAACCTCTTTATGGCGAAGGTTTTTTCGATGTGCTAATATTGCTGTTCACTGTTAAAAAAAAAGTGTTTTAAACTTTAAAAAGTTAGTAACCAGGACGTCTTAAAATTTGTAAGACGCAGAATGTACGATGCAGATTTCTGTCCTGTAAACTTACTAGATGAAGCGAATTACCTCAAAATATTAAGGCAGACTGCTTACTAATTTTAGGAATTTTAGTAACTTTAATAACCTGGTGTCTAAAGTTAAAACTTTTTTTACAAGAAAACAACTGACTGGACTAGTCAAATTCTGCAAAAAAGTACAACAAAAGTGGAGAGTTTTTGCATAACAGCGATGAAACGCCTATGGCTTGCATGTAGTATGTGCACCAAAGAAAGTGGGCCTGGAGATCTACCTTCCTGTAGAATCTAGTTCCAACCACAATGTGCCACACCTGCTCCAGCTAACTTCATCAGAAGTCTATGACTGGATGGATCAGATGCATCAGTGTTAGGTAATAGGAGTGTTAGATGCAGAGTGTTAGATGAACTTTGTGGGAAAGTAGATCTCCAGGAGAAGGGTTCATGACCACTTTTTTTAACAGTGCAGCCTTTCATAGATTCCATAATACTTTACTGGAAAAAAATTAACCAGGTGGCCTTTTTTGAAAGACATTTTAACACATATAAAAACACTGTGTGGCAAAAACACATAGAAATGGATGTAAATGACTATTGGGTTCTGTCATACTGTAAGATACAGCAGTAGGGGAACTTAAAATACGTACTATCATCAAGCAAACTGCCAACTACATTAACAGTAAAGGTCAGTAAAAGTTAACTCAGTAATCTGGACAGCTCTAAAATACTGCCAGAAATATTTACGTGTGACATTGTTTTCCTCAAAATAAATTCTCCTATTTTTTACATGCCAAGTTACTGCAAAGAAAACTTGCTTATTTGTACTAAAAACATATGGAAAAGCTAAGCACCCCAAAACTTTCGATAAGCAGTGTAGGCGTGTGATGCCTTCAGATCCCGTGTGTTAGCACATGAGGCGCTCATGCTCATAGATATCGGGATGTTTGTGCTGAAAGTGCCGTGGGAGCAAAGAGGATGACTAATGGAACAGAGAGAGAAATCTCCATCATGAGTCAGCTCCAGTCAGAGGAGCACCAATATAGAATCAACATTTACTCCACTCATCAATACACTTTCAACATAAAATCACTGAGGATGCTGTATGCAAACTGAAGGCAATTCATTTTAAAAGCTGTTTCCATTGGTGAAGCTATATTTGATATTTCAAAGGAATGGTAGTTTTTCATTTGTTTAAACCACTTCGGATTAATCACCAGTGTTAACCCCTAATAATCCCAGGATTATTACATGCTAAGGCTTATTCTACATGACTACATGGAACGCAATGCCTGCCAGGGGGATCCTGCCCATTTAAGGGGTTAAAACAGGCCTTGGACTGCTACACGTCACACATGGATTCTGTTTATGGGATGTCTCCCATAGACAAAATAAAAGGAAAGCTTGCTAAAGGGAACCGTTTAAAATTCCAAATGAGTCAGGGATGTCTTGACCGGGGAAACATTATGACCTGGTCATGTACCGGTGTGAGAATGCATGCTGAGCTATGATAGCAGGAAGACTGGCACGTCATCAGCTCAGCAATACATTCACCGTGAATGCAGCCGTTTCACAGCAGCTACAGTTAATTAGCCCTACTGGTCTGCACACTGTTGATGTCAGCAAAGTGCTGACTTAGAGGAGGACTATAAGGCTTAGAGCTCAGTTTGGGAAAGACCCTCTGTTGACAGTGGCTGTCGTTCCTGGGCTAAGGGCCTGTAGAGCTGCTGTTGAGAGGCTGTGCTGGGTCTGCGGGAGGTTTAATGCGTCCTTTGGGGAAGCTGAAAGACTCTGAATCCCCCTGAACTGCAGCTCAGCTCACACAGAGCCATGAGCCATTAACACAAGATGCTTCCACATTCCCGTGATATCCTGAACAAATCCCTGGGACTTCTGAAAGCTTTCAGTATGTATGTGTGAAGATATGTGTGCATCCATACTGTTCACTTCAGAGTAAAGCAGGGGATGTTTCTGTTACATCAAATAGAAAGCTTTTCTATTAGTTAATACTTTAAATAAAAGCAAATTCTAGCAACCTTAAAAATTTGTCCCTCACTGTGAAAGATTTAGCATTAGCTAAAAAACAGATGCTAACCTAATCTAGTTGGCTATAGTAGTTGTCTCTAGCCACAGTGGAGATTGGATTTTACAACAGCCATGTTTACATGCAGTGTGATAATCTGTTAATAATCCAACTAATAGCTCAGTCGGAATAGAATACGTCCATGTATACGCCTCAATCGGAATAGACTAGCCTGATGGAGGCCATTCAGAATACAATATCTTGATTGACAGGGTGGGTAATTCTGTAAATAATCCATTAAATAGAAGAATAATATAAATGCCTGTATCTGATTACATTCCCAATCGGAAAGTTTAAGTACGTTCTATGCATGTGTGTCGCGTCATCCTGAAAAGTGTATAATGTTCAACATGGCGGGAGCAGAAACAGATCTGCAAAGGAGATGAAGTTGAAGCTATGCTTTGAACTTTAGAAGACGGAGGTGGGATGGGCGTCCAGCTTATGTGCTTACAGTGTCCATGAAGAGAAAAGATTCTAGAACAGCAAGAATGGCGAGAAGTGTGGGAAGATGGGGAGCAGAATGAACGGAAGGAGAACATTCTGGAAGAATCTGAATGGACTGAGAACATTCTATAAATGGAAGGAGAACAATCTAGAAGAGTGAATAAAGGGAAAACATTCTAGAACAGAATGAATGGAAAGAGAACATTGTAGAAGAGTGTGAACAGAGGGAGAACATTCTAATTTCAACTAATCACACAGGAACCGCACACTGACCCACTGTTTGTTAGTGTTTGTTAGAGAGCAGTGGGCTTTGGTCTCAGCAGGCAGGGTTACATCACTGTCGCCAGCGGTTACGGGGGCCCAGGCTCTCCTGGTGCTGAGGTGTGCAGAGGGTTTCCACCTGATATGCTAATGTGAGTGACTCAGATCTGACTGAGTGTGGCACTGGAGAAGGAGCACACAGCACTTTCTATTTCAGCTGTAATTTTAAGAGGGCAAATGAAATATCCTCACTGGAATAGAAACAAGGAGACGAAAGACCTTCAGGGCATATCAGAAAGAGAGAGAGAGAGAGAGAGAGAGAGAGAGAGAGAGAGAGAGAGAGAATAGAGGGAGACAGAGAGAGAGAAAGAGGGGGAGGGCAGAGGGGATAGAAAGAGAAAGAGAGAAAGGAGGATGAGAGAACAGAGGGTGAGAGGGAGATAGGGGCAAAAGAGAGATGGAGACTAAGCGAGAAGGAGACAGAGAAATAGAGAGAGATAAAAAGAAAGGGAAACCACTTTATATTAAGTCTCTGTAATAACTATGTAATTATACAATAACAATATTTGCAACAACAGTGTAGCTACCGGCGATATATTCAGTTACAAATGGATTATAGTAGCACAGTTTATGTAAATACACCTGTATATCACTTCAGTTTTACCAGATATTATTTAATGCAATTACACGTGTAATAGGTTGCTGCTGTTTTTCCAACAAGACATTTCTGATTGTAACAGGACGTGTGCTAATGATCCACATTATGATACACTTTAAGATAAACTTCTGTAGTTATCTTTCTGTAATCCATCTGTAAGAGTAATGACATCACTAGTAGTGGCACTGTTGTTGCATCCATTATTAATGTGTAAGTAAACAGTTATAAGCGACACTTCATATAAAGTGGGATCCATTTGTTTGTTGATTGACTACATTTGGAGTGAGGGGGAAGGTTTACATACTTGTCAACTTACTTGAAATTTGGAGGTGAGTGATGGAAAGAATTTGATAAAAACTGAGAGCCAAACTTTATTTCCAGAAAGCAAATAGATGAGACTGCAGGCAAAAGCTGTGAATCTCATGGGTAATTCCTGAGACTTCACAGCTACAAGTTTATTAAGGGTGCAACAATTTTTGAACTGTACTGAAAAACTGAATTTGAAACAGTGTCTTGAAATTTAAAACTGTCTCACCAATACATCCCACAGTCTCTCCCAATCAACACTGAGCATCCTGGTGTTTCCTATCAGAGTAATGTGGGCAGAGAGGGGGCAGGGCTTATACTGTGTACACATTCAATATGTCACTTCTAAATTCTATGGGTTGTGATTGTGGGGGGCTGTTTTGTAAAGGGGTGGTGAGGCAGATGCTGAAACGCGATGCATCATAGAGGATTGTCTTGCAATATATCAAGTATCACAGAATTGCAGTATCATGACAACATTGTATCATGAGATGCCCTATGATTCCCACCCCTAAAAAACATACAATACACTCTACATATATTCCCATAACCCAACTATAAACATCAATGTCCATATTTACAAACTATATGGAAATAGAATCTAGTAGAATCTAGTATAAATATGGATGAATGCAATCATACACCAGCCATTCAGAAGCCTGAAGACCAGATGACAAACAGATGGCAGGATATTCCACAGAAACACTATCCATATGGTGTCCAGGAGTCAGAAATGACTTAACGACAGACGTAGAATCTGGTAGAATCTGGTAGAATCTGGTAGAATCTAGTACAATTAGTACAAATCATTACAAATCAATACATTTTTCCCTATTTTTACTTGTCACTGCTTCAATAACAACAGAAAAGAAGGCTGGCAATCAGCACTCACAGACCACTTTTCAGTTTTATTAAATTGATCTTTTCTTGATATCTTCAATTTTAAGTCCAACCTCACAGACACATAATAGATATGTCAACAATGTGGCTGAATGTTGCATCTTCCAGGTTTTGCGATTACTGTCTAGAAACTTCCATTGCTTTCTAGGTATATTAGCCTTGTAGCTTCAGTGCAAAATTAAAGAAGCAACTTCAGACATCAAGCAGGTCTAGGCTGATCAGCTACATTTGGGGAAAACAGGGAAACTTTGTAAATTTGTTTCTGAAACCATCATTTTAATTGTCCTGATCAGTAACACCTTACAAACACATCTAATTCTACACATTGTTATAATTAAGAGTTCATTTCTGTGAATGAATTAAGAGGATTAATCACTTGTGCTGTGCAGGCTGAGCCTACTGTAAACATCACTTAACCGATTTAGTCTCGGTCAGTGCACTCATACATTGTGTTTTAATCACAGCCAGAGCACACTTAGGAATCCAGGAATGGTTAAGAAAGGGAAAAGAGAGAGAGAGAGAGAGAAAGAGAGAGAGAAAGAGAGGGGGGGGGGAAGAAAAAGCCATAAAGAAAAGCGAATGAGAGAAGAGAGGAGAAAGAGAGATCGAGAGAGTGGCAAAGAGAGAGAGGTGAGACAGAGAGCAAGATATAAGAAAAGGTGAGAAAGAGATCAGAGAGAGACAGAGACAGCAATAGGAAGAGCTACAGGAAAGAGAGAGAGAAAGAGAGAGAGAGAGAGAAAGAGAGAGAGAGAGCTGCAGGACCACCCAACTAGTGTCCGGGTGTTTAATTAAATCCCACACAGCCAGCACCCAATGAGCTCCTGTTGGGCAAGGACAGCAGAGATAGAAGGGAAATGTGACATACAAACGAGAAGAATTCTGCTGAGACCTCCCCACAGTCAAAGGGCTAAATTTAAAGGGCTGTGTGTGTGTGTGTGTGTGTGTGTGTGTGTGTGTGTGTGTGTGTGTGTGTGTGTGTGAGTGTTTGGCATGTTCTCAACATTTTTGCACAAAAGCACACCAGGAGATCGATGCTGCACTGGCTTACACACTACTGGAGCGGCATTTCTTTCCCTAGAAGAGGTCGTATAATGGAATTTGTCAGGACTGGCTGATTAGTACAAGATAGAAGTATCTGTGTAAATAATCCATGCTCTGCCCATGGATGCATTCTTCTAACAACTGTTAATGGTCCGGACAAGTTCACCCAAGTTTACACTGTATCTTAGATATCTGTATGCATATGAAAGGTCATACTGTTAGGTTAGATCGAGAAGAAAATTACAAAAAATTTGCTACCATGGTAAAGTTACCTCGACCACATGACAAAAAACATCTACACTCAATCTATCTTAGTAGCGTGACCTTTCACAGAATTATGATATGCTTTTGAAAATAATAGTGCATTTTAATTATTTAAAATGTAAAATATATCAGCAAAAACAGTTTGATTTCGTTAAATGGGATTTTTGATATAGAAACATTCTATAAAGTTAATCCAACCTAGTAACCACAAGTAAAGACTGAAAGCTCACATTAGCATTATGCCACAGGATACACACAGTAACAATAACAACATGTTGCACGGCCATGTCTATTAGCAGGTTTTGGAAAAAGGACTTCTATTACACAACTGTTATGTTAAGACTGCTACACTCTGCAGATTCATACCGGATTAAAATCCCTCCACAATTATTACATTCAGACTGGAACGCTACACACACTGCAGATTCATACTGGATTAAATTCACTCCACAATTATTAAGTTCAGACTGAAATGCTACATACAGTGCAGATTCATACTGAATTAAATTCACTCCACAGTTACTACTGTCAGACTGTAGAATCTACACACTCTGCAGATTAATACTGGATTAAAGTCAGGCCACAATTATTACTGTCGGACTTAAAAAATCTAGACTGCAGATTCACACTGGATATTCCATAAACATTACTGTCAGATGAAAAAAACACAGAAACTGCAGATTCACACTGGAGCAAAAAACTTTTATCTCAAACCTGGAGTATATTAATAACCACCAACAACATTACACAACTATACATATTACAGCTTTATTAACAAAAGCAATTCGTGATTTCATTTTCATTGTGAAATTAGGAACAAGCTTTAGACATCCAGGGAGCTGCTGATTGCCCAGGGCAAGCCAAGCTTATAATAGGCTAGACATGTTTATTTGCTTAGCATAAAAATGATTTTCTAATGCAACAAAGTGTGACAAGCCCATAAAAGGGCTAATGCATAGGTGGTAATGAGAATGCTTTATGCCAATGCTGTTATTAAAGTCAGTGTTCAACGTCACTGTCAGAGCATGAAGGTGGGAGTGAGGAAGAGACAGAGAGAAAAAATGAAGAGACAGAGATTTAAAAAAATGAAGAGATGAAAAAATAGAAAGAGAATGACAGAGATAAGTGTGAGTGTGACTTCTTTTAAATTTTTCTTCAAAGCACTATTAGTATTACACATTCCTTATTTGAATGAGAATAATCTGACTGAGCAAATGAGATAGAGACAGACAGAAAAAAAGAAAGAGAGGGACAGCAAGAGAAAGAGAGACAGTAAAGACACAGAAATAGAGAGCGACAGAGAGTGAAAGAGTGAGAAAGAGAGAGAGAGAGAGAGAGAGAGAGAGAGAGAGAGAGAGGGAGAGAGTGCCTCTAGGCTGGTGTGTGTCTCTCCTCGTGCCACTGAGTGGACGTTCCCAGTGGGACCTCATCCAGTCCGCCTCAGTGGGCTGGTGACCGTTACCGTGACAACCAGCAGCCAATGGAGTTTCCTTCCTCTCTGATTGACGCTTGCTCTTTCTCTTCTCTGAGCGATAAGAAACGCACCGGAGGCTGAGGAGGATGATCCAGCTGTCTGACACTTGTCCTGCAGTAGCACGTGTGTGCGTGGGATGGAGGGATGAAGGGAATGTTAGAATGGAAAACTGGAGGCATGGAGAGACGAAACGATGGAAGGCTGTAGGGGTGAAAGGGGTGATGGAGGGAACAAAAGATACATGGATATAGTAATGGAAGGATGGAGGGATGGGTGATAGAGGGGTGGAAGATGGAGGGATTGCGAGATGGAAGGATTAAGGGATGAAAGAATAGAGAGATGGTGAGATAGAGGAATGGAAGGATGAGGGATGGTGTGATGGAGGCATAGAGGCATGGATGGATGGAAGGATGTGAGAACAGATGGATGATTTAAAAAACAGATGAACAGTATGATATGATATGGGATAGAGGGAGTGGAAAACTGAGGAAAGGAAGGATGGAGGGAAGTAAAGATGGAGGGATAACTATTTTGAAAATCTCTCTCTTCTTTCTTTAGCTGTCCTGTGTTTCCTGATCAGACCAGTTTTTGGCCAGATGTGTTTTTAACGAGCGTGCGAAGCTGCCACTCTGATTGGTCGGCTGGCGGCAATGATGGATCATGACTGGCTCCTTATGACAGCGTTACCGTGGCGACACGCAGAGCCTGTGACGGCCCCTGAGGACCTCACCTGGCTGAGAAATAAATTGAGCAGAGAGGAAAGTTCTTCCATTCTTCCACTAAACTAGTGCAGAAGATCTGGGTTGTTCATAATGTTTCAGACAGGACTGAGAAGGGAAGAGAAGAGAAGAGAAGAGAAGAGAAGAGAAGAGAAGAGAAGAGAAGACAAGAGAAGAGAAAGGAGGATAAAATAGGGGAGAGGAAAAGAGGGGACATGAGAAGAGAAGAAAAGGAGAGAACAGGAGAGAAGAGGAGAAAAAAGGAGAGAGAAAAAGAAGAGGAGACAAATGAAGAGGAGACAGGAGGGGAAGAAAAAAGAGAAGAGAAGAGAAGAGAAGAGAAGAAAAGAGAAGCAAAAAAACTCACACCTTCCATTACAGAGAGGTGCTGAGAGACACAATAAAATATAGCTGGCTTAGCAGAACCACTGCAAGTAGAAGAGAGTGAAAAAGTGATGAGCATGACAAGGACAGTCTAGAAGCAGAACAAAAAAATAAACAGATACAGAAGAAGTGACAGAAGATCTGAGTGTGTCTCTTGTCTGTGTGCAGGCAGTGTGCATGCTGTAATGGGGCTGGGCTGCCCTGGGTGAGATCCCAACCTCTCTCTCTCTCACTCTCTCTCCCTCTCTTTCTCTATCTTCCTGCAGCCTGACCTGAATAATGCCTCCATGGAGAATACAGCATCTCACTGAACTAGATTCAGGCCACTTCACACTCACAGCCCAGTGCAACACTACAGTGTTTTTAATATTTTGCAAGGCGTATCACTGTTGTACTGTAGAAATATAACCATGGAGGAGATCTGCACAATACATCTTTATATAATCAATACTGCTTTTTACACTAATATACTACTCCTATTCCTTACGGATCAGTACTAATTGGTATCGATTGTAATATAATCAATATTGGCCTTTGCACTGATACTGATATTGAAAAAGGCTGCAATACACAAATGAGCCTCTAACCAATCATTACATTTTAAGCTGTTAGCATCGTGGCTGATGGCAGACGTTCCAGATGGGCTTCTGTCATCTGAACAAATCTAAATTTTGTTTATTTTTGTTTATTTAATTAAAAAATAAACAAAACAGGCCACTTTTTACACATCACATAAAAGCTTTATGAATGTATATGTAATGTATTGCATGGTATATTACAATAGCAGCATGCAGCAATATAATATACAGTATTAATAGATATGGTAATAGATGTAGTAAACAAATAAAAGATATATACACTAAACAAGCACAGAAATCGACAACAACAAAAAAAACAACACACCAAAGCTGACTTATTCAATGTACTTGGCTAGCAAAGCCAAAAAAATGAAACAAAAATGTCTGCAACTGGGTGGACATGGAGCAAGAAATATTTAGCAACAGGTCAGTGGATGCAGACTTTCAGATCACATGAACATAGACCTGGAAACAGACACACACACACACAGAAGAGCATCAACAGCAGGGCGGTTTGAATATTCTCAGTGCCTCTCTCAAAGAGACCTGCCCTAATTTTTCCTGACAAGAGAATGTGAGCAGAGTAGAGACACATACACACACACACACACACCCATGCTCAGACTCTATGTTCTAGCCAGAACAGCGCAGTACCATTAGACACACTAGGACTGATACTACTGATAATGATAGTAATCGAGTATCTACTTAATTATTTTGACCATTAATCAAGTAATCAATTGGTGTTTTTAACAGTGAACAACAAAACTAAACTAAATAATAACAATTTATAGACTTTCAAACATTTCACAACACATTACTAGAAACATTCTTGCTTTACTTAGAAAAATCACAGATATGTTCCAAAATTACTTAATAAAACCTTGTTGCACTGACTTACAGTGAAAGGCAAGAACTTTGTTCCTTCTCCTGTAAAGCTACTTTTTTGGGGATATGAGGTTGTGTATGTATACATATATACAGACAAGTATCCACTTATGTAGTTATATATCATTACTGTCTAAAGAAAAACAAGTATCTCCAAAATGGTCAGTTTACAGGAGAGCACAAAAATTCTTTACTTTCAATGTAAGTTAATGATGTCAGTTAATGTAATGAGGTTTTATTCTGAGAAATTCTGGAGCATTTCTACCAGTCCATTTATCATGAAATCTTCACACATTCTAAAGGACAGCTGCTTTATGCAGAAAACTAAAAATCCCAAAAATGGAGATACTAATGGAGGGACGACATATAGTTGTATGCAAAAGCAAATACACCCTTGATCGAATGACATGTTGTGTTAATTTTTTAAGAGAATGTAGGTTACACACATCTTCTACCGGGAACACACTTAAATATGGTATTTTTCTCTGCAAATTTTTGTTCCGATTTCCTCCCAAATTTAGTAGTATCCAATTCCACCCACTATTTAGGACTCCCCTGATCACATGATACCACCAGGACTAGGAGGGTGAAGGCCAGGTACCGCATCTTTTTGAACAGTCATTAGACAGTTGAAAGCGTTTGGAGGAGAACACTAACTGCCAGTTCTGTCATGTCAGCTAACAGATGCCTGCACTTGCTAGCTTCATGCAGAGTGATGGGGGGAGAGCCATCCAGAGAGAGTGAGACCACTCGTGCTTTCTTGGACTCCTGACCAGGAATGGCTGTAGCATCACCATTTTTGCTGAGTTTAACACACTGGAAATATACATAAAATATATGTGGCTTAACTTCTGAATAGGCCACATTTTATCTTTTATTTTTTTCCCAACATAATAAATTCAACAAATAAACAATCATTGTGCATTAAAACAAGCAGATGATGTGTGCTTGTTTTCACTTAGAAAATCAGCAACACTTTTAATTGATAATTAATTGTGATTAATTGCATTATTTTGTTGTAGTTAATTGCAACTAACTGCATAGGTCATATTTGCTCTAATTTGACCCTAAAGAAATATTTCTTTTGCATTTAAAAAGCATAAAGAATTTTAAATAATTCAACTTAGACCCCAGGTGAGCCAGAAGAGCATTAAAACAGGGCGAACACTGTCTTCATCACTGACCTCCAGTGAGAGCAACAGTAGCTGCATGTTCCAGCTCCTCTATGGTTGTAGCCTTTTAGATTGAAACGTTACATCCTGTTTCAAGGTTAACTACAGCTTTCCACTTTGCTGTTGCTTCTGTGCATTTGCAGGTTATTGATGTATCCACAGTTGTTGCATGAGCAGAGTAGTCTCCAGTGCTAACGTTACTGATATGACTGCTATTGCAGCATCAGTGCTGTGTTTGGTCGTAAACGTCATCATGGCAGTACCTGGAAATACTTTTATCAAGAGAGCCATCAAAGCTAGCTGCCATTTAAAAGCTGGATTTGAGCGAGAGGGCAACACAGTGGCGGAGTCATAGCAACAGCATCTTTAACGCTGTTAAAAAATATTAGTGGTGTTAATAATTTATCATGTTAACTTTGGCACCAGTATTTGACACTAATATATTATTCACACTTGTACTCGGGAACTTCATATTTTCTAAGTCAGTAGCAGCAACACAAGAACAAAGTGACTGCTTTTGCCACTTCTCTTGCTAGAACCATGCAAAATACACTCCAGGGGCTGCATTCAGTTAAGATCTGACCAGATCAAGATAAGTATTTTTACAAATTTGCATTACAGAAGCGAATCCTATCCTAGGATTTAGGAATTCTGTCTTATCTTTCAACAGCTAATCTTTTCTCAAGTTTGGAAATCCTAAACTACTCGATCGAGATCAATCGAGATAATCAGCTGTTACGACTGTTAGGTTAAATATATTAAACACAATGAAGTTAGATATATTAAACAAAGTTAAAAACATTCAACAAAATTAAAGTGTGATTAACTGGAAGTTGGAAAAAAGTTATTAAAAGGCTTTTTTTTGTTTTTCCTCCTCATAAAAAAAAAACAAACTTTTATTAGACAAGTTTCACCAACATTACCACACGGAAGTAATAAGAGGGGGTGGTGGAGGATGTGTCTTCAGTATCTGGGATTTTTTGAACTGCGCAAGTAAAACCACTGTTTTGCAATATGAATAAATGCAATGCCTTGTCACATCTGCCTGAAAACAGTATCACTGTATTCTCAGTAGAATGCAATACAGTACAAAAAAAGGCTAAAACAGAGGTTAGGACACTGCTGGAGTTCTCCTAAAGTGAGGACAGTATTTAGGAAATGTTATCTAGTTAAGATGCTTCTGCAATACTGGTTTCTTCTCTGGAGTTATGATGAGTTTATGAAGGATCTTTTGTTCTCTAACAGCTACTGTCCTAAATTCAGTCCTAAGTGAAGTTGTCATGGTGACTAAAAAGATAAGAGTTCAGAGTTGGGGCTGCATTTCAGAAACATCCCAACTCTGAAATCTTATCTGTTTAGTCACCATGACAACTTCAGTTGGGACAGTAGCTATTACAGTTCCTCATCTTATCCTAATTCCAGATAAGAAAAGAGTATTACAAACATCTTAACTAGACAACCTTTCCTAAATACTAACTGTAGCCCCAATGCCCTTCTATTTCTATTGTTATTCTACTGAAAAAAGAGAATGTTATCATTTTTAGGCAACTGTGACAGGCAGCACAAAAAGTTCACTATAACTAGCATAATGATGTTACATGTAATTATACTACAAACAGTTTTACTAGTGAGACAGACGGGTTTTTTCTTGTAACTAAAAAATCCCAGACACTGCAGACACGTCCTTGTTACCTTTCATTACCTGCAAACTCAGCAGATAAAATATTACGGCGGTGAATAATGAGGACACTGAATTGAACGTGTGGCTGTTGATTAGGAGGAATAACATTAGCATGGCTTGCACTGGAATGGAATGGAAACTGAAGCTGCAGAGCACTGAGGCCCTGTTAAAAACAGTCACAATATTCTTAATTTCCAGCTTATCACACTTTAGTTTTGACCTTTTTACATGGGTAATGTAGCTGTTTAGCTAACTAACTTACAATTTTGAACATTTTTTAAATCCAGTAAGAGTTTAACTGCGTAATAGCGACAGCCCTAAGGCACACAGGAATCCTTAATGCTACAGCACACCATCTCATAGTATACCTAGGATGTGGCAAAGAATCTGATCGCACCGATAAACATTCAAGTTCATTTAACACTCTATTCAGAATGTGTGGTGACATTACTAATGATAAGACTAAACTAACCGAAACTAAAAAATTAAATTACTAAAACTTAATGTGTTCTCTTTTTTTGGCTATTCAAACAACCATGTCTGGCTGGATGATAAACCTGAAGGATGTAATTTATTTGAAACGGATTTTTAGTAACATTTAAAGGGAAATTCCACCAATTTTCCAAAATGTCTGTAATTAAATGGCTAGGATGTTAACAAAGTTGTTCAGAGCAGTTTGATGCAAAATACTCAATTCTAGAAAAACGCACTGAGTCAGAATTTTTCACAGTGGTGGTGATAGGACCGGACATCTGAAGCATTTAATGCTTCTGAAAACAAAATCACAGAACGTTAGTACAAGAAATGCTTACAAATATGTTATCTGCATATTGTTGCATATTGTTGAGAGACATTTAACTAATCTACTTCTGAGGAAAAGTTTTCTGGCGGAGATGGGAGGAAAGCAGCTGTAGCTGAGCTAAAGCTTAAAGCAGAGCGAAGTAAATCTGCGCTCTCGTTTATATTGTTTAGCCTATACTAGGACATTATCACACACTGAGACATACTGGACAGTAAATGTTGTGGCTCCCAAGCTGGTTTGATTTTTGGCTCTTCTTATCATTTGTGTTGTGACTCCTGACCTGACCTGGCTTTTAATGCAGAGGGAGCCGGTTGGATTTCTCACTCATCCAGTTGTGTTTTTGTTATAGGCCACCACAGACTGTCCGGGCGCTGACCTTCTGCACTTCCAAGTTCTGCCTTTTGCATTCCGTCAACAGTACGTTATAAATTAAATATTTAGAAAATTGATTTTTGATATTTGTGAATCGATCACACGTGTGTGTCACTGACATAGTTACCCCCGGTTCCTATCTCCAATACAGTAAAGAAATAAAGAGTGTGTGACTACTTTTGCCTGTGTGTGTGACTACTTTTCAAAAACTGAAATTCAAAAGTTCAAAAATCAAAGTTTGTACATCAACCGTAAAATTCTGTTTCAGCTATACAGCTCTACAGTGACTAGTAACGATAGCTGCTGAGAAAACAGACATTTAGCATTTGACTGTTTATCTTATAGATACTTTTATTGACTGCCTTTCTTGGTGTAAATTTCAAGCCATATATCTAACATTGACATCCCGTTTTGGATTTAATTTAACGCTTTTGGCTTTAATTTAACGCAGTGAGGCTACATGCTAAGTTGAAGCGGCACAAATACGTTTCATTGCCCTAATGTGACTCAGATCTGATGTTTTCAGGGCTGTGTGATCACACAAATCTGATCTTTTCAAATCCAACCTGAGCCACTTTCATATGTGGTCCTCGATCGGATACATATCCAATTCACGGTCATGTGACCTTAATGTTAACGCTCAAATCGGAATGTATGTGCTTTTCTTCCACTGAGCATATGGCATCATTCAGTGTTACCATGGCAGCAGCGCCGAACAGAAGTTAAAGCCTGTAAAAAAGCAGCACATCTCACCTTTTTTGCCTTCGTCTCGCTCTAATAATGAACAGCTGAGCTGATCAGAGCTAATTATCTTTGCGGCGAAGGCTCGTTCTGCTCGTTTGTTTATATACTGTTCATGACGCACATGATTCGGTCATGTGACATTACTGAGTAGGATGTGCGCATGCGGGTCATTTCAGGACACCGGTTCGTTCACATTCAGAGAGATCGGATGTGAGCAAAAAATCGGATTTGTGTAATGATGCCTGTAATGTGAACGTAGCCTAAAAGTAAATGTTGAGTGGTGCACTGTGGTGCTCAGAGAAATAGAGCAGTACAGCAAGTTGCCAGATGTCGGCGGCGGTGCGTACACCTTTGTTAAAAATAATGGTTTTCAGTTTTTGGACACTGCGTGAATTGCTGCAGCATGTTGTGTCCAGTGTGCGGTGGCCTTTGCAGTGGTTTTGGTCTCTGCAAAATGCAAACAGCAAGAGTCTGTAATCAGCGTGTAAGTTAGCAGCCAAGTCTCTGCACCGAAATGAACATTTCCTCGTTAAAAACAGAGCTGCAGACATTGCTGTAGCCATCGCTGTGAGCGTGCTGGTCAGCCTGACGTGGCAGCGGAGCGTTCTGAGAGTGGTCTGATGACTCAAGCAGAGGAAGGTGTGAGCTTATTTATTGAAAACGTACAATCTCCATTAATAACAGTGAATTCATGTGGGAGCAGTTCCAGTCACAGCAGCAGCCAAAATAATAACCGCAATCATTTTGGACATATTGTGTGTGGCCCAGAAATACACTGACAAAAACACAAACACACACACACACACACGCACACACACACTCAGGGTCACCACAAGCATTCCAAATTATTGGCACGGTCCTGCACACAGGCCCAGGTTGTCAATAGTAACCCGCATGATAGATCTGACACGCAAGAAATGAATTTGTCCAGTGCTGGCATTCAGATCAAATCTGGCTTTCTGAAGTGAAAGCTACAACAGGAAACACACACCTATTGATTATCCCTGGAAAAAAACTAATGCTTCTTTCTTTAGCAAACCTGGAAAAAGGGGTAGAAAAAGCTGAGATGCCTTTCCTTTCCTGGTTTTGACATTCAAAAGCATTAAGAGCTCATCAAGCAATGCCTGACATTTCTTACTTCTACACTGTGGCTCTGAGGCAGGCATCACTCTGTATTTGGCGACATGTCCAAATGCCATTTTTCTCTATGGGAATCTCTCCTCATTGCACTCTGTGGTGAATACAAATGTTTCAAAGCTAATACGTTTCCTGTTTACGTTTTTCTCCAAATGGTACTGTATCATTTGAGTTACAAGGTTATTAAGCAGTCAAAATCCAAATATTGCTACATTTATGCTGTAACCAAGCTAAAACTCCACTAAGTTGTGTGATAGTAAAGCTACTGCTATAAACTACACTTTTAAAAAAGATGATTCTTTAAGGGTTCTTCAGTAAACAAAATGGTTCTCTATAGAACCATGAAGACTCCAAGAACCCTTTGCATGATTTAATGGTTCTTTGCATGATGAAAGTGATCCTCAGATTGACGGAGAATGTTGTACAAGGTTCTATACAGAAAGTTTTTGAAAAGGGTTCTATATAGCTCCTAAAAGGATTCTTCTACTGTTATGATGTCAAGCTTGTAGCAATAGCGGAACCCTTTTTGGTGCTATAAAGAAATCTTTTCAAAATGGTTCTATATAAACCATCTTCACAACATTCTTCATCAGTCTGAAGAAACTTTTTATGATGCACAGAACCCTTTAATCAGGAAAAGGGTTCTTTGAGTGTTTATGGTTCTACATAAAATCATTTTCTTTCCTAAAGAACCCTTGAAGAACCATCTTTTTTAAGTGTGTACTTCAACACCAGGGCTCTTTGATTCCACAACTTTTGGATTTGATCCTGATTCCAAGTAGCAGGAAATCGATGGGGTCAATTCCAAGAGTAGATTCCACAAAATAAACTCAATTCTAAAAATCAAGACATAGAAAAGGACATCTGGCACAAATAAAAGGTACAAAATAACAAAATAACCTGGCCGAACCAAATGCAGCCGCGCTTGCCTGTGTTAACTACTGGAAGGACATAATATAGATGATGGCTGGACACGAGGAAGAAGAAGAACTGAAGAGCAAGCTGTATATATGTCTCAGTGTGTGTTAATGTACTAGTAAAGGATGAAAAACATAATATAAATGAAAATGCAGACTTACTTTGCTCTGCTTTAAGTTTAGCACAGCTATAGTAACCCTTTTTTCGCATCTCCGACTGGAAACTTTCGGGACAATTTGAATGAGAAGCTGACTTCAGATTTGCGACTTTTTAGTGTTTGACAGTTTCTCGTTGCTGATTAAACATATGAGGAAACCAGCTGGAGTGATTATGAAAGTCCATTCATCACCAAATTATCGATGTTCCTCTTTAATCTTTCTCTTTGCCTTTTCGTTAGCTAAGCGAGACTGTTGTCATTGCTATGTGAATTAAGGCGAATTAGCAGTTATACATTATATAACTCCAGCATTTAAGACCATTTATTGTTGAAACTGTGTTAGAACAATCAGCAGAGCTTTATTTTACTGCAAAGGAGGATTATTTTATTTTTACCTAAAAATCTAGTCCTGTTGTGGAGCCACAACAGGCCAGTAAAAGAGCTGCATGTTGCCGACCCCTGGGCCAGGCTCATCCAGCTGCTAATGGTAAATTATAAAATGGCAAGCCATCTTCAGAAGTCCATTGTTGATTAAAGCATTTTGAAAGTGAAATTTACATAAAGAAGTAACAAAAACAGAATAAATATAAAAGCTAAACTGCTTTAACAGGAAATTCCACTGATTTTTATAGTTAAATAATTAAGATGTAAACAAAGTCATTCAGAGTGGTTTGACACAAAATGCTCTGTTCTAGAGAAAAACATTGTTCACAGTCGTGGTGACAGGAATCATCTGAAGTGTTTGATGCCTCTCAAAGGTCCCTAACAGATAACTACTACATGAAATGGTTATGAATACACTGCCTGATGCCCAAGACACTGTTTTACGAGAAGGCTTTGGCCTAAAACGTTTTTTTTTTTTTTATCTAAAGAGGTGCCTGCAGGGTATTAAAAGAGAAAATAGTCCCCAAAGAACATGTGTTTTTTTTTTTTTAGATTAATCACTATTTCACCATTATAAACATTATAACATGGCTGGTTCCTATCACCACCAATGTAAAGATATCTGAAACAGTAAGTTTCTCTCCAGTGAACTATTTCATATCAAACCAATGACTTTATTTACATCTCAATGATTGGATTATGTGACAGTTTCGCAAAATGGGTGGAATTCCACTTTAACACCTCTCTGCAATATAAAAAGCATTAAAAACTGAATCTGAAATATGTGAGGCACATATGAACGTGCTAAACAAATAAACAGCAAAGAGACTATAATAAAGCAGTCCAGGCCCTGCATCAGCCATAAACAGCAGAAAAGCTCTACTAAAAGGGAAATGCCTGTAGCGATCAGCGCCACTCTTTATTCCAAAGTGGCAGATTGGCAGATCCACAGCATTCAATATTCATGAGAGGAAGCAATAACTCAAATGGGTTTGGAATGAAGCATCCAATCGCTCCTCATGGCTGTCAGCGATTTAGAAAGCGAGCGTCAGCGCTGACAGACATGGAGGAAAAAAAAAAGAAAAAACCCTGTATGCTTCATTGTGTCAGTCACGGATGCTTGATCCTCCTTTTATGGCCATAAAGCCTCTCAGCCTGTGCCCAGATTTCCACACACAAGGCAGAAAAGCAAGGGACATCAAACGAAATCAGCTTCAACCCCCACTTGACCTTATCTGGCATTGTGGCTATTTTTAGCCCTGATTTACCTTTATTTTGAAGGAGGTACCACTCATGTTAATGAGGAGCACACAAGCCATTCGTAACCATATATTTCAGGAGGTATTATGGATTAATACATTTACATGGACTATCTGCAGTTTGATTAATGCAGCTTGCAGAGTTATTTGTCATGCAGTAACACTATTTCACGTTCACTCACAAAGGGATAAGACAGGGCTGTACAGTGACTTCTGAAGGATCTTAACATAGCATGAAAAACGAAGAGAGTTATGCCACACTGAGCGCCAAATTAACTCCTGGATTAGCTTTCAAACACACACACCCACACAACAGGCGGGTCATTCTCTTGAAAATTTTGCAGCTTTAATATAATATGACACTGTTAATGTCCACATTAGTATTAATTGATAAATTGGTAAATAATAAAAGCATTTTTCAGTGCTTTATTTGCAAAGTTTGCCTTTTTTCTGTATTAAAAGTTCTGTTTGCCTGAAAAACATATGTCCCCCAGGCTATGTGTTGCCTTTCAGTTACACATATTAACATTGAAAAATATTTCTCTGCCATTTTCATGCCATGAATTAAAGATGAGTAAAACTTTTATTAGATGCATCACTTAGAAACATTAACAAACTAATAAAAGGTCTAAATAATTAATAAAAAAACACTTGTCCCTCAAATTCATGTCAACTGGTTAAAAGGGGCCTACTTTAAATTCCAAATAAAGTTCTTTCTAAGGTACTGTTCAGACGTATGATGGGTCATTACAAGGAGCACATGGTAAGTCCACTGGTGCTTTTTGCAAGGTTATAAATTTTCAATTTCTATTTTTTAAGGGAGGCCATTAGATGTGTCATTTGTGTTATTCATTTTAAAACATGAAAAAAAAATAAAGATTTTCATTCAAGTAAATGATTGAAGGACATCACTTGTTGATGTGTGTCACTGATGAGGTGTGGTTTGAGACACTGAGGAAGAATCAAGCTTAATGCCAAATTGTCACTGGTATTACCGTCACTTGTTTAACAGATTTTGCTAGTGAAACCAATGACAGTAGACAAAAGATTTTTCGAGGCCTAATAAAAAGATTCAGAATTTATAATGCTAGAATTAATGGCTTCATATAATGAGCAGTTCTTTTAAATTTTCAATTAAAAAAAGTGGAGGCAGCTTGTGGTCATTGTGGTCAATGGTGCATTCTGAATTACAACGAACACTGGCATGTACTAGCATAATACTGGATTACATAGACCATGAAAGTAAAATGTATGCACAGGAATGTTATTTACAAGACTATCACTATTTTATCTATAAACATTGACAAGCGTACAGACAGAATTAAATACAAGGCCTAAAAATTGGCGGCTATTACTGGTTTTAGTGATGCCATGTAATTTTGTCCATTTTAAATAATCTATCTAAAGAAACAAATCTAAAGAAGCAAATTACTGACACTAAACATGTCTTGGTTTGTCAACTACTAATGATGCAAACATTTATTTAATGTGTAATAAGTTCAACGTTGTTCCAGACAAGCTTTCCAACCTAAATGCTTAATAATATATGCATCAAATACAATGAGCAAAAAAGGCTGTGTCAAATTTGGCATATATGTTTTTAACCACAAAGGAGAACAGCAAACATCAGCGCTGTAAAACTGACATCAACTGAACGTGCTATGACATGTGATGAATATGTGAATAAAAACTTCCAAGAAATTCATTGTGTTGAATATATATGAGTGGATATTGAGTTGTCTCATAGTTTACTTTAAGAAGCTTATTCGAGACAGTGGGTTAGAGGTACCCCCGCCTTGTGGAGGCAGTGGCCTTGCTAGCTGTCACTGTGAGTTGTTTATATGCTTCAAAACTGTGTTGTATGACAAACACCAAGATTAACAAAGATTAAAATAATATAGGTGTGAATTCTAAACTCGGTAATAAAGAAAGACTCGTGATGAAAACTTTTGTCTTACAAGAACTCTGAGGTAACTCCTGAGAAATACCTGTCAGACTGCTCTGAAAATTTGCAGATGATGTCACTACAGGAAGACGAGATGATGACCAAAAGCATGTTCTACTTAAACCAGTTCAACTACATTTTACCCCACACTGTGCCCCGTTCACTCCAACTACTAGTAAAAACTACAGTTTTTGTCCATATCATGCAGCACTAACACAGATACATGCACACATACCCACACAGACACCATCAATAGCCACCCCCCCTTCCGCACTCACACCCCCCCTCCCTCCTCTGCTCTTTGCAAGCTTTTGTGTCCGTGGTGGTGGCGGAGCGTTTGAGGGGAAGACCCAAGGGAGTGGAGCTGAAAGCAGGAGATCCCTGAGCTCAGGGCCACAGGCATGCCCACCGGAATACTGACGAGGCCAGAGATGTGACCCACATGGAGATGACTTCATCAGCAGACACTTGCTCTCTAAATTTCTCTGTGACTCAACCGTGGAGTGTACTGGAGAGCATATTAGACAACGTGGACATCTGATTACTGCACTGCATGCTCCAAATCCATAATACGAGGATCACAGTATCACAGAGCAGGAGTGAGATTGCATAAGGACTGTGTCGATTACTCTATATTATCTCGATTACTGAATTAAAAATAAATAAATAAATAAATAAATAAATAAATAATAGATTAAATTTACCAACTAAATGAACTGGCAGTGAATTGTTGGCAGTTTGCTTGTTGTTTATGTATTCTGTTCTTGGTGGACCTTAAAATATGTTGATCTTTAAAGTGCCCATATCATGAAAAACTGAATTTTTCTCACTTTTTTAAATAAATGGTTTCATGTAGTTAGTAAGTATCATTAAAACTGAAAACACTTATTCACTCCCCAGTCCGTACAGTCCATCTATGGAAAATAAGGTGTAAAAACAGGAATTTTTCATTGTGATGTCACAAAAACCAACACATTTTCATATGTCTGCCCACTCATGCTAAAGTGATACGGAGTGTTTTGGCTTGGGCTGCTTTAGAAAAAAGGCACAACATAGGACAGCCAGTCAGAACAGAGGTCATTTACATATATCAGTCTTAAAGGCACAGCAACAAAAATAGCCTGTTTAATTCTAAGGGATAAAGAGATGCTGGTCATGGAAAACAGTCACATTAAAAATTAATTATGACTGTTTTGGTACATAAAACCACAAAAGCTTTATAAATTGCCCTTAAGGGAAAAATAAATAAATAAAATGCAAAATGAATGCAGGATATGGACCTTTTAAATATTCTCCTCTTCTTGGAGCTTGTGAGACCTCAACAGCAACAATTACTTGATTACAAAACCGATCGATCACAGTTTTCCTTCTAGATGAATTGGCAGTAATTAACTGGCAGTTTTCTGACGATGATGATGATGCATATTTTAAATTCTACTACTGATCTGTTTTACAAAATAAACAGAGCATGATGGACACACTCATTTATATGCATTTTTAAACATATTCTGGCTGAAGGTGTTATAGTTATGGAAGCATTGTTTTCATTAAAGTAGTTTGGAATGCATGTTATTGTTCAGTTAAGGCCACTTTTATCGTTTGGCCTTTTTAGCCATTTGAAATGTACTGTTACACTAAATTATCAAAATCAAATTGACATTTACATCGCTACATTTGCGCAGGCTAACCAGAATGAGAAAGCATGGAACAAGGCCTGAGATAAAAGGCTGGATGAAATGAGCATGCGGTGTAAACGTGTTTACACAGCTACACACACATAAGCACACAGACACACACAATAGGAGGGAGTCAGTAGAGGGGTGATAAACAGATGTGGACGTGGCCGTTTGCCTCCCAAGCAGCCTGTCATAAAGCATGACAGTGACGGACGCTGACGGACACATGTCCCACCTCCTCACTTCCTGTTCACAATTTTCTTTGCATACACGCTGATAAAGGCTCAGCTGATTCTGAAAGACGTCATCATCACAACAAAGAAATCAACCTTCATGTAATTCTTAGACTTGGCCTGAGTGGAAAAGTTGGCAGCAAATCTACATATAATAAGTCAAAACTTTGGAGACACCACACTGGATGTATTTCAATATTTTCATCTAAAGGTTTCTGCTTAAATACCAATGTTAAGTTGTTGTGTTAAATATTTCAGCAAAACAAGTTTCATTTCAACAAGTTTTCAGTAGCCAACAAGGTCTCAGCATATGTTCTTCAGTCCTGTTGGTTAAACATCACAGGTAGCTCCTCATAAAGCTCCTTGTAGAGTTGGTCTAACTCTACAGGCAGTACACAACTCTGTGTTATTACATTTCTACTCTTAAAACTTTTTTAATAACGTTTTTCATGAGATAGGCTATGAAGTTCTTGCAATTTTGATATAAAAACGATTAATCTTTCAGCCCTACATTACACTGATGAAGATATGATGACAGTAGTATGTAATACAGTTATATCCTCAGAAGACAGTTAAAGTTTTGACTGTTGCTTGAGTTCTCCGAGGGGTCTGAATAACAGCCGATGTTAGCAAATGTTCTTCCACACAATGTGTGCAATTGCATATTTCCACCAAATAGGTCTCTAAATACCCAAATCTTACATAGCGTAGCTCTACAATGACCAGAGACGTATCAAACAAGGTAAAAATCTTTTTTTCCACAGAATAACAAATATTCAGCGCCAATCAACACCACATTTCAATACAAAATAGTCAATTCCATAAGCTTGCACAAGCTCGTCCCAAAATCTAGACTGGTGATTGGGTAATAAGTATGATATTAATATTAGCAGTATGTTGGATACAAATGCACACAGTGCTAGTGTTTTTGATCAGCCTGAATGCTGAAAGATTAATCATTTTTATATCAAAATCTTTATTATACTGCAATTTAGAAAATGCAATTTTCAAATCACAGAGAGCTACAATTTTTTATAGAAAATAATCAACATTTAAATTGCATTTGCAATATTAATCAGAAAAATTTCAATTAGATATTTTCCCCAAATCTTTCAGCCCTAACCAATCCCCATTATTACGATTCAAGATTACATCTTCAAAATCCCAGCCAGTGAAAAAGTGAAACTTTTGGAATAGATTTTCACATAGTCTAATTTTAAATGAGTACGAATTTAAGTTAAGACCAAAAAGCATTTAAGTCATGGAAATTTCTTTTTTGTAAAACTGGAAATTTTACTATACATATAGAAATGCAATATTTTATGACTGTTTAAAAAAATATATCATCCAGGACTTGGAACTGAAGTTAAGGTATCAGTATTGGTTCACTTGCCTTTAATATGGACAGTAGTAAAGACTGGGAAAACCCTTCTATCGGCAGGTTCAAATGTTAGACAGATACTGTTGCTGGACTAAAATCACCAGATTTCAGGTTAGTTGTACAGCAGATAAAAGCTTATCTTGGCATTCACTACATCCTATTCATAGAGACATCTGACTTCCACCCACTTCCAAATGGCACTTTACCAGCTTAAAAAACAACAGGAACAGTAAAGCAGACAGTGTGAAAGAGGAGTGGGTGTTAATTTGAAGGGGGACCCTGTCTCTGAGAAAGAAAGAGAACGGAGAAAATCGGCAGAGAAGCCGCTGAGGGAGAGGGACCAGGCTGGCAGGAGTGTGTGGGGCGCTCTTTGGAGTGTGTGCTGCTGACAAGGCCGTGAGGAATGTAATTATCGTCAGAGGCGCATTGAAGAGCGGCGCACGCTTCAGCTGCCGCGTGTTCCAAGAGGCCCTTTGTATGGATGTCAGTGAAGTTTAAAGCTGAAGACGAGCTTTACATTAGGTGCGCTTCAGTACGTACCCTGAGAGCTCTTAAAGGTCAGATAGATGACTGTACCTTTATCAAAGGGAATGTACTCAGGAGATTCACCATACACAAAACAACAGCATACACAAAGCAATGCAATATATTTTGCATGTTGAACTACATACCAAAATTATCTCTAATTAGTCAATTCAGCTACTTTAAGGTGCACGCATAGCTGAAGAAGGTTGTACAGTCTCCTGGGAAAAGTGCTGCCAACAGAATGGGGTGCTCTGGAGCCTAAGGTCACCATGCCCAATGCCAAGTGTTAACTAGTGGGGCATAAAACCTTCCAGCACTCGGCTGTGGAGAAGCAGAACCGTATTCTCTGGAGTGATGGAGCTCCATCTAATACTTTTGGGATGAGCTGGAGTGCTGTTGGTGATGCAGAACTGATCGTCCAACATCAGTAGCTGACCTCACTAATGCTCTTGGGGTGGAATGCAGTCAAATACACTAAATGCTCCAACATCTTCTGTAAAGTCTTCCCAGAAGAGTAGAGGCTTTTACTGCAGCAAAGGAGGACAAACCCCTTATTAACATCCTTGATTTCAGAAGAACTGAACATATGCATGCTTGCATTTATAGTATTGTATAAGTCCTATAACATCCAGCTTCCAGCTTTGGTGAGCAAGATGACAGTAAAGATATACTGATGATACTGGCCAATATCAACTTTTTGGTCAACAATTAAACACTGTATATTTGCATTTTCCAATGAAGTTGATAATTGATGAAACAGACTTCAGTACTTTTAGTGAAACATTGCTTGACTGATATGATTCAATTCACAATTTCTCAATAAAACTCAAGAAAATATTTGTTGTATTTCTTAAATCTTAAATACAACAATCTAAATTACTAGCAATATAAAACTACTACTACGCAAGTAATAAAGTCCGACCTACACAATAAAAACAAAAAAGCACTTTCTGTTCCAAAGGTTTTAGTGACGTAAAGTAAGACGCAGACGAGGCCATGATTTCCACCACGACAAGTGCTCTTTACTAAACACCAGGGCAGAAAGGCCCACACAAAGCACTGAACTTGCAGGGGAGGTCACCACTAGTCTCTCTCACAGTGACCAAGCCCCAACACAAAAAATCCACACACACTGACACAGAGTAGCACAACAAACACATACACACATCCCAGACCAATAAACAACTTTAACAACAATTAGCCTCTGTGCGTGGCCGCTCGCATGGCCATGATTCCCGAGCTTCTTGGAGGCGGGGCCGGCCAATATGGTCACTGAATATGTAATGGTAATAATAATAGAGACAACGATGAAAAAGCAAGCTTTCCTTGGGGACTATTTTGCCCTACGGCACCATACCTACTTAAATTGATGGTTCTTCAAGGGTTTTCTAGTAAAAAATGGTTCTATATAGAACAATCAACACTCAAAGAACCCTTTGTATGATTAAAGGGTTCTTTGCAACCTGAAAGCGTTTTTTAGACTGATGGAGATGGTTCTGTAGATAATTCTATATAGAACCTTTTTGAAAAGGGATCTATATAGCACCAAAAGCTTGACATCGTAACAATAGAAGAATCTTTTTTGGTGCTATATAGAACGCTTTTTAAAAAGGTATGGATGCAAATAGACATAGAACTATTTACAGCACATTCCTCATCAATCTGAAGAACTCTTTCATGATACAAAGAACCCTTAATCACGCAAAGGCTTCTTTGAGTGCTCATGGTTCTTCATAGATTCATTTTCTTTACCAAAGAACCCTTGAAGAACCATCATTTTTAAGTGTGTACAAGAAACCCCTCGGCCCTGAATGTATTGAAAATGTATAATTTAGGCCAAAACTTTCTGTGAAATTGTTGGAAACCAATGTCTCGGGCCACTGGTAACATATTCATATGAACATTTCGAGGTAGATCTAAACTCTTCCTATCACACCCACTGTGACCAATTCTGAATCATAATTATTTGCTGATATAGACAAGCAGAAAGATCTTTGGAGTTCCTCTTTAATGTTCACCTATTTTATCAGCCAAACTGTGAAACAATTTACATGGTGTACTTTTCTTTCTCCAGAAAAAAAAGGTGAGTGTATGTGTGCTGGTATGTTTCAAGTGTGCCATTTTCTAGTCCATCAAGATGTTTGTAATAGCTTCCTTCAGGCATGAAGATAATGGCAGATGACCACATTTGGAAATAGGTGTGGCAAGCCTTACTGTAAGGACAGATCATGTATTGCAACAGTGAGAATGCATGATACCATGGCGTCTCCCTAGCAACTCTATCTAGCTTCATCTCCATCTTGGCGCTGGCACTTGTAATCTGGCTCATTTCCATTCAACTACAAACTTACCTAATTTATACAGCAACTGAAAGAGAAACACCTTTCCCGTCTTCAAATATAATATGTGAAGAGGCCTTTCCATCGAAGAAAGCTGCAGGTGAGCAGGCCCTCGCTTGTCACACAGCCTAATTACCAGATGATAACTGATTTGACGTTAACAACAGCAACAGCTAGAAAAACCTATCATTTATTTTCCCAAATGAGCAGTTGTCCATCTGTTCCACCAGCAAAAAACAGTTGACCTCTGCCTTATTTGTGCCAACAAGCCACAACGGCACCATATTTATTATATCCAACCATGCAAAAGCACTACTTGCTGAGCCAGGGTGCCCTACTGTGGTGATCAAAGCTTGTTGAAAGCCCCCCACTCTCCCACCCTGCGGTCTAGTTGTGCTTCAGAGAGAGACTGGCCTATCAGCTACTTCCCAATGAGGCAAATGTACATTGATTGAGTATTGTCAGTCTTTGGCTCGCAGCATTTCTGCTCTCTCCGCAGCCGGGCCCAGCTTTTGTCTTCCTCATGGAGCCATTGAACATGGGCCCAGCAGGCGGCTTGTCATTGCTCAATACACTCAGACGCACTTGTCATTTTCCTCAACACCAGCCATTATGTTATCTTTATGGGCCTAAAGGTCAATACAGACCCTTTCTCTTGTCATGACAGATCACGGTGCCAAAAATACCACTCCAGGACCGGCTCAGAGCAGCTTTGCTCCACTGCACGTCTGAAATGAACAGTAGTGCTGAGGGGCTACTTTCCTATGAGGTGATGAGATTTGGCCTGAATCTACTCTACTTTTAAGAAATAGTTTGGCCAAAAATTAAATTTACAGCATCTCAAATGTAGTTGATTAGCCAAGACATGTTTGGCGTCTGGCCTTCCGCCCAATGACAGCTGGGATAGGCTCCAGCACCCCACCGCGACCCAGAAGGATAAGCGGTTTAGATGATGATGTATGTATGTTTGTATGTTTGGCGTCTGCTAATATCTGCTAACTTTAATGTTACTCTGGAGCTCTGAGGCTAATGTAGCTAACAAGTAATGGAAGCTTATACACTACTAATTAGTATCAGGCACAATGCTTGCCTAAATCATCACACACTTGCCTTAAACTGTGCTGAATGTTAACTTATTTCAAATAGACTTGCTTATGTGGTTTTTGACACTGTGTGACACACTGTTATTCATAAAAATTGACAAAATTACATACAATATTGAGGCTTCAAGCTACTGTTTTTAGCTATGTGAGGTACTTTTGTCCATTTATACAGATGACAGTATGTCATGCAGTGTCAGAAACCACATGAACAATTCTATTTGAGAATACTTCACAACTCAGCAGTGGTTTGAAGCAAATGTGTGATGATTTAGGCATTGCACAATGCTAACAACTGGCTATGTGCTCCCATCACTCGTTAGCTACATTAGCCCTGTAAGCCAAGCAGCAAATTTTGGACAGCAGACATGTCTGACCTAATCGGCTACATTCAGGATGAGGGGGAAAACTGTGTAAATCAGATTTTTTGGCCCGACCATCACTTTAATGTTCAGACTGACATACAGACAACCAGTTCACTTGGAAAGAGCAGCACTGCCATGATCATTAGCTCTAGCAGAGACTTCAGGCTCCACTGCAGTCCAGCTCACTCTCCTCCTACCATGCATGTATTTCAATTTGACCTCGGACCCCTGGTATGACTTGTCCTGCTCGGCGGAGCTAAGCGGTGCAGTAATGTGTCATCCAGCGCTGTATAAAAGCTCCCATCATGCCCAGGGAGCTGCAGCCCAAAGGAAGTTCACCATCACGGTGAGTCACATAGCAACCGGAATTTGCCGCTTCACCAGGCCCTTGGTAACCCGGCGAGCGCTGGAGCCGCAGCCAATCAGACGCTGCGCTCCGGCAGGTCATTATCCTCCGCTTTACACAAAACAATGTTTGTTCTACAGAACACAAAAACACACACACAGATTATGTCTGTCGGTAAAAGAGCTGTGTCAATCTCGGGTGGGGGGAGGTTCAGACGAGAAAGTACATGTGCACATATATGCATATAGACACCTATATGAATACACACACACACACACACACTCACATATATATATATATATATATATATATATATATATATACATAATTTCAGTTCATATCACCTATCCCTAACATATACACACACACACACATATATATATATATATATATATATATGATATATATGCATACACAGACACCAGACTCGCTGATGCAGTGTGACAGAGGAAAAGTGAAGAGGCCGTCCAGTCCACTTGCATTCATAAGTCTACTCATTAATCCTGCTGCTGGCACCTGAATCCTTTAGTCAGACTGACCCTGACCAACATTTTCCATTTGGCTCCTCATTCCGCAATACAGCGCACTGCCACTGCTACATATCCAACAGCCAGCTTCTGTTGGCTCCGCAAATAAAAATGCTTACAAAAAGTTTTTTTTGGGCCTCTAAATGAGCCGAACTTCTAAATGCCACAGGATCACGAGGGAGCGCAACAAAGGCGATCTTCAGCTCAGTTTAGCCTTCAATATTGGACAAACAAATATTGGTCAAGCATGAGACAAGGTCTTGTTTATTCAAAGACTGTGGTTACACATTGTCAACGGAAAACCAATGGTCCACAAACTGAAGCTAACAAAGGACAAATAGCCATGCAGTCTTCATTAAGGTGTTCCCTTAAACTCCAAGATTTATGATTTAGTTTTTAATCTTAAGCCTTACTATACAGTAACTGCTACACATTATTCAGCAGCTGAAAGTAGTGTATAGGTTCTGTAGTTAAGAGAGTAAGAAACTGCAGTCTAGGCCTGTCAGTGGAGTTCAAGGGGTTAAAATTGAACTTTCTTCAGTCAATAAGTTAAATATTTGTTCTGTACTAACATACAATTGCATTCGACAGAGGAAGCTGCCCAATCCCCAACAGCAGGCTATTCACTATTCATTATTTTCAAAAGTGACTTCACCAAAAACATTTAAGCCAATCCCTTCCTTCCGTTTCCAACTCAAACAACAAATGGAAGGGGGATTTCCAGAAATTCCAGACAGGTCTCACCAGACCCTCATCTTTTTTTTCAAACACCTAACAGTCGGTTTTCGGCGGCTTTCAGACTAAGGCCATGGCAGTCTTTGCACTAGGTCTAAAGCCCCCACAAGCCAAGGGCCTGAAGACAATACAAGTTAGATTTACTCTATGTCTTGATGTGAAATACTCTATTCTGCCATATATATTCTGATATCTATACATGATTTGCATATTCTTTTTTTATTTGTATTCTGCACAGCATCCCAACATTTTTGGAAACAGGGTAATGTAAAAATGTATGTCCATGGGGCCCAATCCTGTGTTTTGCTTAGAGCCCCAGAATCACTAAATCTGCCCCTGACTAGGGCTGTGCAATTTACTATTTGTTAATCCTTATCCATCTTATTCTGTCACCCCACAACGCTTTAAGTGACTTATGGAGAGAACTGCCAGTGAAAGGTAAACAAGGAATGGAAATGTTGACCTCCCAACATGATAGAAACATGGGAATAAATAAAAATGTAAGTAATCTTTATTGTTGGGAGGTTTCAGTGCTTTTGTGTCAATGTTTGTAATGAATCTGTCAACAGAGACCTGTTAGTCAGACGATCCAACAGAAATCTGTTAGTCATACAATTCTATTTATAGCGTACATGAATTACACAAAATTTAAATTTTGTTTACACAGAGAGATGCAGTCATAAAACCATAAAGCAATGCCATTACATAGTAATGTTTAATGTAGACGTTTGTAGATTTTTCAGTTTTGACTCAGTGAATAGAAATAAATAGAAACTGTGTACTAATATATGCAGAAAAATACACAAAGTTTGTTGTTGAAGGTGTTTCAACAACACTTTTGACAGTGTGTCCCCTAACTAAAAGTTCAACAGACATACCCTTAAGTGTGTAACCCCAGTGATAGCATTTACACTATGAAAGGTACCAGTTTCGTACCAATTTCTGAGAGTGGAGCCATAAAAGTACTGGATTTTGATACCCACCCATAAATACAGACTGCACGCAATAATTTATCTTTAACCTGATTACACAAAGATGTTTTTATAACATATTTCACGACAGCACATTCTGTATTGCACAGCACATTAGGACAGATTTATGAGTGGAAATGAAGCTCCTTTTCTCCTATCAGACACAGCGCAGATTTACACGCCCACACACACAAACGCGCTGAAACACCTGCATGCTCAGGGGCGCCGTGTTCACTTCCAGCTTTAAAAAGCGTTTAACAGAGCTGCCGTCAGCCCAAGTGACTCAGTCACGCTCCCACTGATGTGGAGATATTTCCAGCCCTGCTCATGGACGGTGGGCAACACACAGAAGACGGCGATTCCCCAGGAGACACGGTGGACCCAGCTGGGGCTCAGGCTGCCTCACTTAACCTGCAGCTCAATCACACATCCAATGAAACCCCAGAGACACAAACACCTGAGAGAGAGACGATTAGATGCATCTCAGAACAAGCATGGCTGGAACCAGCAACCAGAAGCTGATGTTTAATATGCATGATACACAGCGGGTGTGGAGCAGGAGGGAGGGGTCAGACAAACACTCAAGTGGAGACGCTGTGGGCTTGAAAGCTTTATGGTCATGAAAAAGTGATGCATGAACTGCTGCTCATGACTTATAACTCACTCGTGATTTATAGATATGCATAAATAGACCTTACTGTTGCTGTCGTAACAAAACCTCATGGCCTCACACACATAACTTTGCAGGAGTGAAAAAAGTTGGTCCATTCATCATGAAATGTTTACACAATGTATATGAAATGATCATATCACTATGAAATGATTTGGATATGACAACAACGATAGACAGTAACAGTAAAATGTCTGGACAGATTTTCCTCCATTTTCCTATTTTCCATATATTAGAATAACAGTGACTACATCAAAAGCTATGAAATAACTAGGTATGCATGAATGAAATTGGCTCAGACTGGAGTCAACAGATTGTGCCAATTAGCCAGTTTTCTCCTACCTTAATGTAAGCACTTTATTTTTTGATTCATGTTATTTAAACAGGCAACTGTTTTTTCATTTAATAATTTAAATGCCAGTTAGGCCCATTAAGGAGTAAATAATGTTGTGTATATTTCAACATTGGCTAATAGAAATGACTGGAAATGTCCTAATGTGTTTCATATGCTCACTTAGCTAACACAGCGTGAGATTTTTAACTGGTACTGTATGTACATTACTGTGCTAAAGTCAGACCACAGTTTGTTGTCACATTGGCAATTAATTATAAGTTACTCATTTTTCAGCATCATGAATAAAAGCAGGAAATATTTCAAAAATATTTCACAAATAACTACATAACAACTAAATATATACCAAATTTTGCAGTCTGTAGTATGTCCAGCGTCCATTTTTGAGACTTTGCTTTTATTTTTTTAAAGAAATCTGCAGGGATATTTTTCCACAGTTCCAAAGTTCAGTCTTAGAAGTTGGTTGCACTTTCTGCTTCTTGCGATCCATGTAATCCCAAACACATTCGGTGATGCTGAGTTCCTTTTTTCAGTAAGGGCTTCTTGACAGCTACACATCCTTTCAGACTTACAGTGTTGAGTTGTCTTCTCACAGTGGAAGGATGGAAGGAATTTTTGTATTTTGGGATTTTTTTCAGATCTGAAGCAAGAGTGGAGCTTTATTTTCTACAATCTCTCAAAGGTGAAAGCTTTAAGTATTGTTTATGTGGTGGTCTTGAATTGTTGTAGGGGTTTCGTTTTCTCTGTATCTTTTAATAATGTTTTAAACTCCAGTTTTGGACACTCCTATTTTTTCATTTACTTTTCCCTTCCTTATGCAAGTGCCTCCTCAGACATTTCTCCTGAGAAATCAATAACTTGCAATTAATGGCCATTTCAACTGGAAATTAAATGAAAGGTGGTCTCTAATTTTTGTGCAGTACTGCACTTGTGCAGGACAAACCTAATCTTTCCAAATCTATAAAGTAACAACTACAGGACAATATATTGATCTCTTCTCCAGTCTGTTCTCAGTGAGCACCACATTCAGTCAGGTTAAGGAACAAGGCTGGACAGCCTGCGCTGAGAGGTTTTATCAGAACGACACACACAGGGGTGTGGACCACAGTGGGCACAAGGGTGCACACACATCCTGTAAACAGACACACAGAAACACTCTAAATCCTGTAAACACTCACACTTCCTGTCTCCAATATTAGGTTTCCAGTTCTTTAGTAAATCATTTTCCAGTACATTTTCAGGAAAAATTCCAGGGCTTGCGCAATAGCTCTTGCTTATAAAAGATTATCGTAACATGACGCCCACCTGCAGACATCCTTAACATTAATGTCAACAACAAAATACCTATAACAATAAACCCCACAACAATATGACCTACAACTACACACCAACAATATGACCCCTTACTGACCAGGGATATACTGACACAGTTCCTCAACCACTCATCATTTGATCGCAAATTTTAAAAATATCAGATATGAACATCATACGCTGCAAGAAGCTGGTGTGTGTTAACGTAACCTCGCTCTACCAGGTGTTCCAGCACAGCTTCCACGGATGTGTCCACATGTGTCACTGCAGCATTCCAAACAACAATAATAACAGTTCTAAACAGTTAGACAAATAGTTCTCACACATCTTGGAAAACCTGCAAAATCTGGAAATGTATAGACTAGTTTTCCAGTCATGGGAAACACCTGGAAAATGAAACAAAATTGATAAAATGCTGGAAATATTAGTAAAGTCTTGGAAAAGTGTCAAGCACAGCCATTAATCCATTTTTTGCATATGCTTTCTTGAATATTTTAGCATAATGTCACTTTACAGGAAGGCAAAAACATCCTTAAATTTTAAAGTAAGTAAAAATGTAAAATGTATATTTTTGGTTTTCTTGCAAATATTTGAGCCTTTCATTATGAAATTTTGACACAGCAGAAAGTGTGGCAGCACAATGATGCAGAAAATTAAAAAACGGACATGTTTGTTTTTTTCAGACTGCAAAAAAAGCTTAGCTACTAATGCCCAGTTTGAGTCCATTGTGGAAGAAATTTCTGAATAAACCAGAAATTAGTAAAATCTCATAGTCACAATTAATGTTCCAAAGTAATATGTTTATTGAACATTTTTGGCCCGACAGCTTTAGGAATGTACACAGAGATCTCCAAAGTCAGACCGAAGTTACAAAGGCTATATATTCCTCAAGTTGGATGTTGTTACTTTTCATTGGTTAACAGAGGGCAAAGAAGTTACAATTCATTGGTTACACCTAATTGTTATATGAATAAACATAAAAGTGTTTACATATATGCATAATTAATGACAAGGAAGAAAGCTCTGATATGGCCAGAAAGTCTTCTCACGCCTGGTCTCTTCTAGAAGGATCTGGCCTGCAATCTCAAGGCCACTAAACGATGATTCACTATAACTCCTGTGAGCTAGCTCGGCCTCAGGAAAGAAAAACATGAGATAAGGCCTGGGCAAAATGTGAGGAGTAGGTGACTTGTTCCTTCTTTGCACTCAAAGAACAGTGATAGTCCACCCAAAATTTTACTAGCAACATATTTATCATATGAAGTATACATGTACCATAAAGATAGTTAGTGGTGTGACTGGCTATATTAACTCCATATATAATTAGTGAATCAGAGGTGAAATTTCTTGGTTACAAAACCACACCATTCATTCTTATTGCAGTTTGGAATGCTACAGTTTGTGTGTGGGCAGTGAGCAAAAGCCATCACGTACATAAGTCATTGAAATTGTCCTGAACTTTGTCATGGAAAAGTTTTGGGAAATGTTTTACTAAAAAGTGTGAGAACCATGAATATGAATGAATGGACACTCAAACTGGACATACATAAATAAAAAGCTAAAAATATGCTAAAGCATGCAAGGAAGTGTGTGTTAAAATATGACATCTTGGTGGATTAACAACCAAACTTTACACTTTTCCATGACTTCACTAATATTTCCAGGACATTTTATCAATTCTCTAATTTGGTGTTTTTTATGACTGGAAAAAAAAATCTAGTCTATAAAATTTTCGGTTTTTCAGGATGTGTGGGACTCCTGAACACACACAAAGATCTCCATTCTTGGGCACACATGCACAAACACACACACACACACACACACACACACACACACACACACAGGTACACATACAAAACCGCAGGAGGCGTGAGAGCAGGAACAATTAAATGAATCTTTAACACTCTTTTCTTTCCTGCTCAAAATGCAGCAGTGAATAATTCAGGAAGGATCTTCATGTTTGAAAATTCACATGTAAGAAAAACCACAAGCTCAGAGTGTGAGATCAAGAGTAAAAAGGTCCAATAAAAGAGAACCTTTAAAGATCACCATGTTATTAGGTCCAACAAGAAGAGAACACTTAGAGATTAACTTCTTACTAGGTCCAACAAATAGAGAATGTTTAGAGATCATTATCTCACTAGGTCCAACATTCAGAGATCATTCCTTAGAAGTCTAGAATTTACTTTCATTTTGCCAAACATACTTACATAATTACACAGTTAATCACACAGTGAGTTACAGAACGACTTATATGTACACCATCATTCAAAGGTTTGGAATCAATAATCATATTCAGTGTATGTAAAGAGTGCAGATTGAAATGTTATCAACTAGATACAGAAACAAAAACCAATGGTTGATTCACAATTTAAAGTATTTTGGGAACAGTGCTGTTATGACATGGTAAAAACAAACAAACTAAAAACAGGAAATGTTATTAAATAAGAAACTGTAATTATCTATTTATAGTAACTCCTTGTCAGAATTACTATGACTCACTTTTTAATCAGTGAGATTTGGTCACCACTTTTTTTGAATATGAGACCTTCTGGTTATTAATTTTACTATAAGTTCATACAGCCTTCTCAACTATTATTATTGTCATCATCAGAAATGCATTATAATGCATTACAATTATAATATTTTATTAAAGTTATTTCTAAATAGAATATTAGAACACTAGCATCCTAATCATTTTATACATGTATCTGCCCCAGCTTATTTTAAACTTTTGAATAATAGTGTACATTCATCATAAATTAATAAATCTGCTTTTTTCTGACATTTCTTTTTGTTTGTTTTGCAAAGCAAAGACAAAAATTTGGTAAAAATGTAAAGGATGGATTTCCTTACTCCAAAACAAAAGTGCACACCACAATAACTTTTCATCAGACACAAATCATAATAAATTATCTTCTCTTCTACTTACAAATACAAATGTGGTATGGATTGAAAGTTTTTAACTGGCACTTTCAACTTTCCAAACACTTGTTTCAATGAGCTCCGAATGAGAGGTAGTATCCTATCATACCATGTTTCTGTGATCATCCATGATACCAGTGTTTAACGGTTAACATCTTAGAAGTCTAACAAGAGAAGAAATTGTGCTGAAATATCACTCCAGCTACGGTCAGCCTTCAACAATATGCAGCACTTCCAATATAGTCCTAGAAGTGGACACTGAACTAGATTTCTGACACTGCTATCACAGCTCTTAGACCAAGCAGAAGTGTCTTGTTACTTGTTCTATGTAAGCATTGACAGCTGTGCTAGGGAGCTAATGGAAAGCAGCCTGCTGTATACACTAGAGCTGCGGAATCGATTCAGGGCCAGGACCGTCTTTCCGATCAATCACAGGTCCAAAGGACGCCATTAACTTAGTCGGACAGCAGAGCCTCCAAAGCTGTGGCTTTAGAAAGTTTTAATCCACGCACAAAAAGGAGGGAAAAAGAGCTGGCTATTTTGGAGCTCTATGGATTAGTTCCATCCTGAGCTTAGACAGTACTGCTACATTGATTTGTACAGATTGCTCAATACAAAAAGGGGAACTCACTTTTATGTGCACTTTACTGTACATGCAGCAGATAAACATGATTTATTTAAAACTACTGGCTATTTATGCACATTCTGCCACTAACTAATTGAGTGTGAGGCGATCGTCTGTATGACTAGCAGCGTGGAGCCATACAGTGAAAAGTGTTGGGACAAAATATAAAAACATTAACATGTCTTGGCTGAAGTTTGCTAACGGAACACAACAACAGATGGTTGTGTTAGTAGGATAATGGGATAATGGGAAAACTCCAGGTCTACACGTGTCTGGCAATAACTGGATTTCTGCTTTGCAACTGGCCAATAAGATGTGACGTAAATGTAACGTAAAATTCATCGTCCTAAAAGTGTTTTATTGCCATTTTGTGGGTGTTGCGTTAAACGCTGTTTGCTATGTGCAGGACAGCACTTTGTTTTCGCACACGCGCTGCCTGAGAAAAACGAAAGAAATCAGAGTAAACGTCTACATTTACTAAGCTAAAATCCAGCTGTCTTTATCAGATTTCTAGGCCTTAATCTGATCTAAGAAATCAGACTATGGTGTTTATATGACAGAAAACTGCTGAACTATACCAATAATAATTGTGTTATTAAGTGCATGTAAACACACTCACTGTATGTAAATCACCATCATGGTACTGAATTTTATTAATACCTTCCAGCACTAGTTCATTTATAACAGTAATATATCAGGGATTTTATGGTACGACATGCAGTTTTAGTTTGAATTACTGTACAATCAGGAGCTTACTGTACAGGGATAAACACTAACACAGCAGGATAAACAAGCTTTTCTAACAGACCAGCTTTAACCAGTGCAAGGCCACACAGTAACGCTAGATTCATCCTGGATGTTTCTCCATTCCCCGCTGTTGTGTGCAAACAATCCTGCTGCAGTAATTGCACTTTTGATAAGTACACGGGCAAGGAACCGCTCATGCTGAAAATTGAACTCCTCCAAAATCCGTTTGCACAGGAACATGGTCAGATCCCAAAATAACCCACATCACGACATCTTTCCAGAAACATCATCCACTTGTATTACCACAGTATTGTTGAATTTCAACAAAGTGCTAATAGATATATAATAATTTTATTTATATATAAAAATAATTTAGATAAATAATTTCACCAGCGACATTATACTGATAGAGTTTTTATTCAACTTAAAGTATTTTGTTATAACGACAAAAATCAACTACAATTTAAATCAATATACTGCACTGCATAGGTCATTCTACCACTGCGGTGGAAAACGGGGTGCCAGTGCTGATGTTGTAACACCACTGACCGTAACACCACTGACAAAATTACAAAGTTTGAAATTTTCTAAAATATAGTCCACTGCTACTTTAGTTATAAAGTTACAGTGTATGTAGAAAATTATTGCATTCATGCAGTTTTTTTTTTCAATTTTAAAATCACTTAATCGTTCCATAAGTAATGCCACTGACACGTCTTTTTGCGACACAAAAAGCTTTCAGTATTTTAGACAGATTTAATAGCTCATCAGTTATTTCACTAACCATGGACTTCTTAGAGTTAGTCTTCCTTCCTTTTAGATACCCATACAAGACGTTTTAGATACCCGTACAAGAAGGTTTTTTGTTTTGTTTTGTTCTTGTCCTGTTAATTAAACATTGGACAGACAGTAATTGCATGCTTTTTTTAATCATTTTTACTGTAAAACAATCATCAAAATGGCCATTTCTCATAAAATGGTCACTGCTGTTTTTTTTGCACAACGTGACTAAAAATAAGCAAAATAAAAATGCAAAAAGATGAATTTTCATAGTTTTTTGTAGGTTTATTTTGGAACAGAACAAAGAATACCCATTCATCAAATTTCTGTAGTTCGCGCTTTTTTAGGACAAATATTCATGGTTTCAAAGTTGTAGGACACCACTTGCCACCACAATAGTATAATGAATGACCTGCGCCCGTAAATAAATGTACTACTTAAATATAAACTACTGTTTACTGTTCAGATTATAACTCAGATTGTAAACATGTGGTGTGTGCTGTGCAGCCACCAGCTCAGACAGTAAGACAGTAAAAAGCTAATAATCTTAGGTGGTGACTGGAATTATTAAAATCTGAAACACTGCAACAAACACTGGGGTTTATACCACGGTGTATCATTAACACTGATATCTACAATCAATACTCAAAAAAAAAAAGAAATTACTGTCTGCACTTCATTTAATGATGCCACACATTTTCATTCCGTCAGACAGAGTAAAGTACAGTCGGCGTATACAGTCTTTGTTACCTCAGTCTAAAATGCAACTGCAATAAGTGTGAACGCACTTCCAGTCTGTAAGTCAAACAGCCTCACAGCTTCACTGTTTACAAACTCATCCAAACTGGCATCTGTATATAATATAAAAACATCTGTGTCTCACACTGCTTTCATCAGAACTGACAAAACTGCCTGCCCTCTTTTGGCATCCCCTCTCAAACAGACTGCAATCTCACGCACTCGTGCTCGTAGATATGAAGAAGAAATATAATACCATGTGCATGTGAAAACAAGGCAAGGCAGAGGCTAGATTTCTCTTTCATTCTCCCTCTTTCTCTCTCTTCCCTCTCTGTCTTTCTCTCTCTCCCTCTCTCCCTCCCTCTCTCTTCCCTCTCTTTCTCTCTTCCTCTCCCTCTCTCTTTTCCCTCTCTTTCTCTCCTCTCTTTAACTTTCTCCCTCTCTTCTTTCTCTCTCCTTCCTTCTACCTCTCTCTGTTTTTCTTTCTCTCTCTCTCTATGTCTCTCTCTCTCTCTCTGTTTATTTTTTCCCTTGCTGCTTCTTTTTTGTCCCTCTTTCCAGATCCACATAATGATAACCATGGTGACGACGTGCCCCCTCGCTTACAGTAAAGGCATGCACCTGATGGTAACCATGGCACCACCACTGTCCCTCCTGTTTGTGTGTGTGTGTGTGTGTGTGCGTGTGTGTGTGTGTGTGTGTGTGTGTGTGTGTGTGCGCAGTCGTGCAGAAGCTCTGAGTTCAGCGAGCTTCCCCAGGGGGACGCGGAGCAGAACAATTTACCATCCACATTCCCACACGCTACGCAACAACCTCTCTCTCACACACACACATAGGCCTCTGTGCCCACTCTGGTATGATTTTGGTACGTGCACATCATAAACTGACCTATTCATGCTCCGCCCACTAACACATTCTCTCATAGCAACTGTTGCTAGGTTGGACAAGCTTTCCAGAACGTTGGTAAAAATCCCACTCAATCCGAAGGGAAACTGTCTGGTTTAGGTTCTCTACAAAACGTTTAGTGTCTAAAATGCTACCAAGCTGGACTATGTTCAGAAAACTAGGCAGGTTGGAGACAACAATGAATTTGCCACCATGTTAACAGTAGCTTGGTTAAATGACAAAAAAAATCTTAATCTCTAGTTTAATCATTCGTACACATACAGAGCATCATTTGAAATGAATAAAGCTCTTAATTCCCTTATTCTGGAGTGTCTCATTAAGTTGAATAAGACTTTTGCTAACAGTCTTTGAAGCTTGTCCAACCTAGCAACAGTTGCTAAGACAGTGGGTGGAGCATGAAGATTAAACTGGTAGAAAACTAATTTACTTTTATGAATGTTCTTTTTTTGTTTGCTTCTTTATTTATTTGTTTTTCAAGATGTACGTTGTCAGTAGTGGGCTTTACAAATACAAGCAATATTAGTGCTGCATTGTGATTAATACCACGTTTATTAGAGAAATATGTTCACCTTCTGTTAAAGCTGTTCTTGTGACAAACGGATGGCATTTTGGAAAAAGACTCTTCAAGTAAATCACTAAGAAAAGTCAGCCAAGTGAAAACTGAGAGTTGGTCTGAACACAAACGCCCCGGATTCCTGAACATATCGCCTTCAGGGCGACCAACGGTGAGCCTTCCTTATAACAACATGTTTTCCAGCTGAAATAGTGAAAGTGTTGAGAGGGAAGTGACCAGTGCATCTGACTCAAAGTCATGCCTGTGACGAGGAGAGGAGAGATGAAGAGAAGAGAAGAGAAGAGAAGAGAAGAGCTGCTGAAAAGCCTGACAGAATCACCAGTAATATCACACCACCCAGCCGCTTCCCAACGTACAAACACACATTACCGCAGCTGAAGAAACTGCCCATTACTGATCAGTGCTGACAGTCACTAATTCACAGCTGATAACTGAGGTTAAAAGTCAGCTCGGGAAGGCATTTGGGCTCAATTTTTCAGTGCCATTTCTGTTCAGGCCTGTAACGCTACACTCCTACAGTCCACGGTATTTTTAGGACCCAACACACTGGTCTCCACCGAGTTCACCACAGACGTACAACTGACAGCTGAGGAGAGTTAAAGCTCACGCGAACTAACCGCCCCTTTCACAACACAACACACACAAATCAGCGAAGCAATCAGGGCTGTAAACAAAAGCGCCGAACTTCCTTCAACTTCTAAACTCCGTCATACCGCAGCTGCTCCCCGTCACTGCGAGCTCTCGCTGTGAAAGTGCAGCGCTGTCTGCCCTGCACCGCTGGAGGTGTTTCCCAGCTGCTCGAACTTTCAGACCGAACCTCCTCAGCCGCGCTCAGCTCCGCCTGGCTGGCTCTCCGGCACCAGCGCGGAGTCGGCAGTGAAGCCGGACTGGACCGGAGCTCCACACTCACCTGCACGAAACTGTGATCTCAACTTTGGTGGCGGGGATGGTGGCGCTGAGCGGGTCGAAGTCTCCTATCGCCGCCATGTTCAGGAAGCTGCTGCTGTTCATCGTGGCAGAGGAGGGGTGAAAACACACACACACCCTAAGCGCTGGAGTCCGAGCCCTTCCAGGAACGGCAGCGCGAGAAGCTCACGCGCCCTGGCCAGAGCATGTGTTTGTGTGTGTGTGGAGTGAGTGAGCGGATGTGTGTACGTGTGGAGGAGAGAGAGGATCTGCTCAGAGGAGGGGTGATGTCACTCCACAACACAGAGGCAGCTCGCGCGCGTGTGTAAAAGTGTGTGTGTGTGTGTGTGTGTGTGAGGTCTTCCAGAGTGGAGAAGCTCCAGAGCGATGGACTCTCGCAGCGCGCGTGAGCCCCAGCAATACATCATCATCAGCAGCAATAATGACATATAAGCACACAACATAAGGCTGCTGTTATTATTCATATACTTATAGAAAACATTATTATTATTATTATTATTATTATTATAGGTTGAATAAAGGGTTGTATGTGTGTGTGTGTGTGTGTGTGTACATATATAGGGGCGAATTCAGTGACTGGGGGGCTCTAGACAAATAGGAATTAAGCCCCTTGGATGCATAGTTGGGCAACCAACTACAGTGCAAAAAAATGTTTTATCTTGTTTTATCTAAGTGAACTCATCTTAAATCTTGTCAATATATCTAATATTTTTCATATTGATATTGTTGTAAGAATATAACACAATTACTTACCTTATTTCTAGACATTTTTCACTATTAGACATGAAATAAAATGATCTGTATACTATATTGGCAGATAATTTAGGTTGTTTTAAGAAATAAAGCCTGAAACATGCAAAATCATTATAGTGAGATCATTTGAAACAGAGTAACTCGTGAGTAGTGAGTAGTGAGATAACTTCTTCCAGGATGTCATAAGTAACATACTCCCATTACATTTTGAGAGAAGTAATTTGTAACTTATAATAGATTTGGGCTTTTTTTGAGTACTTACCAACACCTGAGTTATCTAGATTAAAAACAGCAGTATGACCAGTCTGCTGAGTCTGTGCAGGACTCTGTTCTGACTGAAAATACAAAGTTACCCTTGGGAGAAGAGTGACAAACTTTTTGTGTCCTCCGTATCTTGGATAACTTTATTTGAATTTTCCTCTGAACAAACAGAAGAAGGTCCTCTCCATTACATAGACTGTCTCTTAATTTCCTTGTTTATACCTCTCTGTCATTACACAGTTGTCATCATGTAACAACATGGAGTATTATAACTACAACAAGGGTGGGGTTGCATTGAAATTGCTGAAAAGAATCACTACAATTGCGAATCACAGCAATTTTTAACATGTATTTTTCATTTTCATATATACTTCAGAGTAGGCTATTTAGCATTAACACATACAGTATGTCTGTTGAATTTGAACTGTCATGGGGCCCTTGGCTGACGGGGGCCGAAGGGGGGCCTACTGCAAAGACTGCCCCTGTACACATATAGTACAGTGCAATCTGGGCACTAGGCATTTAATTGCTCAGACTCTAATACTAGAATAAATACAAATACTATTAATACAATAAGTTATTATATGTAAATTAATCTTATCATTTAGCCATTTCCAAACCCCTTCTCATGGCAGCCTAGGGTTTTCTGAACGATCTAACACCTGGGTTAGCTAATCAAGACCTCATGAAATTAAATCAGGTGGGCTGCTGATGGAATTTAACAAATCCGCACATTGGCTGGGGGCTTTCAGAAAAAAAAAATGTGGAAGCAAACCTGTACTCTTCTACCCAGCTCACAGGATATTCACTACTTATTTGAAAACAGGAAATTCACATAATGTTTAATAGGGGTTTTACAGAGAAAGAACACAGTTATAAGGGTTATATACAGATATACATGATCAGAAATCACAACAGTTCAGACAGGCAGTTCTTTATCTCCACTTTAGCACTGAAGTGCCCTATTTGCTGAAGCACCGGCGCACCCACTACACAGTGAAGTGTTATTAGTCCCACTCATAGTCCAACAATTTATCACCCCTATTGCACATTCTGGTTAGTAGCTCATACTCAACTTAGTATAATATTAGTTCATTTAAGCCTTTTAGTCAGGTAAGTAAAACAGATTTTGTGTTAATGATGTTATATCTTTCCTTAACATCTTACAATTAAAGCTTGGGCTGTAACCTGGGGTTGTTGCTGTTGGGTTGACCTGTCGGATCTGTGGCTGGCTAAAGAACAGATCCACAGTGGCTGCTGAATTTGATGGACTGGTTGCTGGTTCGAGAGCCAGGACAGGTGGGGCATGTGCATGGTGGCCAGGATTGCTAGATGCCCAGGTGGTCCAAGTGCATAGAGCCTCAACCTGTACTGGGATCTCAGAGGGGCCTTCGTCATAGGCAGTCACCTTCAGCAATGCTTCCCTGGTGGTCCAGGACGTAAATATACTGCAGATGTTCCCTGTAATCCTCTCCAGATTTCATGAAGAGTGTAGGGAAGCTACAGAGGAGTGGCCACAGGTATTAATCCATCATGATCTTGGCCAGAATAAATCTGCTTGACTCTGACACCACTGTCCAGAAGAGGATTACAGAGAAGTGGAGCTCTGGGTCACACTGGTTATGTCTTAGCAAGGTCAGTTGGGTCAGAAAGCGGATGGAACTTGACATTATAAACTGGGTTGTAGTGCAGAGTGTGGATATCCCCCAAATCCTGAAGCAGGAGAAGATTCCGTTCATAAGACTGTCTCTGTCTCTTATACTGGGAACCCCATAAGCCTCACCAACAGTCCATAAAGTCATCAGTTGGCAACATCAACATGTAGGTGTCCCCACTAGTTACTGGGAATGGACATAGAACGGCAACCCCTCTCTTTTCTATGGGGGTGTTGGTGCTTGTTGCTATAGAGATGCACTGGACTTATCTAGAGATACTTCATGGCTGTACAAGTGTCACACAACTAGTAAATGCCTTCCATTGTTTTCACTGAGAATGTCTAAATAACCTGAAAGTACCAGCAGCACCAAGAAAGACAAGGGAGACGTATTCTCTGTAGTTGGCAGGCCTCTTTCCGCTTCTACATGCAGTGATGTCACAATCTTGACCAGGTGTGCCCAGTCCTGGTCCTGGAGAGCTACCACTGTGGAGAGTCCAGATCCAGCACTCCTGGTTCTAATATTTAGATGCCCCTAAAGGCCTTTGTTATCTGGATCAGGTGTGCTGGATTTGGGTCAGAGCTATACTCTGCAGGGTGGTAGACTTCCCGGACCAGGATTAAGCATCGCTGACAAAACCCCTTGATGAACTGTCTGCAGTTGGAGGCTAGACACAGGAGACTACTTTTCTCAGTATGAGACCTTGGGTCCTGCCTCTACCTAACTGTCTGTATCTTGTTCTCCCTCTCACTAGTATCACCACTGCCCAGAAAGATAGTCTGGTGGCAGAGCAGCTGGCATTTGCTAAAATAAAACCTAAAGCTAGCCTTCTGGTTCCTATTGAAAAGGTCTGTCAAAGTCCACAGCATATGCTAAGATGTTGTAAAGGTTGAGAAGGCAAGTCGATCATTAGAAAGATTAGATGGTAGGACTTGCTGAACAGGTGAATTGTAGCTAGGCAAGGCACATCTGTCTTGACTAAGGACTTTGTTAAGCTTGCTGTAGTCCATGCAGTACTGCAGTGACCTATCATTTTTCCCAGCCAGTCCAACAGGGGATGCCCAGGGACTGGCAGAATGCTGGCTTAATTCCAGCTGTCATCTCTCACAGCTTTCTTTCAGCGTGGCAGCTGGCTCTGTGTACACAAAAAATGCTGATACATTTACAGACTGATGTACTTTAACACAATGTTATACTACAACCTATTGGCATTTTTTGATGGGCTCAGCTATAACTCCGATAACGATATTTTTATCGGCTGTGGACTTTTGCCAGATTTGAGTGGCCCTAGGAAGGTGAAGCCCATGTCAGTGAGCGCTTTCACTGGCTCACCCTCAATCTGACAGGCACCCGTTAGCTGTATTCTGACACCCAGTTGGCCCACTTTTGCTGTGTGTAAGCCTCTATATTTAGCCACTCAATGTCTGATGCCAGTATACCCAGCTTCTTACCACTAAGACACACCGTCTGATCTGTTCCTCACGTTGTTAGGAGAAGGTAGGCATTCCAAACCTTCACCGCAGCACGCAGTCCGAGTGACTCAGGATGAGGGATGAGAATGATGGATCCTTTGGAGGTCATTTATCTGCTTAGTTCATCATGAGGTGTGCAGGCCGTCGTCTGCTCAGCACCCTTTTAGCGCACCGTGAAACTCTCTGCCCCTCTCTCTGTACATCGGTGGGGCCACTGATTATGTGTCAGGACACTTTTTGTAATATTTTATGAAATGTTGCTCAGATATTTTAAGGGGGAAAAATGCGCCCTCTGTCAATGCCCCATGCTATGCACTATATCTTTGCAACAGAAAATTTCAATATGTCTGTTGTTTCTCATTTTGAGATTGTTATAAGAACACTGTAAGGTTATTTCCAGACATTTTGTGCTTCTATTAAGTCATTTTATCTAGTGAATGCCAATGTCATTTTCCATTGACAGAGAATTTGTTTCAAGTATAATTTTTTGAATGAAGCAAAATGATCTGCATTATTTCTTGAAAGAAGCGAAATGTCTTTAGAACAAACTCAAAATAAGAATTATTAGATGACTAGGGGTTTTTTTTTGCCCAATATTCTTCCCAGTTTAGTTGCTAATTTCCACCCACTAGCTAATTCATCCCCAATCACAAGCTGCTACCAAGCTGGGATGATGAAGGCTAGCACCAGGGCCGGACTGGGACAGTTGTTCAGGCCAGGAATCATGGCAGGACTCACACATACTCACAGCTACTGTATCTGCCTGAATAGGTGTTTAGTATGGGTTTTTATGTGTATGTTTAAGGTAATACAAAATACCCTCCATAACTACTCCTTAATTACCAGCTCAGTCACCTAAACTGTTCCAGATTTTTTTGATACACACACTTCAAAGTGTAAATAATGCTTTGATCATACAGCACTTGAAATACTTGGATATATGAAGTTTTAAAACTCTCTAAGAACCCAACTTTTAACAGGCTGAAAACTATGTTAACTAAGTTACTATGCTTTGTACATTTTTCTGTACATATATGCAAGTTATTAACAGTACGCTGATCTTATTGCTTTACATTAATGAACATGCAAGATAAAAGTGCATAAATAACTTTAATCTCTAATCTATGACATTTATTAGTTTGCCAAGCTGAGAGACTGTTCTACCTATAAACCAGTAGACCGAATGAAACCTGTAAAAGGAGCTGATGGTGAGAGGGAGGGCCATCCTACTCATCGAGAGAGGGTGAGTATATGAGTAGAGTATGAGCAACCTACGTCTAGTTGCAAAATCACCAGAGTATAAAAGCATACAGGCACTGATGCACTGAATGGAAAAAAATGATCTCTTCATATCTTAAATCTAGTCAATATATCTACCTATCTCATTATATTATCTCACTGCAAAATGATGATAAGCTTATTCAACTTCTTTCTATAATCTTTTTTACTTGTAATTTTATCTAATAAAATGTTCTTATTTTATTGGCAGATAATTTTGCTAGTTTCAAGATATAATGCAAATAATTTAGCTTGTTTCAGGAAACAATGCTTGAAACAAGCCAAACTACCTGCCAACATGACAGTTTTACTAGGTAAAATGACAAAACCAGTTAAAATGTCTACAAATTGGTTAAATAATTGTCTCAAAATGAGAAATATCAGATATGTTGACTAAGATGATTCAACTTGCCAAGCCATCATATTTGCAGTTCATGTACTCATATGTACAGAAACACACCCACAGCAAGGTAGGCTGCTGGAAGCGAGTGAAGTAGCAGCAATCTTCCTGTTAATGAGAGAGCCTGACTAACAAATCAAAGCTTTTTGTTCTCCCTGGTGAGACATCCTGATTGATTTAAAAGCTATGCCTGATTAAGCAATCCACTCTGCACCTGAGAGATAGAGAGAGACAAAGACAGAGACAGAGAGAGAAAGAGAGAAAAAAGAGGTGGGTGGAGGAGCTCTTCACTATTCACTCAGAATCGCAGGTCCCCTGCAGAGCTGAAAAGGTTTCATATTTCCTAATCACATCCAAACACAAGTGCTATTAAAACAATGTCAAGCTATTTTAGGGGGTCTAGTCTGGCTATTGATTAAATATTCAATGAAACCCAATAATAAGCTTAATACTGCCTATATGTTTATGTTTGGCATTCAGTATTTCTGAAACACAAGTAATGTGAAAAGCAGCAGCAGCAGCAGACTTGGCCTGACCACTCTGACCTGGGAGGATTACACAGTTAGACAAGAAGAAGTCAAGTGTTCTTAACACCATCTTTGTGGTGTAACTGTGCCAACAAATACTGCTTTCCATTTCTAGCTTAAAAGGGATCCTCAGGCAGGTGCAAGTCGAACAAGAAACAGGTGACACAGTGAATGTTTACACATGGACCATAATGGAAAATCATGTGCTTTTACAAGCACTTGGTTTGTGCTGTAGGTAGATAGGCTTGATTGCACTGTAATATATTTTCTGTCCTCCCACTCATATTAACTATAATGAGGGTGCAACCTAGAGATTGCATACGGCTATCAGGCCAATATCAGCAGAAAATGCTGTATCGGATATGGGAGGGAAAAAGAGGAATGAATCTAATCATATCCTGTAATAGGTCTATCCTGAAATATCACGCACACGTTGTGTTATGTAATGTTGTTATATATATATATATATATATATATATATATATATATATATATATATATATATATATATAAATAAAATCGCTGTTGTCAGAAGAAAACCTTGTATCTCCAAAACGGTAACTTTACACGAGAAGGAAAAGAAGTAAAAAACCTACTTTAATTTTAATGTACGTCAATGGAACCAGACTTTTTTCTAAGCCATTTTGGTTTATTTCTTTTAGTCCATTCTTTATGAAATTTACACACAATGTAAAGGGTAACAGGCGTTTTCAAATTATGTCAAAAACTGAAAAACGACAAAACTGGAGATACAAGGTTTTCTTCCGACAACAGCGGTGTATATATATATATATATATATATATATATATATATATTATATATATATATATAATTGTTTGAAATTATTTATGTCCTTTTACATACCTATATAAAATTTGTATTATACTGAATATATACCACAATTCTATTTACATTCAAAGTCACTGGCAGCATATAACACTACATTTTGTTTTCAAATAGTAGGAATGCATGATAATTTGGATTCAAGGTCTCCACAATAGTCAATTTTCAACCCAAGAGTGGTTGATATGGCAAAAATATAGTATCAGGACTCAAGACATTTTCACAAAACAAAATACACATTTCAACTTTTTTTTCAGGTTTGTGAACTTGGAATGAACAAAATGCACCAGCAAAACAACAGTGACTCATTTCAAATGTTCACTGTGCACTGGTTGTTGTTTGCAGGCTCTCTATAACTAGTCTTTTCTATGATAAGTTACATGGTATTGTTCAAAGTTGTACAAGTTCTGATGATACCCATGATATACTCAGAAGAGAGTACTGCGAGGCAATTTATCACAGAAATGATAACATATCCCCCACCCCCACTTTAAACCTCTTTTAAACCACTTTTTTTACGATCATTACATCCATTATGCTGATGTACAAAGGTTGTGTAGCTTTATCTAACCTGTTTGTCTTGGTTTAATCACTCCTTATGCTGCAGGAAGTGAACTTGCAGCCCACAACTCTCTTTAGCATTTGCAGGTTGCCTTACAACCTGTAGAATGTACTGAACAAAAACCACAGGCTTCCTTCAGCGACTCACATTTCTACACTGCCCTCTACTGATGAAATGCTGCTGTGCAGTTGTACTGTCACTATAGGCCTACTCAATACATTTTAAAATGAGAGCTAGGACATTAATAGGATGCTATTAATGCTATACTACTAACAAAACTCATAAATGATTTCAAACACTAAACACAAGACACAGAAACAATGTTATCAATTCAGACATGAAATGTATTGACCTGGAATGGAATACAGCATTGAATTGGCTTGGTTAAGATGGTGTTCCAGTTTACAGTGAATTCTACCACATGTAGCCCAAAGCTGTCCAAGAAAAGAGACAAAATGTGCGTTTGTGTCTACATTTAAAGATCTGCACTTCAGAAATCAGACAGTAATACTAACATACATCACAAATACTGAAGATATGACACTGATTCTCAAACAGAAACACATGGGTGCATTTGTATTTGTACCACAGGAAATTAAGTTAACTGTAAAGTTCACTGAGGCAAAGCTTTCTTTGTCTTTGATTTTGCTGCTGTGAACTGTCACAGCTGAGATGAACACAAATGTTTTGCACTTTGGTCACCAACCATTGGAGAGTACTGACATTAATAACGCTTGTATAATTTAAGAGCATCTTGGTCCCGTTCAGTCAAGGTGCAGAAGTTATACGGTTGCCAGATTTACTGCGCTTACAAAACCGAAAGCCCAGCTTTGGTTTCCTGCCTCGTTCAGCTATAAGCACATGACCTAAGCATCTGCTCATGCGTTCGGCGGTAGCAGTAGCATTTGTCTGCACTCCAGGAGGCCCTCATGAGCAGGGAAGCCCTGTGCTCTTTTACTCTGTCTCAGAAGAAACACACAAGTGATGCTGTATGTTGGTGGAGCAGACAGCCAGAGCAGAAATACAAACACTCCACTGAGCGAGGAACTTAGCAATCTCTTAGGGGAAAATTAGCTGACAGAGAGCAGCAGCTACCTTCAGCTTTCTTTCTGTCGTGCAACTGAGTTGATTTAGTCTCTGAAGTCACACACATTGTATCCAGTAACATCCAGTGCTGTGCTTCTTTCAGTAGAGCCCATCGTCCAGAGAACCTTTCACCTGCCAGATCCTCACTGTACGGTCTCTGCAAAAGGACAGCAACAGTGCTTAGTGTTTCTATCTACCTCAAGGGATGCATATGTGTATGAGACTGAAGACTGGAAACAGGAGTTAAGGTCAAGATCTGGGATTCTCCCAATAATCACTAACAGGTACAGCATGGCAACAAAATGTTTTGGTTTGCTAGTGTCTGTTGGTGTTCACTGGGTCAGAGTGCTCTGGTGTGTGTATGGGTGCGTGTATAAGACTCACTCTGAGGCGGTGAAGAGATGAGTACTGTTAATGGAGATGCTGTTGATGGCACTGTCGTGTCCCTTCAGCTCCCCTAGAGGTCTGAGTGTGTCTGAATGCCACAGCTTCAGCAGTCCTCCTTTGCACGCGCTCAGTAACACCCTGGAACCTGGCATCACCGCCAGGGCACTCACCCAATCAGAGTGTGCTCTGTCTACCTGCTGCTTAATGCAAAAAAAAGTATAAATTCTTTATGTCCATGATTTAAAGAACATTGCAAATGGGTCTAGTTTTTCAAATGTATTAATTACTCTAAAGTTACTACATTAGCAATATTTACACAATTTTATGTTCCAAATGTTGTGACTTTCAGTTATAGAGATTATCAAACAATACTGTCGATGTCGTCCATTCTTTCATTTTTGCAAAATCATCACACAAACACTAATAAATGCTCTGCTCACAGCCCACTGTACACTGAGTGACTCATTGTGAGTTAATAGGTAAAGCATTTATCTAAGAATATACCAGTAAGCATGTAACTACTTTCTAAGCATAAAGAGGCTACCCCAGGGAAGCTGAGTTCAGCAATACTAGTAAGATTGCACTGAACACTGATAAAATTTGCTAAACATCTGACTGCCAGTAGCCTACACAGCCAGTCAGCACCCTGCAAGCTAACTTCATATCTATCGTTGATCTGCCAATGTACTTAACCCCTTAAAAGTAAATAATAATCCTTAGACAGGCTTATTACATACTAAGGCTAATTATTCAGTCACAACAGGGACTTCAGTACAAACTGGCTCAGCGATTCTAAGTTATAAAGTTGTCATAAAACACTGGGCCCAGCGGAAGGCCCTGACCATTTAATGTGTTAATTAGACTAGGAACATGCTCATCATGAAAGAACATTTTGTTCTCTGTACTAGTGGTTCTCTACTGTTCCTGCCTCAGGACTCACATTTGTCCTTTATCACCTCCTCACAGCTGAAAAACAATTTAACAGTCTAAGCCTTCTAATTTGTTTTACAAATGAGCTTAAATGTAGAAGACTATCAATGAGAAGCCACATTGTTTTAAGTGGAAAAAGACAGATAAATGTATCATACACACACAGCCACTCTGTGCTCGCTCCAGCAGCTGAGAATCATTGATCATATGTGAATATGTGAATCTCAATATGATGAATCTCAACATTGTCGCTTTCTCTCTTGTACCTGCTGCAGCTGTTTGCTGGACAAGTCCCATCTCTTGATGCAGTGGTCTCTGGCAGCACTATACAGTGAGTCTCCCTGTATGCTCAGTGCCTCCATACCATCTTTATGGGCTGGCTCAAAGTTATGCGCAGAGGGGATGCTCCCCTGTGCTCCCTCCATCACATCAAACATCTGAAACAAAGAATGTACACATACACACAGTTTCAGAGCCATTCACCATCCACAGTCTCTCCCCCTGGGATGCAGTAATTGGGCAGAACTGATAATAAAGGGGTGCACAAGTACATATTTAGAGAACCGCTGTGTATAACAATATTTGTCGAACCTTGAGAGCTTGATTAATATTTTAAAGCCATTGTTTAGGTTCAGCAAACTACAAATTAGCTGCAATGGCCTGTGTAGTTGTGAGTGAGCTGTGGTTGAAAGGTAGTAATTAAATGCAGCCTACACAGTGGAGGCCCATGCAGGACTGACATTCTCAGCCCAATGAGTGTTTTGGTTGGTGTGTGTGTGTGTCTGGGAACCTTCATGTTGTGGTCTTTGGAGCCCGTGATGACCACATCTTGAGTGTTCCCAAGCTGATCCACTGCCAGACACATTACTGGCCCAAGGTGACCTGTCAATTTCCCCGTAGAAACAAACCTAGAGGATGATGGACAAGATTATGCTGTAGATTTTGTTAATAAACTTGGTTTGGTATAAAGACACAGTTGCCAACAACCCAACAAAGACATTTTCTTTAAAAGCATGATTTGTCTTAGGAATATTCAGGAGATTAACTGACAAGCCAAACCAGCGTAAAAGAGGGAAACAGTGTAAAAGGGGGAAATATTCTAGAACAGTGAATAGGGGTGTAACAAATGCTGTAGTTGATGTCGTTCGAAGTAGATATGAGATTCTCTGAGCGATAGCTCCTCACATGTTCCTACTGTCTGAGGACTTGGTAGTTTTAAAGCAAAGTATTTGTAATGATCCATAATTACTTTAAATATCTAAAATATCTTTTATTGATAAATCAAATGGAAGTAATGTGGTATTTTCGAGACTGGACGCTGAATCTCGGCTCCAAAGTGTGCAGCATAGCGCAAAAGCCCTGGTTCTCAACGACTGAGAACAGACAGCAGACAGCAGGTCACATAGCACCGAGGTCTGGCCTCGCCAGTAGCGAACGAAAAAACAGAGATTAAGACGAACATTTGGAGGACTTATTCGCATTTATAAGCAGCGCGGTTGGTTAAATCTGCAATGAGAGACTGTCTTTCTTTAAAACGCTGCGAAAATGAACTCGCTTCTCTTTCGAATTTTCCCGTTCCACCTTAAATGGTGCAGCAGTTACATTCGGAGCCTAAGGCAGAATTTAAGATGGAACGGGAAAATTAAAACGAGAAGCAAATGAGAAGCGACTTCAGCCTCGTAAAACAGCCGGATGCTGAGACATTTTACAAGAAACTCTTCTAGTTTTGAAGAAAAGTTTTCTGGCAGAGACGGGAGGAAAGCGGCTATAGGCGAAGCTTAAAGCAGAGCAAAGTCGATCTGCGCTCTCGTTTATATTTTTAGCCCATACTAGGACATTAACACATACTGAAACATACTGGACATTAAATGTTGCGGCTCCCAAGGTGGTTTGACTTTGTTGAAAGGCAAAATGGCTCTTCTTATCATTTGTATTGTGACTCCTGATCTAACCTGGCTTTAATGCAGAGGGAGCCGGTCGGATTTCTCACTCATCCAGTTGTGTTTCTGTGCCACCAGAGACTGTCCGGGCATTTGCCCACTTCCAGTTCCGCCTTTTGCGTTCCGCCAACATTACGTTATAAATATTTAGAAAATCGATTTTTGACGTTTATGAATCAATTCAGAATCATTCACGTCCGCATCGCGATGCATCTAAGAATCAAGTTTTTCCCGCACCCCTAATGGTTGGCATTCACAATGTAAACAGTAGCTAAATAAGTTAATCGAGTGGTCTTGTTTTGTTCCATGGCATCCAGCTAAATTCTTTCAATAGAATAATGTCTTCATCTCCTGCGTAACCACAGCATTTTTAGTTGCACTGCTACACAGGTGAGCATCAACTTTTAATGCAAATTTATTTGTATGTACACTGTACATTTGCAACTTCTGCGCAACGGAGTGTAAGATGCATCAGCTTTTGACAGTGCCAACTACTTTTGCTGCAAGGAGAAAACTTTCTAGAATAACGTGAATGAAGGACAATGTCCTTGAATAGTGTGAACTGAGGACAATGCTCTAAAGACTCCTAACAGTTATTTATGTTCTCTAGTGCTGATCAGTGTAAGAACTTGAGAGAGCTAATTTAACCCTAAGGCTGGCTGTACATGGTAAAATGTTTATATGGTGAAACCTACATAAAACTAAGTTGCATAAAGTAAAACTTCCAGCAACTCACTTGAAACTCATTCGCAGCGTTCACAAGTCTCTGAACTTTGTGAAACAAGTTTCATGAAACAGCCAATCAAAACACAGATAATGCAACTTTAAGTAAGGTTGGTAGTTTTTTCTGTTACTTGATGATAACAAACAAGCAGGTTTTTCAAAAGGAGAACTTCTAGGACAGAATGAGCAACACACAAAGTACAACCGCAATGGCTATTAATTTTCAAAGGCTTAACATATACAGAACTAATTAACAAATCAAACATATAATAAAAAACAAAGAAATGCACAGAAAGAAAAAAAGAACGGCAATGACAGCTCAAAAAATTATACGAAGAGCTAAAAATGCTGCAAATATGTAAATAAAACCTTGTGGATGACTTTATACAGCAAAAACAATTTGACGTATAAAGACGTTAAGATTGCCTTGCTCAGTCCTTGCTCCATACCTCCTCAGATCCCACATCCTGACTGAGTTGCCTGATGCAGCATATAAAAATGTTCCAGAAGGATTCAGTGCGATCTGGTTGATCTGATTCTCTCCAGGAGGGATGGCAACCGCTCTGTTGCCCATAGCAGCGCAGCTATCACCCTGAGACACCTGACCAGAAGACCTAACACAAGAAATCATGCAAGTGAAAGTAAGCTAGTTATCTGTAGAGGAATTAAGAGCATATAAGAAAGTACAATATTGACAGAAAGAAAAAAACAGCATTTTTGCACACATGAATAGGCTTATTTTAAAATCTCTAAAGGTAATGGACTAGTACTATCTATTACTAGCCAGCCATATATCCTCACACAGTTTAAATAAATCAGCAATGAACTAAGGCCAGGGGTTGCATAAAACTCACGTGAGTGTACGGATGCACTTGGCAGAATCACGGATGTCCCATACTTTGATGTAGGCAGTGGAAACAGTGAAGACCAGGCTGGAGCAGTACCTGACGGAGACCACACTGCTGAGGTGATCGCCCAGAGACATGATTTCTTGCCCTGTCACCAGGTTCCACACCTTACACGTGCGGTCTAGAGCCAGACAGACAAATTCAGCAAATTTTATTATTCATTCATTAAAATAAAGGCAGAAAGCTTTGGTTTCATATGTGGTGGTAGTAGAGGTGCCAAAATTACATAGATAGAATATGCTTTTTTTGTCCCAAATGCACACTGTACAGTAAGAACAACAAAAATAGTGTTTTAAATCAACAGGACTGAAATGTGTCAAATGGATGCTTTTAGTTTACTGAGTAATGTCAAGACTTGATGTAACACATATAAACCAAATGCAATAACTCAACACATTTGAATCATGTAAATCTTTTTTCTGCAAATTACACATGATGTCCAAAGCAACATATGTATAATAGTCAAAGTTCAAACTGTCCAGCGAGCATTTTGCTCTGAATAGTTGTACACTAAAAAGTGATGCACTAAATATGGACATCATTTCCACATGAATAAAATACATCAGCAAGTTTGTTTTTCATTTTTTTACTTTTGTCAATAACTGTGCTGATGAAATATATTTTATTAAATGATGTGAAAATAATACACATTTGACCAATTTTAAATCAAGTACATTTGATGCATCTTTCTTTTCAGTGTATTTTTGTTAGTTTGTTTTCTTTCCTTCCATAAAAAGCTCTTGCCCAAGAAGGAAACCTGCAGAGTTGCAAGGTCTTACCCTTTGAGCCAGTGAAGAGTAGATCATCAGTGGAGTCGACACACATCAGTGCTTTAGTGTGTCCCTCTGCTGTGTACACACACTGTAGCCTAGTGGCTCGAGTGCCCTTTGGGGATGCAAACGGATTGATCACTCCCCTGGACAGAAAAGTAAACAAAAATAAATAAATAAATAAATAAATAAATAAAAACAAAAAACAAACAAAAAAACAATTTAATTAATAATAAATCCTAAGAAACTAAAAGATATGACAACAATAAGGAAATACAGAGTGATGTAAGAACAGTCCTTTGGTGGCACAGACTCACAAATTGTGTTTAAAAAATGACGAAATTCTACTCAATTACAAAACAAAGTGCATCACTAATAAGTAATTGTGAGTGCTGTGAGCTACAGCTTCACACATAAAAGAATCACGGGTTATTCTAATAAAAATGGGTAAAATGGGTAAAAAGTGTTACTATAATACAACATAAAAAAAGGTATCAGCTAAATGTATTAAAAAATGATGATGTACATGCACATCCATAATGGCTGTGGACAGCATGCAGTTTACAGAACAAAAGGTACTGTTCTCAGATTAATGTTCAGACAAGAGGAGGATTACAGGATCAAAGAGAGGCATTTTAGAGGGGGAGGAGAGCGAGGGGCTGTAAGAAACAGCTACCTTTGAGCCTCTAACACAAAAGAGTCATCCACCCTGAAAGAAAACAGCGAAACTGAAATGTCCTGCAGGATTCAGTCACAAGAACGTTTACAGCGCTTAGTCTGGAGTTTAAACTATGAGTTCAACTTTTTGGTTGTTTGGCCATTTGGTTGAAAACTCATTGATTTAGAAGTGTCTACTTATGCACATGTGATAACTGTTAACTTTACTACTGTTAATATATCAGTAAATATATCATATAATCTATATAAGGCTAATAAGTGATACAGGCTTAGTTATCAATATAATAAGTTAGTCTATAGATGTCACTCTAGTCATTTATTTGATAAAAGACCAAACCATCTGTTTACAACTACAGGGAATTTTGATTTAATGGGCGAGGGTCAATACCCTTCTCAAAGAAATATGCCTCAATAAAATATATGTCCTAAGCAGATAACTACGATTTCCATCAGTAGTTTGAACATTCTGTAACTTTTCTGTTCAAAAGATCATGGCTTACAATTTCTGTTATCAAAATAAATAAAATGAAATAAAATAAATCATATTATAAAAGTTGTTGCCAAAACATGCTGACTGTTATGGGTTAATTGCACTCAAGTGTAGCTAACTAGTGCAGAAGCAGTGTAAGTTCATACTGTTTGGCATCCTGACTGGTGGGCTTGTCTGTGGGAGTCTGACTCCTTTCCTGAATTCTCCTGCGAGTTAGAGGGGAACGTTCTGCTGATGTCCTCTCTGTTGCTGTGGGAAACCTGACACCAGACCTGCATGGGATGAATGCAGATGACAAGTCACTTAACACCAACTAGGCATAGATATATAAAGTGCAACAGGGCAGCAAGAGCTTTGACAGTGTGGGTGTGTGTTAGGGATGGGCACTGTTGTTTAGATATAGATATTAAAACTAGTATATTCTTGCAATGTGAAACAAAGACAAATACTAGTAGTGTGTTAAATCGCACGTGTAAACACAGAGATAATTCACTAAATCAACTGAACAATCAAGTATGGACCTCTAGCTGCAAGTGATAATCAAATGTTTAACCTTTTTCATTGTTTATTCATAACAATCTAAAATATTTTCTCTGCTGGATACTTGAATACAACTGAATAGTAAAAATGACTGATGCGCTCATCCCCAGTTTTTAGTTTGACATATTACTAAAATAAATGCAATAGCAATGAACAGTCTTCAAGACTTGTTAAATTCGGTTATTCTCAAACATACATGGCGCTTGTCCTCGATGTCAAACCAGATGGGGACACCAGATCCCCACTGCCCTCTGGGCTCTCAATCACAGGGAGGAGAGGCGAGGAGAACTCATCTGGAGGTGCATCAGGGTCAGCGCTGTTGGCATAGAGCAACTCCATCTGGGTGGTCGTTCTTCTGCGGGCCTGATGAGGAATTAGTAAAAAGTAAAAATAACTTCTACATATGTATGAATGTGTGTGTGTGTTTGTATATTAATTATTAACATTATACTGGCTGTACCTTACTCCTGGGTCTGGACTCTCCACACAGCTTCATCAGATCTGAGGCCAACGAGCTACAACAGATCACAACAGCTGAACTGACACATTATACCTACACAGCTTAATGTGGCATGATAGCCTGCAGAAAAATTGGAAACTGATTACTAGTACTGACCAACAGTTGTGACTACAGTTGTTTTATCAGTTGTGATAAAAGTGTGAGCTGATGCAAACTGCAATTAATAAGCTGACTAAAACAATCAATCAATTATGTAAAACAACAGTAATGATATTGTGGTTTTTTTGAATTCACATAAACATTTTTCATTTGTACATTTGTTTGTAATTAATAAACGAGTTAACCTCTTAAACTCTAAGGGACTCGTATGTCGGCCCACATTTGAATTCCTCTCTCCCATCAATGCATAACTAACAAATTAGTTTCTTGATTGAATTTTAATAATCCCTGAAAAATTATAAGTAGGTACGGAATAATAACTGTACAAATTAATAACTGAATAATAAGGCGGCAATTAATGTCCTTAAATTAATTAAAGTCTTAAGTAATGGATTAACACTGAAACATTCTGATTTTTTGTCTTTGTTCCCTTTAACTCATTTCAATCTGCCCCCACGGCAGTTGGTGATCATGTATGTCCATGTTGGTCATAGTAAAATGGATCAACATGTGGAATTTCTGCGTGTTCTGTGTTTTCTTTCACTGTGCAAAAGAATCACCACACTGTCTTTATTGTTCAATCTTTGCACTGTACTTATTACTGCAAGCAATAAGGACAGTCTGTGTAACTTACCCTCCTTCAGTAGCTGGACTTCGATCAGATTCATCACTGCTGCTTTCATCACCATTCTCTGAGCAAGCACAGAACATACAGGCCACACCACAATTAGCCTATGCATGTGCATAAACAAACATGTACGCATACACTAATACTCTTACTAATACTAATACTTTTTTAACTGTCTCATGCCTGTCTTGGTCTCAGCCATCGGTCTTGCCAAATACAGTCTCTGGTTTCGGCCAATGCTTTCAACCACCATAAAAAAACAAAAACAACAAAAAAAAACCTTTCTTACTCTTTTTTGGTGTTGTAGTCTTTTAGCCAGTAGTCAAAGACATACTGATTTGACGTCAGGTAAAAACAGACAGACTATGATTAAAAACCCTTGTGAATGTGATTCTGATTCTGATAACTAAAGAGTGCTGAGTAGTTACTGAGATTCATGTCTCCTAACTATGTAATTACTTATGTAATTTCAATTAACGTGACATGCTACTGTAGTATACCTTAATTAACCCTGGGTAAGGTTTACTTATGTCAGCTCTAACTAACACTTAAGTAGCCAATTTAACCACTACTCTTGTAAAAGACAAGGCAATTGCCAAATGTTCATCGACTGAGATTGTCAGTACAGAGAAGTAGCTTATGTGAGCTTATGGATCAGACTGGCACTGATGCAGTCATGACAATGCAATCCCATATCAGTGCAAGAAAAAAGTACAGCATGTATAAACGGGAGGCATGACACAAATTAATAACTTATATTTCAATATCTTAAACGATCTCTCACTGTCTATATCAAACGTCACCACCACCCTTTGGACTTAAGCTCCAACCCTAATTGACCCCACCATCTAATTATTGCCTTCAGAAGTCACTGTTTAGGTGAAAAAGGTGGGTTAAATTTGGATTGGAAGGGAGACCTCCAGGAGGAGGGTTGGTGACCACTGTTCTATACTGTATACTGTATAAACAGCATGTGGACACAACAAAGTCTTTATTAAAGTCCTAGTGCACACACACACACATACAAATATTCATACAAAGGCTCACACACCATTCAGTGATGCATTGTGTAAGATTTCTTGTTTTAGTGTTAACAAACCTGCTAAAAACGTCTTTAAAGTTACAGCAAATACTTCCAACTCCGCACTCCATTCATGGGTAAATAAACTAATGATTTTAGCTGGGATATACACTCACTGCTCAGTTTGAAAAAAATCACCCATATGACACGCAATATTTGTATACATACCATTAGTGTACATAAAAGTAAGACATGACTAAAGACCGTTATTGAGGTGACATGCATTGTAGTGTTGCTGAAAAAAGTTTCATCTGAAAGAACTGGGACATGTAAGAGACTCATGTAAGAGGTTCTGACAGCCAAGTGTCAGCTTACAACTCAACAAGGCTGGTGTTGCAAAACTGTTGGTAACACTAGTAACACTTCTGTATTGTGTAACTCTAATAACAATAAAAGAAAGTGAGTTGAAGAGAGGTCAGTATTGTGTGGGTGATTACCACAGACAGTCATTTCAACATGTGTCCCTCTTAAAAAAGAAAGAATCTGTTGACTTTAAACACACTTCAACACCTGCTTACTGCCTTCTATCAAAAAAGGTTTGAGTCAACAGGTTTCTCTTCTTTTACCAAGTACAGGGAAACATATCAAAGTAACTGTGAATGGGAATTGACCTTAAGCTACAGATGCGGTAGACAAAGATTAGGCTGAAAAACACTGGAGTATTTCTTTAAGTTCATACGAGATTTTTAGTGAAAACGTTATTAGATGAACCTCATGCATGTCAAGGCTAGAGTTACAGTCTGTGGTTAGTCTGTGGGAAACACATGCACTCATGAACCAGCTTGAGGGAGAACATGGGGACCTCTACTTACCGGCTGGTGTGTTACCTAGCTCTGTTTGAGTTCAAGTGACAAAGAGACAAAAGCAAATCAAGATCAAACTCAAAAAGAGCAGGCCGGAATATAGAATACGAGACCCATGTCGCATTCAAAAAGTGATGCGCTGAATTTACCTGATTCAAATATTTGAAGCATTACTAAAAGTAACTAAACTGTGTTGATGTAGTATATTCTTCATGTGGAAATGGTGCGCATATTTGAATGAAGCAAATTCAACTGCATGACTTCTTCCCAGTGTGGGTGATGGATGGTGTATGTGTGTTTATGTGTGTGTATGAGAGGGTCACACCTTGCAGAGCATTTCCCAGTAGTGCATCCAGCTCTGGGTTAACTTCAGCTTTCTCCTTCAGCATGTGGAAGAGCAGCTGGTTCTGAGTGGCGCTGTTTATCTCCGTCTGCTTCAGACGGCCCTCCATCACTTTGATCTGAGACTCCTTCTGTGCCGCCTGTAGGCCCTGGTAGTGGAAGAGATACTTTCAAAAAATATATACTACAATTTTCTCAGCATATACGCAAATCGTTTTTTATAATAATAGCTATACAGTGATTTATTGACTGATATGATGGTCAGTTATGAATTGTCACACTTCTTTAACTTAAAGAAACAGCAGGAACTCTCAGTCTTAGATAATCTAAATATAGCACTGAAGCACTGGGGGATCTATTATTGGTGCATTGTATGTAGTATAATTGCTAAAAAATTAAGGTCATTACTATCCATATAAAATATTGAACATTATAATATTCTACAGATTGTAACTGATTCTAACATTCCAAAATTAGTGCAGGTGAGCTACCATCATGGAATTTACACTCACAGCATGTATAATTACTAATAATTTCTGAGGTTAGCGACCTGCCACTGACTCAGTGTTGAGCTGAACCAAGCATACACAGAGTCACTGAGGTAAAAGATTCCTACCAAAACATCTCCACATAAGAGCACAGTAGGACAGTGAAGGTTGAAATCATTATCTCTTAAACCCTTAAAAGTGTGTAGTGTGGACACTCTCTTCTGGTACCCGGAATAAAATTAAATTAGAAGTAAGGTTAAATGTCCATTAATACCTGCCATAACACACTGAGTGTGTGTGAGTGAACATTATTCTGTGTATGTAATAAGAGGTTCGTTTACCTTATTAATGGCCATAGAAAGGAAATGGTCAAGCAGGAAACGGGCCTCTGATAGAGTGCATGAGCTGATCACTGCAGACACATCCACTGCATCGCCCTCCTCCTGCAGAAAGTATATATATATATATATCTCAGTCATAAGTTTACATACACTTAGGCTGAAGTCATTAAAACATATTTATCCCCTCCACAGATTCCATGTCAACAAACTATTTTATATTTGCTTTATTTTTGCATGTTGTTTAGGATATCCACTTTGCACATGACACCAGCAATTTTCCCAACAAATGTTTCCAAACAGATTATTTCATTTATAATTCGCTATATCAAAATTTCAGTGGCTCAGAAGTTTACACCATGCTGACTGTGCCTTTAAATAGCTTGAAAAATTCCAGAAAACAATATTATGGCTCTAGAAGTTTCTGATAGGCTAACTTACATCATTTGAGTTAACTGGAGGTGCACCTGTGGCAGTATTTTAAGGTCTACCTTCAAGGACTACTTGCCTCTTGGGACATTTTGACATCATGGGAAAATCAAAACAAAATAGCCGAGAGATTAGAAAAAAAATGTGAACCTTCACAAGTCTGGTACATACTTGGGAGCAATTACCCTGAGGAAGGAAAATAATGTGGAGATATTGAAGCAAAATCTCAAGACAGCCAGGAAATAGATATTCCAGATGAACAATGACCCCAAGCATACTTCCAAATTTGTGACAAAATGGTTTAAGGACAACAAAGTGAAGGCAACAGAGTGGCCATCGCAAAACCTTGACCTCAATCCCACAGAAACGTTATGGGCAAATCTACAGAAGCATGTGCGAGGAAGAAGGCCTACAAACCTGGCTCAGCTACACCAGTTCTATCAGGAGGAATGGGCCGAAATTCCATCAACTTATTGTGAGAAGCTTGTGGAAAGCTAACTGAAATGTTTGACCCACGATAAACAATTTAAAGGCAACCAAATATTAACCATTAAACTTCTGAGCCACTGGAAATGAGATGAAAGAAATGAAAGCTGTTATAAATCATTGTCTCTAGTATTATTGTGACAATTTACATTCTCAAAATATAAAAGTGATCCTAACTGACCTAAGAGAGGGAATGTGTAGTACGATTAAACGTCAGGAATTGTGAAACTGAGCTTAACTGAATGTGGCTAAGGTATATGTAAACTTATGGCTTCAACTGTATGTATTATATTTACCTCTAAGCAAAAAATATTTTTAACTTGTCAACACACAGATTCTGCTAGAAGCACTTCACCAAGTGAGAAAAAATTTTTTGGACCCGTAGATTCGCGGGTTTTTCTGTTTTTCTTACAAAGTCAGGAGATTTTGTCATGACGTGTCATCTTTTTGGCATTCTTGTGTAGAAGTCAGTGTACTGATGTTTGATGATTCATGTTATCCACTACATTTTATACTTGCATATGTGGTGATTTTTTCCCCCATAACGATTTTACTATTGAAGAGAACAACAGACACATTCCCATGTACCTTAGCTTCTTCCATCTGCATTATGTTAGCCTGGCAGTCAGCAATACTATCGTTGATGTAGTCAATGTTTGCAGTGAGAGATTCCATTTCCTCGCCGAAAGACATGATGGTCCTATCTGCATCTGTGCCCTCTGCTGCAATTTTATCCCTCTTCCTCAAAACCTTCTCCCTGCGTTTGGTTAGCTCCTCTCGTTGCTGCCACACACAAACAAAAACATTACTACACATTAGAGCAGTGAACCATAATTCACAGATATACATGGTAAACTCAAATGGAAATGTATGGCACAATTACATTAAGTTCATACAACAATTTATATTTATTGAGTGCAAAAATTAGACCAAAGAAGACCATAGACTGGAAACAAATCACAATGCATTGTAAAAAACAAAACAAGTAACAAAGTCATTCTACAGTTTAAAAATTAATCTTTTTAAACTGTGTTATGCTTAAATAGGACACTGTGATCATGGCACTGTACTCCTCACCTTGAGGAGACGGTTCATATCTGCCTCCATGTTGGAAATGGTCATCCTTTGCATGATGATGTCACTAATACGTCGCTCCAGCGACTGCCATTTGGCCCGTGCTGTCTTAGTGGACACACCTCCTGTTCTCATTTGGTACTTCCTATGGCACACATTTCATTTTTATTATTACTACACCGCATCAGCCTGTTACATTTGCACTGTTCAACCCAAACAGTAGTCATTTTACACTTCTAACTTCCTTAAGTTATTATCTGTAACTTAAGTGATGCTTCTAATGTCTTTCTGTTTTGCACCAGCTGTCTTCTCCAATTCTCTATTTATTGGCAATAAAAAAATCTTTATGTTCTATCCTGTCACACCAATAACAATCAGGCAGATAAACATGTATACTAAGGAAGCTTCACTGAAGATGAAAATAATCCCTCCAATATTAAAAAGTAAGAAGGCATAGTGAATGCAGGTGGACAGTACCTGTTTTCGTTAGGTGCAGCAGCCCCGGTGGTATGTGGTCTGGCAGGACCAGTGCGGGGGGAAGGCTCATGTAGAGGCTCAGGCAAACTGACCTTACGACTGACCTTCCCTGAGGTGGGCCGCACCTGCCGCCTCAGAGCTGTTACCTATGTTAAAGATAGCAAAAAAAACAATTTATAACTGCTATAATCAATTGCATATTAAATCTCTTGATGATTTGTTAAACTACAATTTCTTGTTTTACTCATTACTATATCCAGTATTACTGTTATTATTCTTTTTCATAACATTTTTATTACATTCGTATTTCTTTACTTATTTTTGGTGTTTTGTTTGTTGCTTTTCTCTTATGCTTTTTTGTTATTTAATTGTAAAGTATTTTGAACTACATTTCCATGTATGAAAGGTGCTGTTTAAATAAAGTTTATTGTTATCGTTATTCTCTAAAGCCAAAGCTACATTGTGCCAGTGTGTGTGCTACAACTGCCTCACACTGCAACGGTACACTACACTTTTCTATGGGCGATGGACATTTAAAGAGCTTATATCCTAGTACTTATATCATTTTTCTTGTACTTAATATTTTTATTTCCTTATGACACATTTTGGTTTTATGTACCAAAACAGTCATGATTCATTTTACAGGATCGATTTACAACCTCTCTTTAACCGTTTTTTGTTAATCTGACTTTAAGACTGATATATATAAATGACCTCTCTTCTGGTTGACTGTGCTGCACTGTGTACAAAAAATAGCCCAAAATGACACTTCAGCATTAACGGGCAGGGCTCAGCTGCTTTGAGCTGATAAGACTGATACATGATAATGAGTTAGATTTTGTGACATAACATAAACAGCAAATTCAAAATGGACAGTTTTTTGCAGTCTAGCTTTCATATATGATCGGTATGGACTGGAGAGTGAGCTGTAAGTTTTGAAACTCACTAACAATAGTTATATACCACATCAATCTCTTTCATTTAAAAAAAAAAGTGAGAGAAATTTAGTGTTTCATGATAAGTGCCCTTTAAGATGACCTTGTCTTCCTCTTTCTCTCTCACCTCCTCTGTTCTCCTGCGCAGGATGAGCTCCTGCTGTCTTTTCTGTGCCTCCAGTTGCCGTAGCTGGTGCTGTAGGAAAGAAGAAAAAAGGAAAGAGTTGAATGAGAAAAAGACAGGGAGTGTTAATGCTAGGTTTCTGAGTCTATGGCTGACACTCTAGGCCAGATGTACATAATGCCACAGGACCAGAGCAAAAAGTGCCTTGATGCAACCAGAATATGTGCCCATACTAAGTCTGTTCAGTCAATTTCATGAGACTGTAGCTTATCACACAAACTTGCATAGCCCTGCCTACTAACTGCTCCCTCATTAGTGTTTAAAAGGCACAATGAAATAATGGAGTTGTCAAGAAGCTGGAGACAAAAAACAGAAAATGAAAGCAATACCATAGACTAGGGGTGCGGGAAAAATCGATTCTTAGATGCATCGCGATGCAGACGTGAACGATTCTGAATCGATTCACAAATGTCAAAAAACGATTTTCTAAATATTTGATTTATAACAAAATGTTGACAGAACGCAAAAGGCGGAACTTGGAAGTGGGTAAGTGCAGCGCCCGGACAGTCTCTGGCGGCACACAACAAAAAACACTACTGGATGAGTGAGAAATCCGACCGGCTCCCTCTGCATTAAAGCCAGGTTAGATCAGGAGTCACAACACAAATGATAAGAAGAGCCATTTTGTCCTTTTAACAAAAATCAAACCAGCTTGGGAGCCGCAACATTTAATGTCCAGTATGTCTCAGTATGTGCCGATGCCCTAGTATAGACTAAACAATATAAACGAAAACGCAGATTTACTTCGACCTGCTTTAAGCTTCGCCTACAGCCGCTTTCCTCCCATCTCCGCTAGAAAACCTTTCCTCAGAAGTTGATCAGTGAAATGTCTCTCAGCGTTCGACTGTTTTACGAGGCTGAAGTCGCTTCTTATTCTCCAGCTTCTTGTTCAAATTTACCCGTTCCACCTTAAATTCTAACTGAGGCGTCTAATGTAAATGCGGCAACATTTAAGGTGGAACGGGAGAATTCGCAAGAGAAGCGACTTCATCTTCGCAACCGTTTAGTGTTTGACAGTCTCTCGTTGCAGATTTAACGTACCAGGAAACCAACTATGGTGCTTATGAATGTGAATAATGCATTGCTGCTATGTGACCTGCAGTCTGCACGCCGGTTCTCAGTCGTTGCGAAACACGGCTTTCGCACTACGTTGCACACGACCCGTCTCAAAGACACTTTACTGACACAGCGACGCCCCCCCGTCTCTACAACGAGACCAAAACCGAAGTTATAAAATCACTAAAGAAAACGAGTAGAATAGCTGTAACATGTGCTGCGTGGACATCCATCACCACTGGATCTTAATTCACCCTAACAGCGCATTTTATCGCAGATGAGTAGCAGCAGCTTCTCGTGCTCCAAACAAGAGCACTAAATGAGAGCCTTCTAGTTCACTTGCCACATCACTTCCATTTGATTTATTAAAAAAGATATTGGAAGTAAATTCATTATGGATCATTACAAATACTTTGCTTTAAAAGTACCAAGTCACTTTAAATAACAATAACACCGAGTTACTTAGTCACTTTACAATGTATATTGTCTCTACATTCTGTATATATCTTGTGTATATTTTGTGTATATTTCATATATTTCAGTTGGTTTTTCTTGTATTTTTATTTTTACTTATTTACTTTCTGTAGAGTGATTAGCTGAGCCTGACCACAAGCATTTAAATACACAAATAAACTTGAGCTCGAAACTTGAGCTCACACAGTGAGAAAATATAAATGCTATATAGAAAAAAAAGATGCATCGAGATGCATCGATAATCGTTTTATAATCGCATCGCAGCCCTCTGAATCGTAATCGAATTGAATCGTGAGGTGCCTAGAGATTCCCACCCCTACCATAGACTGTGCGTGCATACTGCAGCTGCATCACTGCATGTTTTTCACTGCATCTTCTCACTCACATCTTTTGGAACCGAAATAAAGTGGTTTTAAAAGGTGGCAGAAAATCGATGCAAAACTTGTCGTCGCAACTTGTTCAATCTTTAGTAAATCACGTGGAATATGTAATCAGCTGCACATGCAATATCTCCAGTCACAATATGCGCGACCTTCCCTCAAATGTATATGCATTAGAAGAGAAGCGCATTTTGCATTTTACAGTGCACACAGCCCATAAAGTGAGTTTAGGCCAGTGTGTCAGTTTTGTACATAATGTGCAGGTACAATGTGTAAGAACTGCACCTGAAACTAGTATAAACGGCTTAGTACATCAGGTACTCTGTATCTATGTGCACTGAAAATTAAATGTATGTCACCTCCTGTCTGCGCTGATCCTTTTTGAGTGAGGCGATCTCACGGTTGCGGCGGGTTTCTGAGGCACGGTTCCTCTCCTGCTGTTCCTTCATTTGCTTCATCAGCCCCACCTGACCATGATACAGTTTATGAGCACATGATCATACAAATAGTGCCTCTTCAATCAGTTAAATGATTAATATATTTAGTATATTTACATATATTACATATATTTACAATAAATATAACTAATTGTTTGTGACTACCTAAAAACAATTCAACTACACCTCATGTACTATATATCTATATATCTATATATATCAATATTTTTATCAATATATATAAATGTATGTCAATATATATCAATACACATGCTCTTTTATTAAAATCATAAATTTTTTTACAGTGGTGTGGAAAAGTTTGAACACCCCCGCTCAAACTACAAGTTGAAAATGTTACATTCTCTCCAAGGACTTAACTAGGGTATAATATTTTTCTGGAATTTGTAGTGCACAATTTAGTTTAACAAAAAAGTAAAACATAAAATATAAAATGTGCCTTTTTTTTTTTGCACATGCCACATTTTATGGGTTTTTTGTGTTAAATTCAACAAATAAACAGTACTATGTGCAGAAGTGCGTTCTCTGTAGAGAATGTGCAACTTATTTTTAACTTAAAAAAATCAACAAAACGTCATTTGACCAGGGGCGACTGTATATCACAAAGTAATTTATTCAAAGTCTTGTCATACACATCAAGTATGAAAGGTTATGAGACAAACACCTTTGTCTTCTTCATCTCAGAGACATCCTGTTGCAGTTTCTTCAGCTGTTTCTCGTACTGTGACTGGTTCTTGAGCAGGCGGGCATGCTCCTTTTGAGCCGACTGCAGTTTCTGCAGCTCCTTATTCATAGAGCTCAGCTTCCTCTCATACTCCGCCTTAATCTTCTTTGCCTTCTCCTCTGTACATGACTCCACTGAGCCTGAAAGCACAGGCCACCGTCATTTCTGGTACTCAAAGGTATAGTTTGTACACAAATGCTACTGTGCCTTGAGATGAACAGAAGCATTCAGGGTATGAAAATGGCAGCAATTAGCAAAGAAATTCCAACTGCCCGCTTTTCGTGTTTTAGTATTTGCTGGACAAACTGACCCTTAACAGATGTCAATCCCCTGTCTGTTCAATCTTATGTGGTTGGTGAAATCAAGTTATTACAAATGTGAACACCAGGTGGTGCTGAAAGAGAATAGAATTAATGGAACAGAGATCTTGCTTCTTTGCAAACTATTTATCAGTTACATTTCCTACTTTGTGTTGATGCTGTTAGAAGATGGATTTGACATGCTGCCACTGTGGAATTGACAGGAACCAGTCTGATTGCTTGTGCATAAGATAAACATAGGTAGAAGGAAGTAAAATCCACCTTGCCACATTTCTGTGGTTATTTGGTTCATTAAAAGACAATGACTAACTTGTGGGAAATTTTCTTTTAATATGCGAGTAGTTAAAACACATTCCATTCTCTGAGAGGACATCATCAGAATTTTTATTTTTTTCATTTTGAGATTTTTTTCAGTTAGTTATCCTGGTAAAATTATCTTGAGCAAATTTGAGAAAAGGTCTGGAAGAAATTTAGGGGTATTTGTCACCCTCTATAAAGGTTTCCCAGTTAGACTCCTTCTCTGTGAAGCATTGTTGGTTTATTGCCACTTCACGTTTTGAGTGGCTCTCTGTAATTTTGCATTGTCTACTTTTTTTGGGACCTCTTTGTCTGGATTTTGGATTTTGATCTTTGGACTCTGATTTTGATATCTTTGCTGTGAGCTCAAACTGAACCTTGACATTTGACCCTTTTTCTCCTTGTGTATTCAGAGATTTTGGATGGTGAACTGTGCTACTGTCTATGGCTCTCCAAAGGACACGGCTAAAATACGTTACAGCATCATAGTCCAAAATATGGACTATGCTGTTGGAATGGGGGCTTTTCCTTTTGGCAGTCTGAAATGAAGGGCTGATATGATTGCTATGTTCCTGCTTGTTTGGGCAGTTATCTCATCTGGTTTTTGAAGCCATGCCTCAGTGACCCAAAATTCCCATACGCAACTTCAGTGTATTTCACAGCATACCCATGTTGTGCAGCACACGGTCTCTCTCCAGCTGTGTGTCTCGGATCTTGCTCTGCAGCATCATCAGTTTCTGCTCATACTGCTGTTTAAGTGTGTGAAGACGCCTCTGGCTGTTCTCCAGCTCATCAATCAACTTCTGCTTAATGGCAATCTCGCACGTAATGTTGGCCAGGTCTGCCTGGAAGTCCTCTGAAAGACACAAAAACAGACACAAACATACCATAATCAACAGATCGTAGACTTTAGCTTGTATAATACAAAAGCCTCCAAACATCTTGCACTCAGCTGTCCTCCAAACATCTTGCAACAGCTGTCCTCATTCTTTATGAGGTGAAGTTGCTGATGTACTTATTAAAACGTTACATTACAGACAGTAAGCCAAGCTTTACGATGACATGCTCATAACAATACAGAGGTCTTCTCACTTTTACTTATATAGTCCATTTCTTAAGCTCAAGGATGCTTTACAACCACATCAACCAAGAAGCTAGACAAGACTAGAAAATCATCAACATACATAGCAAAACATTTAAAAAACAAAGAGTCAACATATGAGACAGCACCACATAAACAGCATATTGAAAGACAGAAGAGTGAAAACAAAGGAGTCTTTAGCAAAAATACTGAAGAAGAAGCATCTTGAATGGACTAAAGGAGTGACTTCTATAAATTCGCGGCTCCCATGCAAAATGATCCACCACCCGTGGAGGTCATTCTAAACCTCAGAACTTTGAGAAGGCCTGATACAGCCGATCCTAGAGATGGAGGAGCTCATCAAGGTAATTAGGGGCCGAGTCATGCAGCGCTTTTAGAACACCGGAGTTTCACCTTTTTCATCCAGCTCTGAATCAGACTCGTCTGAGCTCTCTTCTGCCTCCATCTCATCCTCTTCTGCCTCTCCTTCACCGTCATCTCCCTCCTCACTTCCTTCCTATCTCAGGCACAGGTGGGAGAATAATATCAACCTCAGAGTCATTTCAATACTATCATACTTAATGCCATGAACGGCATACTACTGCTTATTACTACAGAACAAATAATATAAAAATCCAGTACAATGTGCAGTAATAGTATACAGTCATACTTTGTGTATCACAATGTGAAACAGTAGGAATCTTAAAATATAAATATGATCCAGACACAATGATTTCAACATAAACGTACCCCCTCTGCCTCCTCATTGGTTCTATCTGAGGACTGGTCATTGTCAGGGCCTTCTTCCTTGATGACACTGTAAGACAACTAAAGTTTAAAAATTACAGGAAACAATTTCTAAAACCCTAAAATTCTAGGTATGTTTATTAACGCCTTGATTATGTCAGTAAAGATGAGTGGTTAGTACATAGATCACCAAAATCACTCCTATGAATTTCAGTCCTATCTCTACGATGTTAGTGAATGGGTTAGTATACTTTTCCTGCTAGATGGAGAGAACAGCAATTATTAAGTGATTAAAAACAAGGAAGAAACCCAAGGCTTCTTTATAGGGGTGTGACGATACGATACGATACTGTGGGTTTTTCACCACAATATGATTAATTATCAATGCAGAAGTTAAAAAAGAAATGCAAACATTTTTTTTTCATTTTGTTGGTCAAAGTCCAACAGTCAAACCAACACTGCAACACCTGGTGAAAGCATAATTTAAGAAAACAAGTAATTTTCTAAAAGGACAAATACATTTAAATTGTTTTGGGTGCAGCGTGGGTTTCCTCCGGGTACTCCGGTTTCCTCCCACAGTCCAAAAACATTCAGTCAGGCCGATTGGACACGCTAAATTGCCCCTAGGTGTGAGTGTGTGTGTGACTGTGTATGTCTGTCTGTCTGCCCTGCGATGGACTGGCAACCTGTCCAGGGTGTATCCTGCCTTCCGCCCAATGACAGCTGGGATAGGCTCCAGCACCCCACCGCGACGCAGAAGGATAAGCGGTTTAGATGATGTATGTATGTATGTATGTTTTGGGTGCATAAATTGTTTCAGGTGTAGCTTGTGTTTAGTGACATATTGTCTATACTGGGATACACTGTGATATTTTTTTTTTAGTTTTAGCTATATTATTATCAATATATTTCACAAAAATGAAAATAGCAGTGTATTTGTCAGGCCAGGCGGTTTATTTCTAGTTTTTAAATTGTATTTTGTGCACCTTATACATGATTTCCACACTGATAAAAAGTGATGCTTTGAACTAACATGATCAAAATGTGTTAAGTGGTTGTACACAAATAAAATGTATTACACGGACATAAAAAGTTGCAAAAACAAGCAAATTTGAAGAAGGCAAATGTGTTGATGTAACACGTTTTCTTTGTGTGCAACCGCTTTTTTTTTCAGACCAGAACTTCACATTTAATTTCAATGTATGCAATCTAGTGGATGCTTTACATCGCTTTGAACAGTTAAAAATACATAAAAACTAGATAAATAAGTTTTATGAGTAGCATTATTGAGGAAGCATGGTTCATTAATGCTAGTTTATTAAACTTCATTAATGCTAGTTTAATGGGTTCATTACCTTCACTAATGTTAATGTAAATGTTATCTGATCGTAATACAATGATATATTCGGAAAATATACTCAATTTATGCTGGTATATCTGATATTGCAATTTTATAGCATAAACTACATTTGATTTACAGCACATATGGTCTAACAAAATTGAAAAAATAAATAATATGCGTATGAAACCACTTCTATTCCTACCTATTGTACATAAATATGTTTCTAAACGCCCACAGATGACTGTATATATTAAGGTGTTAAGGTTAACTCATTTTTTTCTTGTAGTATAGAAGAACCATTGATTCTGAAGGGAAATGATTAAGATGTAGGAGAATTAGAGTAAATTAAAGGCTACAGTGGACTGCTCTTCCAGGTATTGCAGCTATCTGCATATCTACGACTGGCATTAGTGGTTCAAAGGCAAAGCGGCAGAGCGATGTGATCAAACCTGTCATTCTCAGGGTCCTCATGGGCACATTCTGCCATCTGTTGCAGTCTTCAGTGTGAGTGGGGGTGAGAAAGTACAGTAAGGAACACCAGGTGAGTGAAAAGACCTTCACTGGTTTATCTCTGAGAGCTGTATAATATTGTCACTGTCATAATAAACTCTTTTATCTTGTAACCTCCTTCCTAGTAACAGGCAGCAAAACATAACAGCTATGCTTCCATGCATGGCGGTCTTGTGATATATGCTAATTTTGACCTTCACTGAGAATATGCCAGTATCATTCTTACCTTGTTTTTTCAATGGGGCCTAAAATTGGAACATGTGGAACAGTCTACCAGTATAGTGAATGTTACAGGAATACAATAGTATGTAAACACAGTGCAAACTGCATTCATTCAATGTTCTCTGTTTCCCCTCACAAAGTGTTTGACTTTCTGTTTCTCACATTCTTGCTACCCTTTTGGCATGTAAACTGTAACACAAATTTAACTTTGTTATTGTCAAAACGTAAGTATTCTGGATTATTGTGTGCCTAAATGAAATAATGTAGACTTTATTAAACACACAAGGAGAACCCCACCTATGCATGGAAACTTTGTAGGCCTTGTCAAATGCTTTCCTCAGTGAAAAATAATCACTGTCTGTGGTTATAATCATAGCTGTCATTCTCAGTAATTGAGCGTAGTAAAAGTAACTCCAAAGGCACAGAGCCCAAACAGTGGAAGGGTAGGGCACAGAGCCGATGGGTAATTACCCAAAACATACCCAGACATGCTACCCTCAGCCTATAGACTGCGTAAATCCCATCTCACTGCTTCTCCCACAGCACTGCAGGTATGTGAGGAGCTTACCTCTTCTTTTTTTTCTTCTCCTTCCTCTTCAGCTTCTCCAAGTCCTTCTTGGCAATCTCAATGATGTCAGAGGCCTCCTTCTCTGGGGCGAGGAGCGCAGGGGAGAAAGAAGTGGGTCCGCCATATAGTGATGAGCGTGTGGACGCACGAGAGAGGCTCTTACGTAGGTTCTCATTCACAGCCTCACTCTCTAGAAGCTTGGCCCTGGAGCCCATGAAACACACAAACACAATTATGGGTTTGTTTATATGCAAAGTCCAGGACAAGAAGTCATGCATATGGTCCACATGTAATGTAACTATATTGTTGTTGCTGAAAGAAAACTTTGTATCTCTATGTATGTACGCATGTATGTATGTGTGTATGTACATATGTATTTATTTATTTAATAATTAGAAAATGTCAGCTGCCATTTACTCCACATCAAAATTTTGACAATCAGACCAGCTAAAATAGACCCAAAGGAAGTGTGTGTGAGTGTGTATATATAGTATGTGTGCATATATATATTCACTATATTGCCAAAAGTATTCGCTCGTCTGCCTTCACACACATATGAACTTGAGTGACATCCTATTCTTAACCCATAGGGTTTAATATGATGTTGGCCCACCCTTTGCAGCTATAACAGCTTCAACTCGAATTTTTGACCATTCTTCCAGAAGCGCATTTGTGAGGTCAGACACTGATGTTGGACGATGTAGGCCTGGCTCGCAGTCTCCGCTCTAATTCATCTCAAAGGTGTTCTATCAGGTTGAGGTCAGGACTCTGTGCAGGCCAGTCAGGTTCTTCCACACCAAACTCGCTCATCCATGTCTTTATGGACCTTGCTTTGTGCACTGGTGCGCAGTCATGTTGGAACAGGAAGGGGTCATCCCCAAACTGTTCCCACAAAGTTGGGAGCATGAAATTGCCCAACTCCTGAAAAACAACCCCACACCATAATCCCCCCTCCACCAAACTTTACACTTGGCACAATGCAGTCAGACAAGTACCGTTCTCCTGACAACCGCCAAACCCAAACTCGTCCATCGAATTGCCAGACGGAGAAGCGTGATTCGTCACTCCAGAGAACACGTCTCCACTGCTCTAGAGTCCAGTGGCAGCACTTTACACCACTGCATTCGACGCTTTGCATTGCGCTTGGTGATGTAAGGCTTGGATGCAGCTGCTCGGCCATGGAAACTCATTCCATGAAGCTCTATACGCTGTTCTGGAGCTCATCTGAAGGCCACATGAAGTTTGGAGGTCTGTAGCTATTGACTCTGCAGAAAGTTGCCGACCTCTGTGCACTATGCGCCTCAGCATCCACTGACCCCACTCTGTCATTTTACGTGGCCGACCACTTCGTGGCTGAGTTGCTGTCGTTCCCAATCGCTTCCACTTTGTTATAATACCACTGACAGTTGACTGTGGAATATTTAGTAGCAAGGAAATTTCACGACTGGACTTGTTGCACAGGTGGCATCCTATCACAGTACCACGCTGGAATTCACTGAGCTCCTGAGAGCGACACATTCTTTCACTAATGTTTGTAGAAGCAGTCTGCATGCCTAGGTGCTTGGTTTTATACACCTGTGGCCATGTAAGTGATTGGAACACCTGAATTCAATGATTTGGATGGGTGAGTGAATACTTTTGGCAATATAGTGTATGTGTATACCACCAACACATAAGAATTTTCTAAACATAACCTTAATCTTAATAATGAAAAAACACAAAGTCAGAATCAGTTTTAGTCCTGACAATCTAGGTTACTCCTGTTTTCTTTTCTTTCTTTGACCTCAAAATGTATGAAAATAAGTACAGACACATGCAAACCCAATGCACAACTAGAGAGATGCACAAACATACACAGACACAGCCAAGCATTACTCAGCATTCTAGTAAAATTTTAATGCCCACACAGAGATTAGAGAACATTCATTGCACTCTACCTGAGCTCCTCAATCTCTTTGATGTAGTTTTGGATCATGTTACCAATCTCCTCATTCCCTTCACCTGCAGAACAACAGCAGAGAAATCCACTTTCAACCACAAACATCAGAATGTAGCGAGCACAGTGAAATCTAATCCTCAGAAATGACAAGATTACACCTTGTATAGCCTGACCCCATAATGTGCAGTTAAGCACAAATAATTACAACAAACAGAAAAACGAAGTAAACTACAAAACAGTAGGGTCAGGTGGCATTTTGCACAACATGTCTAAACTATGTAATTATCAGTGATTATCACCACAAACAATGGAAGCAAAAATATACAGATGTGTCAATATCATCTTTCTTTAATGGCCTAAATCATCATGCATGTTTGCAACCAGATCAGGTTGTTAAGTAATCTCAAACACACTCTCTTATATGATTTCTGACAATACATGAAATTCTGTAAAATTTAAAAATAATAATAACTTAAGAGGAAAATTAAATTTTCGTCGAACCATTGCTTGAAACCCTGTAAAGACATAGGTGTGGTATGTTCAAATTGTTTACATTTTTTTTGTCCATTCTAAAAAATGTAAAGCATTTTCACAAATCAAATTTGGGGTAACTGTACCTGCTCTAGCGAGGACCTGGTTGGCCTGGTCGCTCAGCAGCTGGGTGAGTCGAGCTCTTTGGGCATCGATGGTCTCCTGCATGGCCTTAACACGCACACGTAGGTTATTATTCTCAGTCTGCAGCATGGAGTTCTCATGGACCATGTCGTTTATGCTCTCCAAGCCGTCTTCCCCAACCATACGCTTACCCTGTCCACATATAACATCAGATGGACACATTTCTTTACAGAATACATCAAGTTTATTTATTTTTGTTCAATAAAGATATCAGTGTCTTCTGTCTACTGGACTTCACTTGTCCATGTTCTCTAGCAAACCTACATTTTATAATAATAGGTTACACTGAGACTTCTGACTCCAAGACAGGCTTGCTACAGAATACTTGCTACTGATTGCTTTATAGTTTGCTATATAATGCTGTGGAGGTGCTTAATTACTCACATATTAACCTTAAGACTTCTTATTCAATTATTCAGCAACTACTATGATTTATTCAATATCCAAATATTCAAGATATGTATTTATGCCAGTGAGGAATTGAAATGTGAGCACACATGAGCATTTTTAAGGGTTAAGGGGCTAATGTCCTTTAGAGAGCACTGGACTGTCCTTTAAAAACAGTGACACTTCTAAACTATATATCTTATCTATACTGATCTGCACTTTAACAGCCCTAATCATCTACTGGGCTCTGTCTGTCCTTTCATCTCTCTTACCGTCTTGTACTCCATGAGCTCCATCTGCAGCCGAGCTATCTCTGTCCTGAGTGCACTGATCTGCTGGCTGGCCCGATCCTGGTTCACCACCACCTTGTTCTTGATGTTACGTGCCCGGTTAGCATACTTCAGAGTGTTCAGAGTCTCCATGAAGTCCCGGTCTGAGGGGCTGATACAGGCTATCATCACTGTCTGACTGGAGGGCAGGTGGAAGAGACAGAGTGCAAGAAAGAAAGAGAGGGAGGGAAACAGTTTTAATATAATAGCTGCAGAAAACCATCCTCACACAACAATAAACTCTTTAAAGCAATGTTTTGGCCATTTCCTGTATTCTTATCTCAAACAGAAGTAATCAGCCAAGACATGTTTGGTGTCCAGAGTTTTCTTCTTTAGTTCTGCTATATGGCATACATACTAAAAAATGTCTGTATTTTTATACATTTTACAGTCATTGTCATACAGTGTGAGAAACCATAGATTCACTAAGCACTGAATGCAGTTTAGGCAAGATTGTGATGATTTCAGGCATGCAGTTTATACTTCCATTTCTTCTTAGCTACATTATGTTAGAAGCAGACTCCAAACATGTCTTGTCTGATTGATTATTGACTTGGTTTTTCATTTGATTTTTGGACAAACAATTGCTTTTAAGCTAAAAATGGTGGAGCACTCTAGAGATGCAGACCTGTTTCCTCCCAAGGAGTCCTGCAGGAGGCGTGTGAGCTTCGAGTCACGATAAGGCACATGCGTGGAGCGCTTGCTCTTGTCTCCCAGAGCACTGATGACATTACCCAGAGCAAGCTTTCGGAACACACACAGACATAACAACATAATGAAAAAACACTGATATCAAATTCTCAGAGATTATGTGCTGCAGTTCCTCTAATCACCACCAGATGCTGCTGTCAGCACTATGGAGCAGGTGGATCTGAATGTCTAGCATAGAACGATAAGCCTTTTAAAGAAGATTCTCAATAGGGACCAAAACTGCTTATCTTTCAGGCTTGGCTCAAGATTTGATGTTATAATACTGTGTCCCTTCTCTAAAGCCTACCAGTCCACAGTTGATGGAGATGCCCTCTTTAGCCCTGTCCCCCGTTGCCCCTGTTCTCTTCAATCGCTCTGAACCAGCCAAGTCCACAAAGTGAAACTTGGCAGTAAGGGTTTCAAACTCGTTCATCTCTGAGGAGCCGTTGGCCAGTCTGTTGTCCGTCTCAACATTCTAGGGGAGTACATGATCAAGGAGAGAGGGTTATAGTACAATAATAAAAACTGCTTTAAAAATAAGAGGACAGTATTCTTGATTCCAAGAATATATTTTAGGGGTGGGAATCTCTAGGCACCTCACTATTCGATTCGATTACGATTCAGAGGGCTGCGATGCGATTATAAAGCGATTAGCGATGCATCTCGAGTTTCGAGTTCAAGTTTCAAGTTTATTTGTCATTTGCACAACATGTCAGGACATTTATGCATTGAAATGCTTGTGGTGAGGCTCAGCTAATCACTCTACAGAAAGTAAATAAGTAAAAATAAAAATACAAGAAAAACCAACTGAAATATATTAAATCTACATAAAATATACACAGAATATACACAGGACATAGAGACAATATACATTGTAAAGTGACTAAGTGACTCTGTGTTATTGTTATTTAAAGTGACTTGGTACTTTTAAAGCAAAGTATTTGTAATGATCCATAATGAATTTACTTCCAATATCTTTTTTAATAAAACAAATGGAAGTGATGTGGCAAGTGAACTAGAAGGCTCTCATTCAGTGCTCTTGTTTGGAGCACGAGAAGCTGCTGCCACTCATCTGCGATAAAATGCGCTGTTAGGGTGACATAAGATCCAGTGTCAGTGGATGTCCACGCAGCACATGTTACAGCTATTCTACCCATTTTCTTTAGTGATTTTATAACTTTTATATAAGAGAGACTGTCACACACTAAAAAGTGGCGAAGCTGAAGTCGCTTCTCTTTTGAATTCTCCCGTTCCACCTTAAATGGTGCTGCATTTACATTCGCCGCCTCAGTTAGAATTTAAGGTGGAACGGGTAAATTCGAACAAGAAGCTGGAGAATAAGAAGCGACTTCAGCCTCGTAAAACAGTCGAACGGTGAGAGACATTTAACTGATCAACTTCTGAGGAAAAGTTTTCTAGCGGAGATGGGAGGAAAGCGGCTGTAGCTGAGCTAAAGCTTAAAGCAGAGCGAAGTAAATCTGCGTTTTCGTTTATATTGTTTAGTCTATACTAGGACATTATCACACACTGAGACATACTGGACATCAAATGTTGTGGCTCCCAAGGTGGTTTGACTTTTGTTGAAAGGACAAGATGTTATCATTTGTGTTGTGACTCCTGATCTAACCTGGCTTTTAAAGCAGAGGGAGCCGGTCGGATTTCTCGTTTATCCAGTAGTGTTTTTGTTGTGTGCCGTCACAGACTGTCCGGGCGCTGCACTTCCGCCCTTTGCGTTCCGTCAACATTACGTTATAAATTAAATATTTAGAAAATCGTTTCTTGACATTTGTGAATTGATTCAGAATCGTATATATATAATTACAATTCAAACACGTATGAAGACCTCTTACTGTATTGTACTTTCCTTTTAGTTACTTTTATGCATGATTATTTTCTTAACGTAAGAAGTGTTACAAGTCTTATAAGTGTAGTAACAAGTTCTCTTAAAATGTTCATTGGCAGTAAAATGAAAGCAAACCTACATCAATGTCCTACAATCTCTGTTACAATCAGACATCTTATCAGATTCGGTTCACACTCTTGTGTTACCATCAGCACCAACACCATAATATATGCGCTACAACTGTCCTCAGTAGAAGGAGTAAGAGGATGTAAAAATATGAATTTTCACTCCTGAAAGCTGTGGCTTGGGAGATGTAAGTGGGAGGACTCCTTCAGCGGCATTGCTTACATTGTTAGAGGCGCAAACTCTGACTTGGCACAGGTGGATGGTGAAGATGGCATGTGAACGTGAGCTCTGGACGTTCATCTGAGTGCTGGCAGTAGTGCGGGACAGAGCACCCAGCTTCAGACACTGCATCATCTGAGACACAACAAAGTATGAGCTTGGACAGAACAATATTCATGGTAAACACAAACATCCATACTACGGATATACATTACAACTGATTTTGAGTTCGAGTATCTAAAAGAGTTCATGGATAGATATTAGGTTAACAATGGAGAAAGAAAAAAAAAAAACAATGCCTAAAAGGGGAAAAACAGATTACTACAGATCTTGTCTTCAGTGGACTAAGTGCCACCATGTTAGTCTGTCAGAGAAACATATTTAACTCTTTCTGGCACAACAGCCTAGCATATTTAGAGATAAAATCCACGCTATCTCTGTCTTCTCGATCACGTCCTTAACAACGTGTCCTTTGCTACGTGCCCATGTTAAAGCACTCTCGGTTCAGAGAAGCAAATTATAACACAAATTTACTCGCAATGACAATCAAATTATTCACTATATATATATACTGGCACCTCGATCAATTAAACGAGTACTGGTTAAAGATGTGTTATTTTTTTCCAAAATTATTAATACTCATTGTTGGATGGCGTGAGTATTGCGATTCATCAAAACACGCAAGGAAACTCTCACCTAGAACTGTGACTGGTCAGTATGCTCACCGCACACAGTAAAGAACATTGGCAATTGGGCTTATTTGCATATTGCAGCCTTCTGTGATATCGGTATTGGAAAGGCCAATGTTGCGCTTATGATTAACAAATGAAATTCTGTGCAGCTATTATGCACACACATACTCATACTCAAACTCATTCACACACTATAATCCTAACCTCAGCCTCAGAGGTGACCGTGCGTGTGGTGACCCCCACTGTATAGATCCCTCCTGTGGCGTCCTCATGGATCTTAATATTTGATTTCTGCTTTCTGGCTTCTACATCCCGTGTAGTGTCAAACAGGTCCAGCACCTCCTCATTGTACAACTGCAACACAAAGATCAAAAAAAGCCTTGCAAAGATCCAACCTAAATGGTATGTGGTTAATCTTTATCTAACCATGCTTGATGACAGTCAAGGCATTCTGCCTCTTCTTAAGTCAAAGGAAAAGTTGGAGTAAATCAGACATTCCAACAGATAATTCAGGAGGACACCTTCATTTGCAGTAATGTAACATATCTCTGTCTCCAAATGCCAAGATAACAGTATGATTTACAACTATGTGTCAACACTTCTTCTCATGCTGGGCCAGCAGCTGCTGTGCAGCACTATCTCGGGTTAAATTTAAAGCTAAGTGCTGATACTGAGACATAAGTCTCCTGCCTCACTTTCACTCAGGCCAGAAATAACTCCACTGTCAATCATCTAGAGCTACATGCCTCCACAATACTGCTGCTTTTGCTTCTCAGACTCCAGATACAATGAAAACATATCATGGCAAGTGAAATCATCTTAAATCTAGTTGATATATCTATATTATATTGATATATTCTTCCAGGTACAGTATATGTGTGGCATATATCATAGCTCAATAGCCCTCTTCTCAGTCTCCCTATGTAGCTTCACTAATTGCTCGCTTTTTCCCTTGGAGTCTTTTCTGTGTGTTTCATTTTATGAGTTATGCCATCCTTTAGCCATTCGTCAGAGGTGTGTTTCTGACCACAGGACCACTGTAACCTGGATATTTTTGGTTGGTGGTCTGTTCTGAAGTAGTCTCATACATACAATTTTCAACCCAAACTATTTTATGACCTAATATTTTTAGAATATATTTTAATATTTGTTTACGTTATCCATTATTCTTCATTTTTACATTTTTTAAAAGTGACATGTAAATCTAGATACGAGAGTCTGATTTTATTAATTTTGGTCCATTCATCATCAAATGTTTACATTATGTAAAAGGCAGCTGCTATTTTCTTTCTTTTTTGACAAAATGACAGCGATGAAATGTCTCTGGTGACAGATGACAGGTTTTGTCCTCATTATTTTGAGTATTTCAAGGACTGGGCAGTTGCAGAGTGACGGATGTGTTCTCACCTCTAAAAACTGGGCGTTGATCTTGAACTCCGGTACAGGACGCCCTTGCTCAATAGCGGCTTGCCGCCTCTCTTCGATGCCCCTAAAGAGATGGCTGACAGCCCGTGGAATGATCCCGAGTTCCTCCTCGCTGATGGTCACGTCAAAACCTGTGCCCATGGTGTATGTCTTTCCTGAGCCAGTCTGGTAGAGAACGGAGAAGAGAGGGAGTGATTGACCACATATGCAGCTGAATTATGATCAATTTTAGCCTAATAATGCAGACTATAGTTTAACCTGGAGATATTTCAATTTAAATATGAAACAATTGTTCAGCCCTGTTCATACTGCTTCATTTAACTGCATTATATAATAGCTGCATTAGTCAAACAGCTCACAGTGCTGTAATGCATAACTGTGTTCATTTACTTCCTAAAACTTAGGATGTAATCAGAATGCAAACTGGTACTTTGCATTTAGTTAGAGAACTGGGGTGCCCTTATATTATGAAGTGCTTTGGAGTGGAGGGCATGGAAAACAACAAGGTTCTTTGACAGCCTGCTAAATCTGAAGCTCATTAAGTGTTTTTACCTCTGCTGGGTAGAAGGTGATTGATAGTTAGCATGCAATAGTTTTGGTATAAAAAGGCAGAAGTTTTCCTTTTGTCTGCAGTGATGGAGTGGAGTAACCAGGCAGACAAAAGGGGCTTGGGGGTCTCTGTTGTCATGGTCACAGAAAAAAGAATGCAACGTTGGGCCCAAATTCACACGTCATCCCCCCGAACTACACGGCAGCCTCTGAAAGAGTCTGACAGTGAGACAACAACTGGGGGAGCACACAATGAGCTTGAGTTGGGAGTCTCTTCTGAGAAAAGAAGAGAGAGGCACACTGGACTCATCTCCTGAGGAATTATTATGCAGTTTTGTAACTGGGGATGGAAAAGAAAAAGACCAAGTCTATCTGACAGATAGCATGCAGGTGACTCCTAAGGAACAGCCCATTTGGTTAATTCATCAAACCAATAAAATCTCCTCTCAAGCTCCTTGTTGAAACATGTCTGCTGTTGCAGTGTTGACAGAGGTTTCACAGCTTGTTTGCTTTTCTTCATGGCTGATATGAAACGAGCTCCACAGAGACAAGCACAGCTGTAAGCACCTTTTTATTGTGCAATACTGTTTCACAGAACACACATGGCACATCAGTAAGAGAGAGAAAAAAAAACAATCTAGCTTGTAATCTCCACAGTACTGTTGCATCTGAAAGCATTAACACTTACCTAACCTCTAGTTTATGTAAAAGAAAGCATTTTAATCTAACCTGGCACAACCAACCTTGGGAATTATTTGGATTAAATGATTCTTACCTGGCCATAAGCAAAGATAGTGGCATTGTAGCCTTCAAAGCAGCCTTCAATGAGCTTCTCAGTGCAGTTGCTGTAGATGGCATCCTGCTGGGAGTCCATGTCAAACACATAGTCATATGTGAAGGCCTTGTCCTTGCCCAGAACCACCTGGGGTTCTCCAAGGGTGACAAATGTGCAAATGTGACATCCCTCAATTTTCTCCTTTGCCAGTTGTGGACGAATCCTGCACAGAGAGAGAGAGAGAGAGAGAGAGAGGAGAGAGAGAGAGAGAAGGAAAACAAAAGGTTAGCAGTCATGCTAGTCATGCAGTGAGTGTTTCCATTGAAACCATACACTCTTTAAACATAAATGGTAGCCTGTCACTGGGCCTGATTAAATACATTTGATATATTGACATTTTGACTGGAGGAATGCAGGTATGGGGTTGGGCAAAGCCTAGCTTGCAGTGTGCCAAGCAAGTGCCAGGATTCTACAGAGCACATTACTGCATGCCACAATGCACTCTGAATTGGGTAACTAACATTACTAATATGTAGAGTGTACTCTAATCTCTTACCAAGAGCTTGATGAATGTAAGTCATGCACAACAGCAAGCTGTAATGATTGCATCATCTACACATATTGCAGGTGGGTGTGGTTGTACTACAGCAGTTGTGTGAATGATAACACAGGGTCATAGTCAAAAGCTAATGAGGGTTTGGGGAAAATGCCCCTGAAATAAAAAAAGGCAAACATGCCCCTAAATGAATCCCACTCTCTTAAAAAAAGATGGCTCTTTAAGGGTTCTTTAGTAAAGAAAATGGTTCCACATATAACCATGAACACCCAAATAACCCTTTGTGTGGTTAAAGGGCTCTTTGCATGGTGAAGGCGTTCTTCAGATTGATGGAAAATGTGCTGTAGATGGTTCTATATAGAGCCTTTTTGAAAAGGGTTCTATAGAGCACCAAAAAGGTTCTTCTATTGTTAGAGTGTCAAGACTATTACAATAGAAGAACCCTTTTTGGTGCTATATAGAACCCTTTTTAAAAAGGTTCTATGTAGAACTATCTACAGCACATTCTCCATCAATCTGAAGAGCCCTTTCATGATGCAAAGAATAATGTAAAGGGTTCTTTGGGTGTTCATGGTGCTACACAGAACCATTTTCTTTGCCAAAGAACCCTTGAAGAACCATATGTTTTAAGGGTGTATGTTTTAAAAAACAACTGACATGTTACATTTTAGCCTAATTATACAAAGGCTGCATATGAAATACAGCTTTAGTGCCCTTGCAGATGCCATAATGGATTCTGGCTGAAAAAATATTTTATATATTATTTCAGCAAAGTGGATCAATTAATGGCACTGGTGTAAAATTATGTGGATGAAACAAACAGTAGCTATTTATTAAAAAAAGGCTAGACTCATCTGCTGCAACATGGAAAACAGGCCTACTGATCCACAGAACAACATGCAAGGTTAGAAAAACCCTTAAAGGGTTATAAACACCCCTGATTGTCAAGCCAGGAGGGCAAAAACTCAAAATAAAAAAGCTAATTTCTGACAATGCATTGAGTGCATGCAATATAAGCAACTGAAGTTGTGCATATGCATGTATGCATGTGGTTATGTGTGTTGGCAATGTGATGATGAGTGACTGCAGTGTGTGCAGAATGTTACAGTACTGTGCACGGAGCTGCGCAGCTCACTCTAGCCAGCTCACATACAGAGCTTACTCTGTTCAGGGGGTGAGGGGAGAACTCAGCATATTCACTAGGTACACAGTCACACCCTGCTTTTCATTAACTCATTTTTTCTGTTTGTTTTTACTCATCTGTTTCCTACCAAACCACTCCACACTACGTCTATGTCTAACTGCCCCTACCACAGGCCATCCGCCTGTGTTATATATTCTCTGATGTCCCATTTGTTCCTATTTGGAAAGTCAAGGTCTCCCTCATTCATTGTGCGCTAAACCACCAAAAGGGCAGTTATTTTTGCATAAAGTCATAATACATTGAAGAGATGGTGTGGCAAAAAATCCAAATGTTATCCTCAAATGTAGCCGATCAGTCAAGTTTATTAAGTTTGCTTCGTTTAGTTCTGCACTGGAACTACATTAGCCCCACAGCTCCAGTGTAAAACTTAAGATGTAAATTTTAGACAACACATGTTTTGAGGTAGGGGCAAAATTGTCTAAATATGACTTATCAATAACTAAGCAGTAAATAAGAACAGCAGCTTGGACTCACAGTAAAAGTTAGCCTATTTAAGCTGGAGTAAAAGTGGCAGAAGCTGATTAAACACATAAACAATAATATAGTATCAGTGTGACTTCTGTGATGCCTTGATGCAAACTGCCAACTGGATAGCGAGCTAGTGTTGTAATCCCTGGCACTGCTGGGGCAGAGGATACAGTAGTAACAGTACATTGCCATAGAGCTGTTATTGTGTGCCCATGACATCAGAACCCAGCTATTTAGCATCCAACTCTGAGCGCCCATCTCCAAGGACATGAATGGAAAGAGAGTCAGAGAGAGAAAAAGTATGTATTAGAAGGCAAGCCCTACGACAAACAGCTTGACTCAAAAAGAGCAGCGTTTTCCAAAGAGTAATAGGGAAACAGAATACTTCTATGAACTAATCTCATCAATAAAATATGATAAACTGGCTGTCATCAGTCACAATGTAACTTTTTAATGTAATGGCTGGTTTTGTACTGTAAACAGACAATTTGAAAGTGATAAATAGGCATATCTGAATAGCTGTACAGTAAAAGCCTTCCACCTACTTTCTTCTTCCAGGCAAACATAAGAAGACAACCAAGCACAGCTCTTCCAAAGCTCTGTCATCGGTTCTCTTCATTCCACCACAAAGCTTAGAAGTAGCATTGTAGTGATGTAATGGTGATACTTAAAGCATGCCAGTTTTAAGTAGCTAAAAAAATCATATAGCAATATTAATGGCTGATATATATAATACGGTCAAATATTTGACAGACTCCAGTAGTTTTAGTTAAACAGTGCTTTACTGACTGATATAGTAATGTGTGCAATTTTTTCTTATTAAACCCTTTGCTGGGATGTAAAAAATACTATTTTTGCATTTTAATCTATAGTCCTGTTTCCAAAAAAGTTGGGATGCTGTGCAAAATGCAAATAAGAACAGAATGCAATAATGTGTAAATCATTTAAACCCTATATGTAATTGAAAATAGTACAAAGACAACACATCAAATATTGAAAGTGAGGAAGTTAATAAATGCTCATTTTGAATTTGACGCCAGAAACACGTTCCTAAAAAGTTGGGATGGGGCAACAAAAGACTGGTAAAGTTGTGTAATGCTAAAAACACCTGGTGGTTAACTGGCAAAACAGGTCAGTATCGTGACTGAGTATGAAAAGAGCATCCCAGTGAGGCTGAGTCCTTCAGAAGTAAAGATTATGAGGGGTTCATCCCTCTGTAAAAGACTCCACAGTTAAATTGCGCAACAATTCAAGAATAATTTTTCTCAATGAAAAATAGCAAATAAATGGGGGATTTCATCGTCTACAGCACATAATATCATTAAAAGATTCAGAGAATCCAGAGAAATCTCTCTGTACAGTTCATTGCTGCCTCCAAGAACGCAAGTTAAAACTCTACCATGCAAAGAAGAAACCATATATAAACAAAATCCAGAAACGCTGCCGCCTTCTTTGGGCCCAAGCTCATTTAAGACGGACTGAGGCAAAGCGGGAAAAGTATCCTGTGATCCGTCAAATCAAAATTTGAAATTCTTTTTGGTCATGGAGACTTTTGTTTCCACATCATGAAACAAAAAAAATACAACAAAGGAGACCAGAATTGAAATCCTATATCAAGCAACAGTGGAAAAAAATTCTGTCCTCACAGCATCACTGAATCATTAATGCATTCAAGGGAGAACAACTCCCTCTGTACTCTGCTAGCTGGCCATGCCTGACCAGCAAGTATGTCATTCTTCTTTCTGACAAGGAAAATGACACAGACAAGACATACAGTTTTCAGGCTTAAACTTGAATCTCTGCAGTAAGGTGTATCACTGCACAGCTAAACAGTATCACTTCCTGGATAACAGAGAAGAGATGTGTGTCTCTAATAAGATCATAACATTGTGTTAGCAACTAAAAACATGCAGAGGTCAAATAAAGGTAACCACAATATTTAAAAGTATGACTTCACCATCATGCTACCATATCTTATTACCCTCAATTACTCCCTTCCTGCTTTCTTTTGTAATTTTCAGCCATTGGCATAAAAGAAAAATAACCTTTGCAGAGCAGTAAAAAGTCTTGTTGCCAGAACTGTGAGGGGCTGAGAATACTTTGACCTCACAAAAAACAGATGAACATCCCCTTTAACTACAGCAGCATTCAGATTTTTCATCTTACTTGGATAACGACATAAGAATTTAAGATTTCTTTGCCGTTGTTTTAATAGGAGAAAATAAAACACTCCAATGAAGACAAAATATCTTGAGTTTGTAAGATATTCTTTTAGCACAGAGTACCACTTCTCTGGAAATATTCAAGAATGGTTAATTGGAAAATCTAATTTACACAATTTTAAATGTATCCCAGATGTAGTTGATCAGTTTGGAGTACAAATATTGCTTCTTTAGATTAGAGCAGGAGCTAGGAGGCTAACTAAACACTACAAGCAAATAGTCATCAAAATCTTTTCCATAAATACTATCCATGCTCAAAACTTTTCTCAACCTGCATCCAGCTCCTCACTAATGTCATGCAGACTTCATTAAGGTTGTGGAGTCTATATGGTTTAAGACAAAGTATGACTGTAAACTAAAAAAATGAACAAGACTTCATAGTTTAGCTGAACACTGCAGACGGCCACAGAGACAACAGAAATCTGTGTGTAATCTGTAACGTCCATGTGCCTGAGTGACCTATGAGCACGTGAAGGCAGTGAAATTCTGCGGGAGATTTGGAATTCAGCACACCTGTTGTGCAAAGTGGCTGTCTGCAGCATTCAGCTACACTGTGAAGTCTTATGCGTTTGTCCTGCGGTTTAGGTGAGTTAAGGTAAGTTTTGGGGATGTATTTCAGTGACTCTTGACTTCTAGTGTTTGTTAGCAACATCAGCCTTGTAGCTTTAGCGCTAAACTAAGAAAGCAAAATTTGGACACCAAACATGTCTCAAGTATTCGAGTCCATCTGAAGTAAAAGTGGAAAAATGTCTAAATTTATTTTTTTTGCCAAATAACATAAAATATCTTGATACCTTATTAGATAATTAGAAAAAATCATGACACACAAATATCATGGGCTCAGCACTACAGTTGTGTTCGTAGAATATTAGAATATATTTTATTCTATTTTGAATTTGTGAGTTTTGGCAACAACGTATCAAAGAAAAAACGGTAGTGTAGACTCAAAACTTGTCTAAACAGAGTGTAAACTGAATGTAAATATAATTTACTGTGCAACTCATTAACTAAGTATATACTCATGTAATTATGTTTCAACAATGTTAATAATAATACATTAACAAACATAATAACTATCATCTTCTAATGGTTAAACTGCTAAACTATGCCTGTGATTGCTGTGGTTGTCATTGTCCACAGTTGCTAGTTTTGAATGGAACTTTATTTATTTATTTATTATTTTTTACAAGATACATTATATGAAGACAGAAAAAGTATTAACCCTTTAAATGGCCAGGGTCCCCCGGCAGGCCCAAAGTTTTGTTACACACTTCTATAACCTAAGAATAGTTCAGCCAGTTTGCACTTAAGTCCTTGTAGTTACTGAATAATAAACCTTAGTATGTAATAAACCTGGGATTTTAAGGAGTTGATGTGTATGAGTAGCCAAGTCTGAGAAACACTGAAGTAATGTAGTATATCTTGGCTATACGAGCATTATGACAGCCCACTAACTCCCATGAGCTCATCAAAAGGGGGCCACACTTGGATGCTGTGTCTGTAATTTTGAGAGTTATAAAAGATATTGTGAGAAGTTAATGAGAGCAGAGCCCACTGCCTTCACTCTCCACATGGTGGCCATGTAGCACCCCAGTTAAGGGGGCTGAAAGGTTTCAGCTTTAAGTTTGAATGTAAACACATCTCCTCCAGCACAGGCATAAGGGCTTCTTTCTTAGTCCTTTCTAGACTTTCTTCTTAAAGTCAGTATACTCTATGCTCACAAAGCATGTTTCAGTGAGGATCTTTCTTACCTCTCTCTGACTGCTCTCTGTTACAGTAAGAAACAGAGCACAAAGAACAAACACATTTATATTCATACATAGTGCTACATTATATAAATATATATATAATTTTAATTCTGTTTCTTTTTAAGGTTTCTTGTTTACATCCAATACATTTTTCTAGAGTGTTTTGAAAGGCTATGCATGGTTTGTTACTGTTCTAAACAACTGTACAAAACTGTACTTAAGGTGCCACAGTGTATACCCCTCTTTCTTCTTAAATAATTAACAGATTAACTCATTTCTCAATTACTATTATAATTAATAGTGACAACGTCTTTGGTAAATGTCTGTTTCATTGAGCCAGAAAGTGTCATCAACAGTATGTTCTATGGGTTTTAATGGGTGCTTAGGTAAATTCTCTTGACAAAATTAAAGCAAAATATACTGAGCAGGGGGGTGGTCAGGGCTAAGGAGAAAGAAGAAAGTAGTCCAGTTCCAAACGACCCCTAACAATGTGACAGCTCCACTTAGCTTCAAGCCACAGGCCTCATTACAATGATTACAGTAACATCAGCCCTCTCTGCAGATCTTCGTTTCTCAGGGAAGGCTTTGTGGTCTGAGCTAAAGTTGAACTTGATGCACTACTAAATCCTGAACTTGACGTACAAAAAGATTTGGATCTCTGCAGCTGAACTGTCCTAATCCTAAGTTAAAAAAATTGCTTCATGGGGACTTATCTTACAGCAGGGGGTTTATCTGTCAGAGTGAACTACAGGAATCTGCCCAGAGTAAACAAGATAAACAAACAATAGGCTAATGTACAGCATGAGTAGCAATACTGAGAACTCTGACTCATGCAGATAAGTCGATGACAACAACCAGTACCAGTCCTAAATGGGCCCCCAGAGAGGACACAAGCATTATCAGTGATTTGATTTGCTGTTCTCATTTATAGCTGACGCATCATCTGTCCCGGAGATGGGAGGTCGTCTGGAGCTCACCTCATCCTGCATCATAGTGACTTTGCGTTTTCAAAGGATGGACAGGCAACAGGGCTACACAAATGCTGATTAAACTGAAGTAATAATAAAATACAAAAATATTAAAGAACCATTCACTATTGTGCAAAATAAAAAGCAACGGAATACTAACAGCTACTTACTTCAGAACCAATGACATGATGTATCTGTTTTCTCATCACAGCTTTTAACAATGTGTTTATTGCAGAAAATATGGTGATGATGACAAAAAAATAACCTTTGTGGCATGGATTCCACAAGATGTTGAATTTTGAAATACTGAAATTCTGGTCCATGCTGACATGAGTGCATCATGCAATTCCTAATGCACTTTCATGCTCTGAATCTCAAATTCTACCACATCCCATAGGTGTTCTACTGGATTCAGATCTGGTAACTGATTTTTACACCACCTCCATCAGCTTGGATTGTTGACACAAGGCAGGTTTGGTCCACGGAATCATGCTTTTTGTCACCAGATTTTGACTCCACATCTATGTGCCTCAGCAGAAATCAAGATTCATCAAACTAGGCTTTGTTTTTCCACTCTTTAACTGTTCAGTTTGGTGAGCCTTTGCCCACTGCAACCTCAGCTTTCTGTTCATGGCTGACAGAAGTGGAACCCAATGTGATCTGCTGTTGTAGCCCATCTGCCTTAAGGTTCAATGTGTTGTGCATTCTGAGATGCTTTTCAGCTCACCATAATTGTACAGAGAGGTTATCTAAGTTACCATAGCCTTTCTGTCAGCTCAAACCAGTCTGGACATTCTCCTTTAACCTCTCTCAAAGCACTCTGCAGAATTGCCACTGGATATTCTTTCTTTATTGCACCATTCTGAGTAAACTCTAGAGACAGCTGTGCGTGAAAATCCCAGAAGATCAACAGTAGCAGAAATAGTCAAACCAGCCTGACTAATTAGATAGACTAGGCAGTGAACTTCAGTAGCCCAGGTGGCTAGAAGCAAAACAGGAGAGCTGAGCTAGCCTGTGTGCTGCATGTTAAAACTATGTTATGGGCCAGTATTTTAAGCTTTCCGAGCATGTGTTTTGTAGTTGTCCACCTCATCTCCTGGTGGGAGAGCAGGGTCAGTTCCAGTGCAGAGAAGCAGGCTTATAATGGTTTGTGCCGGTAATGTAATGATGTCTTTCTGGCGCCGTGTGAGGTATTTACATCTGTTCTGTCTTCACTGCTCTAATAACGTGTTTATCATTTCATATTGCGATAACAATAAAAATACGATTCATTGTGCAGCCCCAGTCAAAATCACTTTTTTCCTGACTCTGATGGTTGAAGTGAACATTACCTTAAGCTGCTGGCCTGTATCTGTATTTTTTAGCACTGCACTGCTGGCACACGACTAGCTGATTTGATAACTGCATGATTGAGTAGGTGTACAGGTGTTCCTAATGAAGTGCTCAGTGAGTGTGTATTTATGATGCAAAGGCACACGGTATGTTATCTAACCGGTCGGTACACCCCCTACGATTCAATACGCACACGTGTACCACGGTATTACAATATGCTTGTCATTTTCCTATAATTTCCACAACTTGCTTGTTATGCTGCAGACTGCTAGCACATTGTACATTCAAATCTACATAACATCTCTGGAGCCTATCAAAGTTTCCCTGGAGCCTATCAGCCTTCTGTATGCAAATACGAGCTGGAGAAGAGACTCTCTCAGCTCCAATGAGACAATGGTGAGCACTGGCAAAACAAAGAAAATTTATATCAAATTTTAAATAAAGGGGTTTACTACTCATGACTGAAAGCTGTTCTTTGTTGGTGACTGTTGTTTTACAAGCCATATTAAGCGATTCTGAATTGCCAACTACACATTTTGAGCATACTGACTTCCACAAAGCATTACTTAATTAAATTTTGAGCAGTGCACCTGGTGACAAAGCAATGCAATGGTGCTCACGACTCCGGCAGCCAGTCTTTTAGGTGGACAGCTAATAGTAAGTTGCCACAGCTAATGCTACTAACCTAGCCTTTCTTAGCTTGCATCGTCCAGCTCAAACACAACCAGTTTGTGATGAGGTAGTAAACTGGAGATGCACCAATACCACTTTTTCCCTTCCGATACCAATATGTGTTCCAGTATCGGCCAATACTGAGTACCAATACTGGTACTAACTCTATCTAACCTATCTCACATATAAGTCCTAATATTTATACAGTTACATTTTTAAAATATATATTTTGGTAAAATCTATGTTCTGCATCACAAATAAAACACATTCAGCTTGGCTAGATGGCATTTACTTGTTGGATTATACTTATTAGATGCTTAAGAAAACTTATTTTTGTTTATTTACTGTGTGTCTATTTAGTATTTAGTATTTTATAATTAGAAATAAGAAACATGTTTAACAACTTACATAAATGTAAAATATTTTTATTGTGCAGCACAGTTAAAAACAGACCTGAACAGTATACAGATAAACCTGTGGTGTTTACGCATCAGCACACAGCAGCTTCTCTGGCTCAAAAATAGAGCTGAATGTTGTTCACATCCAAATATCTCAAGTCATTTGTCTTATATGTGCGTCTTGTTCCCTCATGCTGCATCACTGAGTGTCAGTTGAGTAAATATCATTGTCATTCATGCTGTCAGTATTAGCGACTTGCAGTGTTTTTTCTGGCTTGGTTGAAGCAACAGCCCTTGAGACCCCACTGCTGAGAGACACAGCTGACTGACAGAGGCACACCACAGGCACGGCTAGTGGACACACAGGCCCGGCTAGTGGACTGCTATGCTAAAGGCTAAATCGAGGCTAAATATCATTACACCGAGAGTCCGGCGGATCCCTCGGCTCTCTCAATAACATTAACTCAGACAGTAAGTGACCACACGGCAGCAGACGAGTGAGACGCGTCAGAAATTGCTTTGTGATATTGTTCATATATATATTGGTATCCCCATCATCGATGCCGATACCGATACAGTATTGGTATCATAGCAACACTATAGTAAACTGATGTCATGTGATAAGTCTTGCTGAAAGCTTTATTTAATCCAGTTTATACAAGTGTAAAAACGAAATTGAATCTGGCATTTATTGGCCAAAGTTAACCTTTATGTCTTAATGTCATTACATTAAATTAAACTATCACTGTGATACTCTGTGTTTGGCTTTAGGTCCTGTTCTGGTGTTTACTGTGAAGATGAATTAAGGATTATCTGTTATTTGCACATAGAAACTAGGGCTGGTCGATACAACAATAACAATAATTTTCAATAGAAATATAAGAAATGTTTGATAAATGTTCGATATAAGAGACCATTCTCACACTTCCACCTTATAGTGACAGCCCTGGTGGCATTTTGTCATTTTGTACTTTAAGAAAAGCGATACTACTCTGTTGTCGCCATGAGAGTGTGCATACATATAGATACACTTAACCTCTGTGGGTTTTTCAGTGTTATTTTAGGGCCAAGCTAATGGTGCTGTACGTATATTTTCTTGCTATATACGAATACATACATATACACACACACACACACACACACACATACATATATATATATATATATATATATATATATATATATATATATATATATATATATAGTGAGAGAGAGAGAGAGAGAGCAAGAAAATATACATAGAGCACCATTAGCTTGACCCTAAAATAACACTGAAAAACCCACAGAGGAACTAGCAGAAAGTAACATTTTCGTAGCAGTGATCAAAATGTATCAACAATTACAGCATGTATGAGGCCACGGGCACAGTGTCAATGGTCAGCGGTTACTGTGAATAAGGAGCTCTGTTTTATGCACTGGTTATTTGAGAGAAAATACTGCAGAATCAATGCTGTCTTTGATTCAAACATTGAGAAATTAATCGAGACTGTAATTTCAAAACGATTCATTGTGCAGCCTTAACAGGCAATATCATCAACACAAAAACAATGAAACACGGCCACTGGCCAATCTGGACACAGCATACCCAGACAATACACAATCCCATAGAAATGCACTGCTGATTGCTGATGCATTACAGAAAAGCCATGCTATAAGTTTCTCAAGAATTTAAGTACCTCTGGAATTTTAAATAAAGAGCTTTACTACTCGTGACTGAAAGTTGTTCTTTGTTGGTGACCGTTGTTTTACAAGCCATATCAAGTGATTCTGAATTTCAAAGCAAACATTTTGAGCATATGGACTCCCGCAAAGCATTACTAACTTGAATTAAATTTTGAGCAATGCAACTGTGACATAGACTTTGTGCTGCTAAACACATACTGGCAAACAAAAGGATCTACTAAATTCCACTGACCTACTTTCTGCATACTGATTTTCATCTGTCAACATAAATAGATCAAAAGCAGTATATATACCCAATATGGGATGGTGGATAAGGAAAAATGTAAAATGTATTCATACATCTAAACCGCTTATCCTTCTGCGTCGCGGTGGGGTGCTGGAGCCTATCCCAGCTGTCATTGGGCGGAAGGCAGGATACACCCTGGACAGGTCTAAAATGTATTCAATATACTGAATTTAAACAGGAATGTACATGTCACAGCTGTGCGATAGCAGTAGCCTAAGGTCTGAAACAGAAACACTTCAAAACATACAAAGAGTAAGATGAAATAACACTGAATCTTTTCTAAGTGATACACACAGCAACCACTGTTTTGGCTCTCCCACAACCACTCTGTGTGCCTCAAAAAGCCTCCAATAAAAATGTGAAAAAGCACCCACTCATTCTTTAAACATAAACCCAGAGAAACATGATCACTGAGCTGTTCTCAGATCTGTGGTAGGGCAGAGACAGGGTTGCTTTCTTCCTTTCTGTGTAACTTCAGTCAGGGGATCCACAATGGCAGCTTGTCTAACCTGCTCCTGTGAACCTACCAGGAAAAGTTTTCCTGAGTAAATGACTGGCCAAACTAAAAGGAACAGGGCAAGAAAGAAACAGAAACTGGCTGTTAGGATTTCCCCTTCATCACCTGTCAGAACAGCAGGTCTCATTTGTCATCCTTGTTGTGATTTCTAAAGTCTCTGCTTACATGTGCAAAATCTATTATATTGCCAAGATAAAGGCATTCACAGATTTGTGGTGTTTTGGGCTAAGCCTAAGCCAGTGTTGACATTAAGTGTCTTCTGGGGTGGGAGCTGAGGGTAGTTTACTGTTTTGAGCAACTACTTTTAGTTCGAGCTCTATTGTTGAAAGCTTATGTGAGAGCTAATGTAGAGGTTTCTGGTACAATAACATTTGGGAACAGGTACAAACCAGCCTTGTCTGACCCTCAGGCTCAGGGGAGAAAATACCACTTTCCTAAACAGATTTGCAAAGTATAAATTCACACCTAAGTGCAGATTCTAATCTTACTTGATCGGTGAAATCACAGTAGTGTGGGAAAAGAACTTCAGGCACCAGCTTTGTGGAAGAGTTTGTGACTGCTACTAATACTAATTGTTAGGTATTAAACATTATAATAATATCGACTAGTAATACTGTATGTAATACTGATGATTGCCTCTGATCAGATCAGACTATTTTACCGTTGAGCTTTGGCTGATCCAATCTGATCTTTGTGTTTTCGTACATAAGACAGCCACACAACATAGAGAAGATATGCTAACCTGCCAGTTAACACTACAATAATAATGACTTTTCTTTAATATATGCACAATGTGACACTTTGGACTGATGTTCTGCTTTTGGCATAGCTTTTTTAGCTTTTTTTTGTCCATTTTAGTGTGTACATATTGGCTTATGATCTAATATGTCTGACTTACATGACAATTTGGCTACCAGCTACTTTAATATTCTGTATCTATATAAAATCACTGCATTTGTGCTATGTGCATACTATGTGCATACTCTTATATTTTGTTTTTTGTGAACTATTTCTGTGAAATAACAGTTTCTAAAGTCATTAAGCCACCATCCACCAGCTTCACACAGCATGGCAAAAAGGACTGAGTGGATGAGATGTGCACAAACCCTTTTTTCTGTAATAACGTGAACGTACCTTTAGTCATAATGTACACCAAATTGAAAGGCTGTACGACCTTAACAAAGAGCTGGATGCAGAGTGAGCTGTCTGAAAGAAGTTTTGGTGATATGTTAACAGAAGCAATTTGAGCTATTTCGGTGACTACTGAGTTCTAGTGTTTGTTAGCAGTGGTAGCCTTGCTGCTCCAATTCTAAACTACAGAAGCAAATTCTGGGCTCCAAACATCTCTTGGCTGATGACTTAATCTGAGCTATGTGGAAAACTGTGTAAATGAGATTTTTCGCCAAACTATTACTTTAAACCAGAAGTAGCGTGGGTATAGCAGAATGTAAAACTGACCGAAAAACGTAGTGGGCGTCTGGTGGCATGCCGCTCTCAGTAAAAGGTAGAAAGTAGACTCAAAGCGTAGCCACTGGCTCACAATTGCCAATTTTAAGCAAAAAACATGGTTAGCTAAAACACATTCAAAACACTAGCACTGTGGATATTACAGATATTACTGTTAAATGTATACATTCCACTGTAAAAGAGCTTTAAAGTGCAGACATTTATACTTTCATAACTTCTAAAGCGCCTGCAGGTTGTGAATAATGCTTGTTTATGTCACCTCTATAGCAGCAATGTAGGCAGAGTGCAAAAAACAAGGAACAAAGGATCAGAACTGGATCAAGCTTCATACAGCCAGCATCCAATCCATTAAAATGTGCATGGACATATTCTTTGGATCAGACCAGGACATCCTTAAATTATACTGTAGATTTTAATTTTGTAGATAGAACTGAATAGTTTTAGATAAACAGTGCTTTACTGACAAATAGGACTGTCAGTTGTTAAGTGTGCACTGCCAAACATGATTATATCAGTTTTTATTTATCATTTTTCTCAAACAGCAGAAACTCACAAAGTCTTAAATCATATAAATATTGCAGTGCTGGGGGACTGAGATTCCCAGCATTATTTGGTGCTTTGCTTTCTGTTAATGACCTCTTAGCCCTTTCCTAAACAGTTTTTATTTAAAACTAAGCAGTTTTTAAATACTGACATCACTTGTGCCATTAAAAATGCTCACAGGATGAAGACGGATCTTGAGCTGCCAACTCTTATAATGACAGAAGAGAATTTTTTGCAGACTCAGCCTCCCTGAAAGCTGCATTGGTTCATGAGTCAAGTGAGGTTCATTGGCCCCAATGCACCCTGTTTGGTTCACTTAGTGCTCTTTGACTGCTTCCTGGGTCAGAGGTCACAGTACACACATGAGCAACTGCAGGAAAAACGGTCAGAGGGCAACACAGATCTGTCAGATTACCCCATGGCTCTGGTCAATGAGTGGAAAAGGAGAGGAAAGCCAATGAAAACAAGGACACACAAAACAGCCAGCCACCTCCTCTCCCTGAGGCTCAAAATGCTGTTGGTTATTAATGGAAAGGAGCTGTTGATCCAGGAGTGATCTGATACTGGCTGACTATACTTAGCGGAAATGCTGAAAACACAAGATAAGGAAAGATGTTGAATCTTGTTGTTATGTACTGTAAGCTGAATTGTAACTGCATGTTTGCCATTCCAACTGTACAGTCTGCCACAAGCATGAACCAGGATGACAGATGTAATTTTAGAGCCACATTTTTTTATCTACACCACAAACACAGCAAAAATGTTAAGTGTAAGACAGAATTGACCTATCCATGCTTCATCTACAAATGCGCTCTTTTAGAGTAATTTTTCCAAGGTTGGACAATTTTTAAAAAATGTTGGCAAAAATCCCATTTAATTCAATGTATTTAGTTGTAGACAGTTACGTAGGATAAGAGCAGGTTACCAGTTTAAAAAGCTGCACTACTGGGCTGGACTTTGTTGCTGTACCTCAGCAAAATTAGACAGACTGCAATCAGCAATGAATTTGTCACCATGCTAGTGTTAGCTCGATTACACGAATCACAAAATCACACCTGATCCATCTTAAACAGTGTGACCTTTCACACACATACAAAATAAATATCATTTCAAATGAATAACACAATGTGAATTTAAGTATTTCAACAAAAACAGAGTTGTGTGCTAAAAGTTTTGTAAGCATTCTGTAAAGCTTATCCAACTTCACAACAGTTGCTAAGACTGAACATATTTGTAAAAGATCAATTCATGTTCAAAAAAAAACAAAACAGAAAAGAGAAAAAACTTGAAAGAGACAGAGAGGCTGCGAGTCTTGGCTCTTGTGTTCACTGTCAGTCTGACAGCTTTTGAGAAAGTTCCAATGATTTGGTTGTCCTTTTTCCTTCCTCTGAGGCAACAGAGGATTTCATGCGCTTCAGCCATGACATGAGGGCACCCAAAAGACCTTCAGACAAGGACAAAAACGTACTACGGTCAGACACACTGCCAGCCAGCAATGCAATCTCAGGGCTCCCTGCTATGCATTGAGCTAAAGCAGGAAGGAGATAAGATAAAGTTAAAGAGTCTAAGAAAGTCTGCTTTGCGAAAATGTTGCAGGATATTAGGCAGCCTTTACAACACATGAGTATTGACTGTATTTTCTGGATAATCTGCTTTTATACATGAGTCAACTGCTTTTTGCATGCAGACAACAGATGGCTATAAGAGACATGGTACTCTTTCAGTTCTCTGATTCATAAATATTGATAAGAGGGTCTACACAATGACATTTGGGAGGAGATGGCAGGTGGACTCAACATAATTCACCCCCTGACTAAAAGATCTGATAACAAGGTCAAAGCATCCATGTGATCCATGTAATTTCGGTCAAAATGTGGGCTGTTAGCATTAATCAACTAAATTCAAGTCCTAGTCAAAATAATGCAGGCCTATTTTAACCATCCCAAGGCACTTTTAGATACAAAGAACTCAACTGCCCTTTGCCTCATAAATATTGTGAATTTTTAACATTACAAGTCTACACAGTTTCAGTCAGATTGCTCAATAATGAACTGTCCCAGTAACTTTTGCCACATATACTCTCATGGGTCAATATCAAACTAACACTAGATAAAAAATAAAAAACAGCATTGTGTGCAATTCAAACTTGTAATTCCAATGACTGAGAGATCAATATGACAAAGAACACTACTGTTAGCCACAGAGCCTTTCATTGTTAATGGTTTTGTTGAAGCCTACTAAAGTACAGTGGCACTCAAAGGACCAGTAGCTGAGTGGAACCAGTATAAAGAGAGACAGACATTGTCCTTCTTCAGCTGAGCCCTATACACACTACACACACTTATAGATATGCTCAAACACTCCTTCAATGAAAGCTCTGCCACTGAATGAAGCTCCTTTTGTGAGAGTGAGGCTGTTGCCTTGGTTGGTGAGTTCACTCACTTGGAAAACTAAAGGTGGAAAAACTGTGACAAACATAAGGAGAAGGCTAGAACAACGTTCTGACAACTACACAAATAATTAGACCTGCCATGATTACAAATTTTAGATTAATATTTACCTTGTTGATGAATCAGCAGTCAGCTCACAATTAACATGATGATAATGCATAATTAACATTTTCCTATTCTGGTGGGCACACCCACTTTATATGCATTTTTGCCACACAGTATTTTCTTTTTCCTTCCTTTCATTTTTTCCGAATTCTGTAATCTCTGAAAGGCTATGCATAGCTATTGCTCATTAAATCCATTTTTATTGTTTGGCCTTTTTTAAATGAGTTTTTTTGTTAAAATTTGTTAGATTACATGATTACTGATATATTTAAAGGTCTTTCAAATAATACACTGGTTTGAGGTTATGCAGAGAAATTCCTGAAGTGCACCAAATATGTTGAGCAAGTTACAAAACATACTACATATTTCATCTGTTCACATTGTGATTATGCATCTGTCTGCTCTACCCAAACCAATTTTTAGTCCACCAACTCCCTCACTATGGTAAATGATCCCCAAAGACAGGTACGAGAGTATCACACGTCTATCTGCAGCATTAGAGAGACAATAGATTAATAAATTTAAAGTCTGCATTTAAGCTCAAGATGAATGAAGTGTTGTCAGAACATGGCATGTGTCCAACAGGCAGAGACAGGCACTGTATCTATAACAACAAACAGTGAGGAAAAAGCACAACCGAAGTCTCAAAACTCTGTATGTTATAAACCAGTACAAACACCCCGTCAGATGTATTTAAGCATAACTCCTACTGTCAGCACCAGTGCTAATTAAAAGGTTGCCATGCCTTTGCACTTACAAACAGAAGTACACATGATGTATTGATATCACCAAATGCTGGAGCCTTTGACTGTAATGCCATTTAGCAATAACAATGCATTTTAATCCCAGGATGAGCTGGAAACAGTTACTTCATGTTTAAACGTGGCTAGATAGACAACTGAGCAGAAAGAATAATGTCTTTGGGATGCTGCTTTAAGCTGATGTCATTCTCCAAGGAAAACTTTCATGATTAAATAAACATTCTGGTAAATGTTTCCAAGATAATAATCCAAGCTTACAAGCTTCAGCAGCTATACTCAATAAATTTGATGCAATTCAGCAGCTATACACAATAAATATTATGAAATTAACTGTATTTTATGCAACAATGTCCATTGATTTTACTCTATTTAACCAAATGAAAAAAACAGCCTGAATAATTTAAATCATTGAGTGTTTGTTCACCATGTTAGTATTTGTTTTCTTAGGCTCCAGCTTAAACTTGCTTCTGTATCACTGCTGTTATCTGGGCTTGCAAAAATCCAGTCAGACTCATCTGTACTAATCTGACATAAAGCTACAGCACATTACAATTAACATACTGAAAATCATGGTTTATTGTAATATGTAAATATTATTCTTACTAAGGGTAGTTTTGAGAACGAGTAATCCAGAAATGCCAACATGTATTCAAAGCTTGTAAAATGGTCTTCGAGCCAGCCCAATTTAATTCAGCCTTCAGGCATTAGAAGGACCTGACTTTTTGTATGTGTGTATTTTTTGTGTGTTGGGGCACTACAGTAAGGTAGGGGATCAGAGCAGGTCTCAAGCTCAGTGTGAGCTGCTTAGTCTTTTACCCGGAGCTGTGCGGATTAGTGGGTGGACACCCAGGGCACAGGCCCAGCTGACTCATTGATCCTGAATTAAAACTACAGCCTACCATATTAAAGTCAAGTTGAAATTAAAATTGACCTCTTTTAACTTGTTAGTTCATGTCCCTGATTATACTAAGCATGATTAATCATATCATATATTTTAAAAGTTGAAATTATTGCTTTCTCTTTGATCAAATTGTAATTACCCACCACAAAAATGCATTGTGAGTTTTGATTATGTCACCGTGCACCAGTGCACAGGGAAAAGTAATATTAACTAGGCCTTGTGTGTGAATGAAGTGTAAACTCTGTAGACCCAGTCAAATCACACACTCCCACTTTTTACTGTGTTCTGAACTATATTTAATATTTAATATATGAGTGAAATCTAAAGACCTTGGTGAGGTAGCTGCACAGCATCTCATGCGCTGTACTAACAGTTTGTGGAGGCTACTCTTCTATGATACAGTATTAAAAACTTCTGAATGTGATTTTGATGAAATAAACAGATCTATCTTTGTGCTGCCAAATTTCCCACTGATGTAAAACCGTTTCTTTAGAAAATAAAGGGAGAGAAAAGAGCTAATATTCTCAGCTGAAGTGGGTATGTGACAGAGTCGGGGACAGTGCGAATCGGAAGCATAGCAGTGCAGAAAAGAATTACTGTACTTACATACTTGAGATGATCTGTCAACCTTGTCATGCCTCCATGGTATACTGCCATGGAGGCAGCTGTTAATTGCAAATTTTATACCGAGCATTTTCTTATCGTCAGATAAGGCTAATTTAAAGTGCTCCCACACATGCTTTCTTTCTGAGGCATCTTTGCTCTTTTATCTTCAGTGGCCATATGGAAAGTGGTGCAGGTGTCTGCAGTCTGAGGTGAGTTGATGTCTGACAAAACTTAATTTCAATTTTCGGTTTTGGTTCAAGGCCTTTGCTGGCAACATTCATTTTAGGATCCAGTTTTTGTGCCTTAACGCCTTAAATGTGCAGGACCCACTGGCAGGTCCAAAGTTCGACTACACACTTCTATAACCTAAGAATAACTTATTCAGTTTGCATTGTGGCCCATGTAGTTACTTAATAATAAGCCTTATGATGTTAAAAGCCTGGGAAGTTATCAAATACTTCCAAATACATATCATGTTTCACATCCCCCTTCTTCCAACCGCACCTATCACAGATCGAAACGCTCAGCAAGCTTGGAAACCCTCCCTAATAGCGTGTTTTTCACTGAGTTGGTAAGTGTGGAATATGTGTTGTGATTTCTATTTCACATTGCCTTTAGTACACAAATTTTACCACAGTTCAGTTTTAGACAGCATATTACATTTTTAATTATGAGGGTGTGCTGGACATACTCAGCATATTTCCACAGGCACAAATTTTACAAGTTCTATTTCTTATGGTTACACCTTATTACAAGCAAACCTGTTATCTCTACAATGACTGTGTTCCACTAATACTATAAGGCATGGGTGCCCAGTCCTGGTCCAGGAGATCTACCACCCTGCAGAGTTTAGCTCCAACCCTAATCAAACACACTTGATGCAGGTAATGAAGGCCTTCAGGAGCATCTGAATATTAGAGCCAAGTTTATTGGATCTGAACTGTCCAGAGTGATACATCTCCAGGACTAGGACTGAACAGGACTACTCCTGCCGTAAAGTACACACTATATATTAGTCTTAATACTGTAAGATTTTGGTAGATTTGTATGTAAAATATTGACATACTGCATCACTTTGTACTAACAGGAACTAATGTTGCTAAGCGAATGCACTTCATATGAAGCTGCAATGTTATTTATTATGCAACTGGGACACAGCACGTCCATGTTAACCTTTTTTATTGATAAAAGACTCCACAGTTAAAAGGTGCAATGCAAAATATCGCACTTGTGAAAGAGCTTAGGCAGGTTTAATGTGCTTTACTAACACATGAAAACGCACATGCAAAGTCAGATCATACAGCTGACAGTGCTGAGTGCACCTGTCCTGACTGTACACCCTGTTCTTATTCTCTCTTTTTACACGCTGTGGTGTTTGCTTTGCAAAGGATGTTTCCATATGAAACCCACAACATTTACTAAACACAGAGGTGGGGTAAGTGACACGGTCCCAAACAGTCAGCCAATTGCATTCTGGGTCAAAGTCTGACATTGGTAACTGAAGTCGAACAGTCAGAGTGGAATAATGTAACCTGAGCAGGGCTTTAGAGCTTTTGTCCTGAACAGAGCCTTCTTCAATAATAAAAACCTGTATCGGTGTACAATACAGGCCCCTATCTGCTTCCTGGCTACCCTCCTGCATTATTGAACTGTTTTCAAAGCACATTGTTTTCTTTGTACAGCACAGGTGTTTTGGAGAGGTGCATTTCTTTAGTCTTTAGTTCTCTTACCTTGTAGTTTGGATCGATCGTTGTCTGTAAGGTTATTATACAGCTGGTGTGATATATCCTGATCTAAAGTATTTCAATGTAATAAAACAAGCTGTGTTCTGCACTATGGACTCTGTGCGATTTGCTTTATTACCCCCAATGTAAACAGTGTCGAACTGTTCTGCTGTAGATATCTGCACTGATAAGTACTGGATGCAGTGTTGTCATTCATAGATTGTGTGCTTTGTCCTTTAGTTGCTTCTTACTGGCTGCTCACTGCATTTTGATTGCATTGTTTACACTCGGCCCTTTTACTTTGTTATCTGCTTGGTTGAATTGTGATGCAGCTCTTTAAGCAGATGCCTGAGCTGCAGTTTTAATAATCAGGTTTATTTTGTGTTATAGCCTATGATATTAGTGCTGGGCGGTATTGATAAAATTTAGTATCACAACATTTTCCAAATATATCAAGGTATCGAAACATCAGATGATATATAGCTAAGCGTGCGCTACAAACTAAATTAACGGTAGTCAGGTCCTGAATAAAGGTGCATTAATAAAATGCACACAGTAGAATTTAAAAACGAAAGGCAAACCACTTGGCAACAGGGACACTGTAATTTATGGGCATTTTGGATAATAAGCTTACCGATAATAATTTTTGCTAAGCATGACATGGCTTGTCACATGGTGTAACGTACACGGTAAACCAGGATATCAGCACTATTATGTGGAGACTTTGGGTTGAATAAACAGGGCATCACGGCAGACAACTCCTCGTTTTCTCTGCCCGACTCTTCCCATGTTTACAACAGGCTAAATTTCAAGACACAAAGAAATAAAGAAGTAACGTAGCCGGAGACGTTCATGAGGCCTTAAGCCGAGCACTCCACTTCAATACGTACACAGGCACGGTTCGACTGCTATTAGACAGTGGTTCCTTTCTATTACAATTTAATTAAGTCTTTTCTTTCTTTCAAGGTGAAGTCACGCTACAGTACCAGAATGACCCCGTATACAGACCCTTTAAAGACGGTTTACAGTCAACAAGAGAGGCTTTCTCATCCGCAGCTCAGTCCTGCCATAACAGGTTCACTTACAGAGAGGCGGGACCGAAAAGAGCATCATTTCTGACAGAAGATGTAGAGAAATTACCTCAAAGCCACTCGCACGGAGCTCTCGTCCTGTCCGGTCGACATCTTTCAAACGTCTCGGCGTCGTTAAAGGAGAAAAACAAGGACAATTCCGAGCATTCAGGTTTTTGTTGTTCTTTATAGCCTTCGGTTAGCCAACTTAGCAGGTACGTTAGGGTTCGTCCGTTCGGCTCCAAGCGCGTCTCGCGCTTCTTTTATTCAGCTTCACATGGTAAAATAAAAGTGTTTTATAGGCAAAAACGTAAAATAAAGCTGCTCGGACGTTTTCTTACTCGACTGGAAACGACTCAGCCCGCCGTCTGGAGGGTTAACGTTACATTTCCACCGCCACAGTCGACCCCCCTCTGTGGCAGCGGCCGCTGGAGCCTTTTCTTAGCGGCGCTCAGACACGTTCATTTGTCCTTGCATGACGTTCGCACGGCTGGCGCGTCACCAGACCACGCCCGAACCGGCAAATGACCACGCCCACCTGCTCCACGCTACGAATACGCCGTATGTCCAAAAGATTGTAGACACCTGCTCATCCAACGTTTCTTCATATATGGATGGCATACATTACTCATACAGCTCATACATACTAGCTTCATGTTATATAATATGGTTATATAAATATATAAGTTATGTAAAAGGTTTTTACGCTCCTCTTTGTTTCTTCCACATACTTCCTACTGAAGTGAAAATTTGTATAATAAAATTTGTATAATACTACTAAACTCTATAAACATGCACATGTAAAACATGCAATAAATGAAAATATTGTTCCCTGACACTTTTGAAAATGTAATATTTAAAAGCAAAAAGATAAAATGGTAACAATAATAACTGCAGGGATGTATAAGACTAATACACGACACATATATTAAGCACATATCTGTTCACCCATCAGTCAGACATATACTTATGATCCATATATTTGTCCAATATTTGACAATTACATATATGCACACAACACATATGTACATTTATTTTTGATATACGTGCATATGTGTACCAGTTTTGGGTATAGGATTACTGTGAGGATTTGACTGTATTCAACCACAAGAGCATTAGTGAGGTCAGGTACTGACCTATCAGTTCTATCAGTTCTGTATCATAAACACCACTTTAATTCATCCCAAAGGTACTGGATGGAGCTCCATCACTCCACAGTACACAGTTCCACAGCTCCACAGCCTAAAGCTGGGTGGCTCTACGGCCCTCTAGCCAACACCAGGCATAGGGCATAGTGACCTTAGGCTTATGTGCGACTGTTTTAGCTAATCACAAACATTATTTACCATGTTCTCTACTGCTCGTGTGCTCTACCGCTCATATGGCCTACTGCTTAAAGGGCCCATATCATAAAAAAACAATTTGCCTCCCATTGATAAAATAAAAGAGTTTGTTATGTTTGTTAGTATGTAAACACTGTTAAACATTCAAAATGTGCGATTTACTTCCCACACAGTCAAAATATTAAACTAAGCAGCAAAAACAGGCTGTTTTGAAGTCATTGTGTTGGTGACGTCACGAAAACCGGTGCACTTACGTGTATATGCCTATTCAGCCTACAGCAGGTTAGACTATTCAATCACGTTAAAGTTATATGGCAGCAAAACAGAACAGATGATTATCATATATGAATCTTAAAAGCACAGAAACAAAAACAGCCTGTTTGATTGTGAGGAATAGAGAGGTCAGAAAGAGGTCATGTAAAAATGAATTATGACTGTTTTTCCACATTAACGCCATAAGTGGACATCATGGAAAATAATGAAATAACAAGAAAAAAAGTATATCAGCCCCTTCAATTCTGTAGTGCTGAGGCAGAAAAACAGCGCCACTGTGTGGCTGTCAATCAGTACTGTCCTGTTAAAAAAACTTTATAGAAACTATTAAGTTTTTTTAGTTCCTGGTGGTGTCCAATAGTCACTAATGGTATTTTGTGTTTTCCTGATGGGTTGATATCACAGTATAAAGGATTCTAATGGTTTAACAGGTGTTCTCTGATTCCAGGTGCATTTGCTAGTTTCCTGATGGGATCTAAAGGTGTTCCTACAGGAAACTAGTCGTCTATAATAAATTAACCATTTAGCCAGTTCCCATGAAAAAGCAAAACCACCAGGTTTTAATCATACGGATGTCCAGAGAGGCCATAAGGTAGTCATAGTTTTCTAGACTGTTATCTCGATATCACAACTTGTCTTGTGATGTCACGATAAAAGTTGTTTTCTCGAGATCACAGTCCAGAAAATTATAACTACTTCATGGCCTCGTTGGCCTTCCGTCCAATCCTAATGGCTCTAATGATCTTTTTTTTCAGCAGTTTAAAAGCAGCGCACATAACGCTCTCCACTAACATCTGTACGTGTCACCTGTTTCGGGTGTGGGGTGTGTGTGTGTGTAAGTGTGTGTGTGTGTGTGTTGTTCAGCAGCATTAGAGTGTTTAGAATGCAGAACAGATAAGAAATAGAGCGAGTAGTCAAGACTCAGTTCAATGCATTTTCAGAAAGTGAATAGCTGTAGTTCGCACTTTTAACCAATAGATGGCGCCATATGTACAGTAATTGATCCGCCACCTACAGTGGAACCTCAAACAAACCAGCTCTTACAGTGCATCCAGCATCTAAAAGCAGAGTTTGTGAAGTTATTAGCCTCTAGTCTTCTCTTTTTTCTGAAACACATGCTAAAGCTCCAGAGTGAGAGATGTGAGCCACATCAAATCAGTCCAGGTGTGAAATTAAACACACAAAAAAGAAGTAGGAGGATTAAAAAGCAGCTTGGGAAATTGTACATTCCTTTTGCCTCACAAATATAGGCCTATTTGAGTAGAAGTAAAAAAAAGTCACTTGGAAAGTACAAATCCATCACAGTTAAGTATCTGTATATGAGTATGAGTGGGTGCTGCTGAATGGAAGGGACTGTAACTGTGTAATCGTTTTTTCTCGTGTTTCACAACGAACACCACCTGCTAACCTGTTCAGTGCATGTTTTCCAACAGGTTTTTCAAAATTTCAGCATAATTAAATGATTAAGATGTGCACTGCAAAAAATGGTATCTTAGCACGTGAAGTTATCTTAAATGTCATCAATACATGTAATATTTGTTCTTTTGAGATCTCACTGTACTGTCTCAGGCATATTTCTTACAACATGCAAAATGATCTTCCAAAATAATGAGATAAGTTGACTTAATAAAATCACTCAAGTCTAGAAATCAGTTAAATAATCCTATTAAAAAATCTTACAACTATCTCAAAATGAGAAATATTAGATATATCTACCAGATTTAAGATCATTTCACTTGCCAAGACACCATTTTTTGCAGTGTAAACAAAGTCATTCATAGTGGTTTGATGTGAAATGCTCCATTCTAGAGAAATTCAGGGAGAGTTTACAGTTTACAAGGTTTGGTGATCTTGTAGTAGACCTATGAGAAAATAGCAGCGTCTTTCAACATAAAATATGGTTTTAATACCTGGTACTGAAGGCAGTCTGCACACGCTTTAATTGTTATTCTTTTATTTACCGGGCAGCTGAACATTTCCAGTCTTAGTTCACATATTCAGGCATATTTCAACCCTTGGGATTTAAACATATTTGCAAAATGGCATTTTATGTATACTGTTTGGAAACAGTACAGGAGAAGTATAGGCATCCTTATGACATGCAAAAAGAGACAAAGTCCATTCAAAGACAGGCTTCTAATAAGTTACAGTTCTCTCTGTTTGAGCTGACAGTTCTTGCTAGAAGGGCAAAAACTCTGCAAAAGGGACATTCTGCCGTCCACACTATCACCTCAATCACTGTTTGTCATTACAATGTCCCAGAAAGGGCGCTGACTGGCTTTTCATAAAATTACACTATTATCATAAATTCATTACATCAGCAACATGTCTCTAATACTCCTGTAGACAAAATATGAGCAAGGACCTCATGTCAAAATATATAATATCTCACAAGAGTTTCAGACATATAAAATCATTCTATTTACACTGCTGGCATTACATGTTTGAATTATTCATGCTATTTAAATTGTAAGGAATATTATTACTTCATATTCAGGTTAATGAAACGGGCCCTATAGTAGCCTTAATTGTTGCTAATTCCTGATTTGATCATGTAGAAATCTGAAAAATGTCTATTTTCGATTAGAAACAAATAAATAAATGAAGTTAATGCTACCTAATGCTAATGTTTCTGGAATCCAACACAGGTTTTATACACCAGAAATGACTATTTCGTAAGAACATGGTGATTATCTTGCCCTCATTATTCAAACAGGTAAGGTAGACAAAATAGCAGATTTTTCCAATGAAATGCACAAAATGTTACTAAACAGGGAGAACAAACCTATGAAATTCCATCATATACAATGCCTCAGTTCAGGAATCACACATTGAAATGCATTTGCTTGTAAGTGATTGAAAGGCAAGCTGATTTGTTCTTTTCAGCATCTTGTTCAACACATGAAAAGCAGACACAATTCACAGTATATCTGTCTTAAAGAGACGCAGACAAATGTGTCTTTCAAAATTCAGTGGTAATAAAAAACATAAAAAAAGCAAATCTTTATATTCAACATTGGCCTGCAGTCTATAACTTATTAAAAGAACCATATAGGACACCATTACAGCCAAAGTGCTTCTGCATTCAACCAATATACACAGAGTAGCCAGTTTAATACATACATTCTACTCGTGCCTACATTCATTGGCCATTATATCTGAAACACCTACCAGATCTGTGTAATTCAAAGGTTTACAATTGCTGTTACTCATTTATCAGCCCCACTACCCTGTCCATTAGAGGAAAAGACCCACCAAAGGACCACCGCTGACCAAACATTTTTTTCGGGGTGAATCATATTCTTAACACAGCCGTGAGACTGATATGGTAGTGTGTGTGGAACAGGTCTGAGTACAGCTGCACTGTTGGAGTTTTTGAACACTAAGTACACTTCAAACATCTTATAACTCGACTTTGCTGGTGTACACACAGAGACAGTAGTTCATCTGTTAATGCACAATTTGATCCATCCTCTAGCCCAGTGGTCACCAATCCTCCTCCTGGAGGTCTACTTTCCGGCAGAGTTTATTTCCAACCTCCAAACAAGATGCTGCCCCCTTTCCAAACCTACACTAATGCATCTTATCCAGCCAATTAAGGACCTCTGAAGAAGTTAATTAGCTGGGGCGGGTGTGGCAGAATGTGGTTCAAAGGAAGGTCAGTCTTCAGGACCAAAGTTGGTGACCACTGCTCTAGCTCTTCATCAATTATCAGTTTCTGACCACACGACCACTTCTTGCTCAATATTTTTTGTTGAACTATTCTCAATTCAGTGTTGACACTGATGTGAAACTGATGGCAACTCTACCATTTTGGTGTCACTGTTACATTGAAAACAGTCCATTACCCTAAAATCTGGTCAGGGTGTCCTGTGGTGGTCCTTTTCCAGTCATGGATGTGGTAGAGGGGGGCTGATAAACTGCAGCAACAGATGGACTACAATCTGTAACTGTAAACCTACAAAGTGCACATATATGGGAGGTGATTGTGATAAAAAGGGCCAAAAAGTGCAGTACAAGGTAGGTGCACCTAAAAAACTAGCAACTAAGGCCCAATCCCATTTCACCCCTTGCTCCTACCACTTAGCCCTGAGCCATCCGTTTTGCACGCTCACGCTTAGGGGTAGAGTGTCAGGATTTTTGTTGAAATAGAGTGGTAGGGCAAAGTGTTACGGCTACATGGCCCTCCACATGGAGGTTTTTCAGAGGCACACTCAAAACAGAGTGTAATGAGAAAAAAGAAAAACCAGCAAGATGGCTGTGCGAGCAACCAAAGAAACCCACAAATGTGAGTATTTTCTCTGTTATAAAATTATGATAACCATTGTATTATCTTAGTTTAATGTCGTAACAATGTAATATGGTCCTTTTCTTCATAACAAGCATGAAAAATCGCTAATAGTGCGCTAATGTCTCGATAGCTAGCTAGCTAACTTTCCCGTTCCACCTTAAATAGTCCAGCAGTATTCTGCTCCATTTAAGGTGGAACAGGAAAATTCTAACAAGAAGCTGGCGAATAGCTGACTTCAGCTTCATCTCACCAAAGAATTGGGGGTGGGCGATAATAAATAATTATCACATCCCCCCTCTTTGAAGGCATTTGGTTCCCTAAATTTAACTAAAGACCAGCAGTGAGGAGCTGAACTTTACCCCCCTCTGCTATTACTGCAGACTGGCAGGGTCACCCATAGAGCACCGCTAGTAGCCTGTTAATGAAGTAATGCTCTTTTTTATTTGAGGGTTGTCCCATTTCGTAGGGGAGGATTTCAACCACTACCCCTTGTAACTCAGTTGCAAGGGGCAAGGTGACACTCGAAAACAAAGGGTAGAGGTAAAAACAAAAAAATGGGATTGGGCCTATATTTCACAGCATCCGTATGTATAGATCATATTCATTTTGTTCTGAGCATTAGTGCCAGGGATGAGGCAGGGAGAAGATTACACTAGAGCAGTAGAGCTGAACTGTAGATGGGTACGGTTTCCAAAAAGCATCACAATACATAGATTGGATTAGACTGGTAGATTAAGTATAATCTTACCTGTATGATGCTTTAGGAAAAGTAGAACCCAGAAAAAGTCTGCTGGCATACAAATTAACATAAAAACAGATGACCAGTAATAGAACTTCTCAGTGCCAAACGTAGATCACCAATGATATCAACAATTAGAGGCAAAGTAGCTGATCTATTATTACCTAAGATTAAACTATCAGATATAAGGGTGGTGTTCAGTGGTTAAGGTTCAAGTATTTCTGTAAAAATACCACAGGTAAGGACCCACAATCTGTAGTGTCAAGTACGAAATCAATGAAAACACCTAACAAAAGATTACCATAGAAGGTAGACATATTTTCAAAAGTTACACTACCAGCTGTCATTGTCACTAAATGACATCATGTACATCAGTAAAAACATAAAAGTCACTAAAATGTTTCAATCTGCTACAGAATTATTACAAAACTGAACCAAAATTGTCTCTAAGGGATGAGATAAAATACATGTAAGACTCATGTAAGGAAATCTCAATAAAGTGACATTTTTAGAAAGTGACAAAGTTTAAAATCACTGTTTAACACTGCGATAGTACCGGAGGATGTGCGTAGTCAGGTTTGAGGGTAACGCTGGCGCTCTGTCTCTCACTCCTCCTCGTCTGGTTCTTCTGTTTTCAGCACAGAATCCTCCCCCAGGATTTTGCACAGCTCGTTTAGGCGCAGTTGCATTTTGGGAATTCCAGCGAGCTGAGACTCCAGACGCTGCTTCTCCTCGGTCAGAGAGAGACGAGTGGCCGTGTCCAACTGCTCAAACCGCCAACCCCCCTCGCCGTCAAACTGCAGCAGGTGGGTGTGGTACTTCCTATGGAGAGAACACCAAATGGTGAGGTGAAGATGAGATGAAGTAGATAGAGAGATATTAATTAAATCAGTGCTTTTCAGCTTGTGGGACGTGGCCCCCCAGTGGGCCATGGTGGTACAGCTAGAGGGCTGTTGGCAGTATTTTTTTTAAACCAGCAAAACTTCAGTGTATAGACATTTAACCAAAGGTAATTTTTTTAAACAACAAATATTTTTCTTGTAATAATTATTTGCAAAATATTTAGACTGGTCTCACAAAATTGATCTAACCAGCTCTATTTATAATTTCAGTGCAAGTCAATGTAAAACATATCTCTTTTTCATCATATGGAATTTATTTATCATGTATAAATGAGTACAAACAGAAAATCTGTAGATATTTTTGAGATTTTTTATTTATGCTGCATGATTATATACTCAAGTCAAATTCACTTCACTACAATGATCATTATGTTTTATGTTTGCTTGCATTTGAAACTACTGGGCTGAATAAAGGGAAATTCCACAATATTTCAAAATGTCTGCATAAGCAAATGGTTAAGATGTAAATGAAGACATTCATAGTGGTTTGATGCTCCATTCTAGAGAAACTTACTGAGTTAGAATTGTCTACAGTTGTGAAACTAGACTTCTGAAGTGTTTAATGCCTCTAAAAGCTCCCTCACAAAAAGATATTACAAAAAATGTCTATAAATACAGTTCCGGTTGAGAAGTGTTTTGAGAAAGTTTTGGCCCAAAACATAATTTTTAAAAAATTAATTTATCGCAAAGAAGTACATGTAGGGCACAGAGAACTCATTCATGTAGAAAACTTATTTTTTCAGATTTACTTCTATTATTTTATTATTGTCAATTTTACATCAACTCAGACACATGTAGGTTCACTGGTTGTGTTGGATAGTAAATAAAATGGCTATGCTTGGTGTTGTGAACATTATTAACCCTGTTTCCTATCACCCCCACTTTTGGTTAATACGTTTCTCTATACAATGCGTCATTTCACATTGAACCACTCTGAATGACTTCAACTCTTTAAATCTTTTTTGTGGGCCTTGGAAGCTTTTGTGGTCAGCTGTTTGGGCCACGAGTTGCAAAATGCCAGGGACCCCTGAAACAGATAAACTGTCCTGCAAAATATCTCATTTATACAATTTCCCCCTTACCCCAAATGTAGTCGCCTATAGAATGGAGTGACATACTGTTTTCTCCAAAATATACAAACACATTTCTACACAAAGTGGTAGCAGCCATCTTGAAGCCTGAATTTTGTCCATTTTTATAGATAACCATATGTCACACAGTGTCTAATTTAAGGATCTTGACTACAACTGTGACGTGCTTGAGCCTCACCACAGAGAGGGCCTATGGGTAATAGACAGCAGGGAGATCCCAGCATCCTTTGCAGCCTGGAATATTTTACCCTCCACGTCAATACTGACAGCGCTTGTGCACTCATCCAGCAGAGCGTACTTGGGCCTAAACAGAGGGTGAGATTTTAGGACAGACATTTCAAACACATGATCACCCAACTGCCCACTTAATCACATCAGATGAGTTACCTGTGGTAGAACATACGAGCCATTCCCATCCGCTGCTTCTCTCCTCCAGACAGCACGTCTTTCCAGTCCACCTCTGCCTCCCAGCCTGCACACATAAAACAATATAAGCTCTCACGTCAGCTGAGAACTTTACTGTGATAGGGGTGGCCAATTAAGAGAGGAATGGATTTCTAAAATCCAGTTTTGTCCCATAGAGCTGAGCAGTGATCGTCCACTTTTTCATCAGCTATGGTCACAAAATGGTCACAAAAGTAAAAATCTCATTATTTTTCTCCAAAGACATTCTGAAAAATCCTATGTGGAACGGTCCATATTAAATCCTAGGTCATCTTTTACATGCCACTGTATATGTACTTTCTTTCTGTTGTCCTTTTAGCATTTATTGTTATGTGTATTTTTTGTCTGTTGTATTTACTATATATTCTGCACTCGTTTCACACTGTCATGTATCTACACTCTATGTAATCCTGGGTACTGTGCTGTTGTTGTGTGTTGCACCATTGTGCCTGAAAAACAACATTTCATTCCAATACATACAAGTTATATTGAGGTATAACAGTAAACACCACTTGTCTTGACTTGACTTAACTTGAAAAGATGCATCTGTATGTGTGAGTAAGGTGCATTAACTGTAGAGCAACATGGAAGCCTCCTACTATAACAAGCACTTTGACCACATTATGCCTGTGTGTGTTTCTAATCCACATTAAGACCTGCGACAATCTGTGACGTTGTGGCATGCAGAAGTACTTTTTTTTGCAACAGCCCCCAATATCTGCAAATCAGGATTATGGCGATTACTTAAATTACCTTCAGCTAGAAGCACTCATTCTCAGTCAAGCGTACACACACACACACATCCCATTCATAGACTTTCACCCTGAACAACCTCATTAAGCCTCAGTGTCATTATAAAAGGCCAGCTTGTGCCACAACAACAAAGGTCCTGTTTCCAATTACCAGCACACAAGCCTCCTTTTATAGATCAGAAGGCTTTCTCAAGTGGAGAAGCATCGAGTAAACACTGGTCAGCCGCAGCGCAGTGGACGTACCCCCTTCACGAGCCACAATGTGGTTCAGGTTGACAATGTCCAGGATGCCTTCCAGGTCTTTATCTCTGAAGCCTTTGTGATGCATGTCCTCCAAAGAGTCAGGGTAGATGACCTGGTCCCGCAACGTCCCCACAGACATGTAAGGCCTAAACACACATGTTACAGTACAGACATCAACAAATATGCAATACATCAACAAAACGACAAAAAAACACTTTGTTTATTTTTTTATTTATCTTTACTCTCTATTTCTAGTATGTTTTTTACAGGCTTGTAGTTTAGGAGGAGTTTTGGAGGATGGAGGAGTTTTTACGTTGTGCATGTGTGTGTTTTTTAATTGGCCATATAGCCAAATGGTTAAGTTACTTGTCCCCTGCGTGGGAGAGTTCAACCCTAGCACAGAGAAGGACTCATTAGGTTTGCGCGGCAATGATATGATGTCTCTTTGATGCTGTGTGTATGAATTAACTCAATCTGAAAATGTCTTGAAACTGGAGATTGAATCATGCATGGGTATAAAAGGAGTATCCAGAAAGGCACACTCCTTTGTACTCAATTGTACTATGCACAATGGAAGCCATATGTCAACAATATTCAGAAATGCTGCCAAATTCTCTGTGAAGGCACCATAAACATTGAAAGCTACACACACATTTTAGAGCAACATATGCTGCATTTTAGACACTGTGTTTTACAGGGACATCCATGCTTATTTTAGCATGACAACGCCAAGCCACATTCTGCACGTGTTACAACAGGATGACTGTGTAATCAGAGATCGTGGATACTAGACTGGACTGTCTGTCTCCTAAGTGTGCAATCTGATGGCAGCTCAAGACTTGTGTAACTGGCAAAAAATGATATAAAATGGCAAAAAAATCAATTGGTGTATTCAGTCCCCAAATGTTTATTAAGTGCACATTAAGGAAATGTGATGTAACACAGTGGTAAACATGCTCTGACCCAACTTTGGATTGTGTTACAGGCAACATATTTGCATATATTTATAAAAAACAATAACATTCGTAAGGTAAAACATCAAATATTGTGTGTCACTGTAATACAGGTTAAAGAGAATTTACTAATCACTGCTTTCTGTTTTTATTAGCATTTCACATACTGACCCACCTTTTTTAGAATTGAAAACTGTATTTTTCTGGCTGTGATAATTTAATGTGGCAATGTGATAATGTTAATGGTATCATGGTTGTATCATGTCTGTCTTGCTAGAGGGTCACTTGTAGCTGTATTTAATAATATTTGTCTAACACTACAGCTGAATATTAGGTCATTTTTAGGCAGAGATTACCTTCAATTCTGTAACAAGTTTATTGTATTTGGCTGAAGTTAACCAAACAAGTTTATAGCTAATCTAGCTAGTTAACCAGATAAACTTGGTTGGTCTAGATGTTAAAATAACATGTTTCTCTTAATATACGGTACTTTACTTTGGATAAGGCACTGTTTATGAGTGCAAAATACTGGTCATGTGTTTTTGTTTTAGGTTTTTCTTTTTTCAACTTTTATTAATTTCTTTTGACAGGTTGCAATATATGCAGAAACCTGAGAAGAAGCTTAAATATTAATAAAATATGACTTAATGACTAATAAGTAGTAGAATATAAACATAAATTCATTAGATAACTATGTAATTAATAATTAAGTAATTATGTAATCACATTCAAGCAGTAAAGCAAACTGACAGTAATAGCTAATGACATCACAGGATCAAAACTGTTCGAAGATCAGCAGTGAGGAACGCCCCATTCCTAAAGGCAAGTGCTCCCTCTGTCTCTTCCTGCTTCTTATTAAATATTCAGTCCTCTCCAGAGCCTTGTGTGTGAGCCTTCAGGATGTGGTAAATATTTCACTAGCGATGGCTCTGGTTTCCTGCCCTCAGCAGCGTCCCACAGCTTCAATTACTGCTCTCTACTGATACCCCCACATGGGCCACACCACCACCAGCACACAGGACACAGCATGTTAGAGAGTCAGACACTGTGCGGGTGTGTATGTGTGAGTGTGTGTGTGTGAGAATGGATACCCAGTTGTGCTTTGCAGGTGTGTCAATATCTGACACTTTTTCATAATGACACTGTCATAATTTTGTATCTTAATAAGGGGAGGAATCTTTCAGCTGACAGAAAATCGATTCAATTCATGATTCACTGTTTTTTCAATTCCATTTGATACACTAAACAGCAGTTTGATTCAACTGTAACAATACTTTTCATTTATTATAATAATTATTATTAGTTATGCATCAACATTAAAATTTCTGGCCAAAACTTAAATTCAGCATTGAAAACTAAAACTGAAAGAACGTTGAAAGAAAATAACTTTTTTATTTGCCTTTTTCTATGATTTTGAATAAAAAAAAATTAAACACAATTAGTTAATCTTTATTACTGACAAAACCTGCTTTTTCAAGTAAAGAGTGAGCTGATCATAAATAAATAACAGTTTGTATAAAATAAACGTATTAAAATGATTACAGTATGTAGGCTAAGGTATGTGCCATAAAATTCAATAAATGAGTCTGCGCTGACTGGTACACTCTCGTAGGATGTGTTTTTAATCACCGTTTCTCGTTTTCAGGCATGCTTCTGTGATGGACATCACAACATGGACTCGGGAATATTTTCAAAAACCACAGTACATATTGTAGTGCGAGACCGATGTATCATGCTGCTTTCATGGCAACTGGAAACTCAACTCAGAGCTTCTTACTTCCCGTCTCTAAGCATTCACTCCCCCTGAACTGTTTAAAGTTGGAAAAAATGAATGTTCACAGTATGTTAACATTTATTTGGGTGCTAAATATATATATATAAAAGGCTCTCAAAAAGCTTCTTCACTGGAATTAAACAGTGGTTTGGTTAGTTCTTCATTTATTTTAAACATGGACATAGACTGTATGGCAATTCACCATTAATACAGGGTCAAACATTACATGATAGCTTGGAGTTTGAGCAAAAATCTTGCGCAGACTGACTTAATCTTTGACAATATCCACGTATCCCCCTGTGTTTAAATAGTATGTCATACAAAAATATAAATTGTTCAGTCAGCTTAAAACGCAAAACATGCTATTACTTCTTAATCTGTGGGCGCTGCCATGTTGAACTGGTGTCACAGAATTTCAACCTGACGTCGGAGTTTCTGAGTGGGAATTACGAGTTGAGAGCTGTTCAAATGGATTTTTCCATCTTGGAAGTCAGAAACTTCCCAGTTCTAATGTAGTCATGAATGCTGCATTATACCCCCTAGCACTCTCACCTCTGTGGGATGTAGAACATGTGCTCTGGAGCAGGTTTGTGCAGGAGGCCGCCGTAAACAGGCCACAGGCCGCTGAGGATGCGGAACAGAGAGCTTTTCCCACAGCCGTTAGGTCCTGTGATGAGTAAGTGCATGTCCTCCTCTACCTGCACACCATGCAGCAAACACACACAGCACACAGGTCTCATTCAGTGAATATCTACTGTGCAAAAGGAATGAAGATTCATCAAACGTTTTAACTCTCACGAAGAAGAATGCAAAATGTTTTAATCATTAGAGGTTGCAGTTGCCAAGAGCAACAATGAAAACATGATATAATTTGATATTATTTCTCTTTCTTTAGCTCCTTTTAACAAGCTGAGTGAGTCAGAAGCGCAGATTCTAAAGTCCATACCACATTTTTGTTTGCAAGCAGAAGAGGAAATGTTTTATTTTCACACGTTATTGTTTTGCATAGTGTCATATGACAGAAAAATCATTATCAGTATTATGCAAATTATCGTCCTTTCTTTCATTTTCACATGCCAGTATACACTTTCACATGTGCAGTACTGCACAGTAATTTTTTGTTTGCACTCATATAGCAATTTGTGTACATATAACATAATTCTGTATTTGTGTTTATTAGAATCTGTCAGCATGCAAACAGATGGTATAATATATAACATATTTACTGTATATTTTCTTAATTTATGTGCATATATATATATATATATATATATATATATATATCCTTTTCTTACTCTTTTTGTTTGTCTAAATTGTCATTATCATTTAAGCTTAATTGATAAAGAATGTAAATCAAATGTAAATAAAAAAATTGGAAAACAAATAATGTAACTTCATAAACAGTATAGAAAGAACAACTGCATTCTTCTAAGGGTTAAAGCAGACCATGCCTGGGTTTGTGTGATGTCTGAAACCAATTTATAAGAGTTACAACAAACGTTGATCTCACCTTGAAATTCAGGCTGGAAACAACCACATCCCCATTTGGAGTGATGATGGGCACGTTCTCACACACTATACCTTTATCTACATCAATGACTTTCCCTAAAAGGAGCAGAAACCATATAAGACATTCGTTATATAACGAATAAACAAGATTCCTATTTTTTCAAACTGAGCAACACTGAGATATGTAGTATCTTTAAACTCTACCAGCTGATAGTAAGAAAGAAAAGACTACATTATAATTTCTGTTTTGATTCTATTAGCACACTGGCAGTTACTGATAAAATAAGATGTGAAACTAAAGAGTGGGAAGGAGAAGAGGCAATGAAAATGAAACCATGACAACAGATACAGTTACTGTCTCTAGATGCCCAGTCTAACTAATGCAAATCCCATAATGGTCAGAGCTTCTGTCACATCAGAACACTAGCACACCTCTGAGAGGTGAACGGCTAAACACTGCCTTCATTTTCAGTTTCAGTGTTGTGAACATTCAGAATGGAATAAATATTTATATTGGAAATGTTTGTTTTGATCAGAGTAACCAGAGTGACGTTTATTCATAATGCATGTTTACTTGCTCACAATGGTAGTTTGTGATAAAAATATCACAATTTTGGTCTTGGTAGATGTTTTTATATCAAGAAAAGTCTTATAATAGTACTGAGAGCTTGTGCTATGTCTGTCCACAGACCGGGTGGTGTTGATTTTCAGTACTCTCTGTTTCAAAACTGCTGAGTGGTCTGGCAAAAAGTGATAGCCTTAAAAATGTCTCGCTAAAAGCCAATGCCAGACTGAAACAACAGAATATAAGAAGAAACCTCATAAGATTCAAGCTGTTACTAAGCCAGAGCTTCCTAAATCACATTTTTGCTCTGTCCTATCTCCCAGCATATCTGAAGCACTCATGAACACTGATAGTTGGTCAGGATTTGGATGGAATGGAATACACATGTTTGGAATTGGGAATATGTCTTCAGAATACAGAAATTAAGTATCTGTCAATCAAGTTACATTTTGCAAAGACAGTATTCTGAATGCAGTTACCTTTAACATTTTTAGAAGAATACTTTTAGAATATTTACCCACTACATTTAAAAAATATAGACTATCTTTCAAAGAAACACCATCAGTGCTTGTTAAGTAACTATTTTAACCTCAGCACACAGGGTGTAAAGACTTACTCTAAAGAAGAATTTAAAAAGTGGCTTCTTTACAAACACTGAAGTTCCTGCTAAAGCATGAGCAGACTGATAAATCACTGTGATGAGCCAGTTGTTAATCTGAGCGTTAGTAAACTTTTTTAATGGATTATTGAAGTGTGACATAGTCTGGATATGTTCTCGAGTGATAAGCTTAGCTTTGGCATTGTGCTGGACTGTGTATGTGTTCTGTGGCAAGTTACATACATATCTTTAACTGAAACCCATAGCCCCATAGCCACTCATTTTACAGTCAAATTTGCAAGATTTTGTTATTGGGATATGGCAAATTGTTGGCATAGGTCATGAAAGGGCAATGGGAATGGGAATTTTGTATTCCTTTTTGTATTTATTTAATTGTGAAATAAATAAAGATTTCCCATGTACTATCAATGTGTACTGTAAATGTATTCTAAATGTATTCTGAATATGTTACCTTTAATGTATTGCACTGGAATACATCACTGAATACATTTGAGACAATGTATTCAGTATTCAGCCGTCACAACTTTTTCAAAGTATTTTGCCCAACTCTCTAGCTGGCACAGGTGCGCTTTGAGCTGGGATAAGACAAAATTATACACATTCTGGGGCCCAACAAGGACCAGGTTGGGAAACACTTAAGCAACTGAACACAGGAGGGAGTGTGTTATCTTGAATAACTGTGATGTTATTTCTTGTATATAAGAGTTTTGCAAAGTAAAGCAAAAAAGTAAAGCAAATGAGACTCAGCTGCTGGTCCGAACATAATTTTGATATTGGTAATGTATTCCACCACAAGCAATGTGTTACAACAAAGCTGTACATAATTTGGCTTACAAGCAACAGCAGTTACAGAATTTGATCAACTACTATAACATTTTATTGGCTGGCTGGTAAGCTAGTGGTAGGAGCAGTGAGCCAGCAACCATAAGACTGTCGGTTCAAATTCCAAGACTGATTGAGTATAACTGGACAAGGCACTTAAGCCCCCCACAGCCCTAGGTGCTGCTGCTGGAAAGTATGGACAAATTTCGCTTGTAGGATCAATAAAGTGCATAATGCTCCTCTTATGAACCTGACTAAAGGATGGCCTCCAAGTCAAATGATATCTTTCCAATACATCCATTTTTCTATTTTAGAAAATGTTAAAGTTAAAGTTTAGCTAAATTTAGAGTCAATCAGCCATTGATGTTATGTAGAAACCGGTCAATATTAACTCTTGTCTGGGACGATGAAGTGAATGATGAATTTCCTTGTTCGACTGGAGGGTAAAAATAACAAACAGACAAACTAATTATTTTACAAAACAAAATAAATGTGTTTCTGAGAAAAGAGAACACATTTTAATAGCGATAATTTCAGCATGTAATGTGAAATTTTATGTGTGGAATTCCCAGCAGAGTAGCATACCGCGGTGTGCACGTAGTATTTTATAATCAGCAAATAAGTTTACATCTTCACCAGGCCCGAGGGCTTCACTTCAGCAGCAGCTAAGCTAATCAGTCAGAAAACTTTTGAAACCTCCACAATCTGGGCAAAAGCCTCAGTTTACCTCACACGTACCTCACCTCAGTAAACAAATGAGAGGACAGTGAAAAAAATGTGTTGTTATCTGATGTAACAAAAACTTCTCGACCAATCAGACTGTTGTCAAGGTAGGCTGTAAAGCACCTACTCCTGTTTCTGGGTCTTCACCACTTTCCACCAACTGTAAATCTGTGTCGGTTCATGGACTCATTACTACTTCCCGGTTAATGCTGTACCTTTGATCTCCAGAGGCCCATCAATGTGCAGCTCATGCCGTCCCCCACTCTTCTTCTCCCCAGCCACTGCTGTCGTGGAAACGGTGGCACGCTTGTACACACCCCTCTGCACCTCATCAAACACCAGGAACATGTTGTGGACGCGAGCTGTGTATCCGGCTAGTTCTGTGACCTGCAGAGGACAGAGGGAGATTCACAGGTGATATGGTAAAAATGTAACATCACAGTATGTTTTATCACAATGCACACTGGTCTTTATTCAGCAAAGCTGCATAAAAAGGAGCATAGATCTGACCATCCTTAATGATGGTATGGACTACTCTGTGTCTGATTCATGAAACTTTGTGGAAAAGAGCAGGTTCAGTGCGTGAAATCAAGCTACAGCCTACCAGTACCACATTTACATATCATTTACATGAAGCACAACCTGATTCACGCAGATGTTTCAATAAGGAGTCAATACAACAACATTATTGAGTTTGAGCCATGAGCTCGTAGGTGGACTCTGAGGTGGTGAGTACACGGCTCGTCCTACTGACCAAACTTCATAGTGTTAAAACCACAACAACTGGAAAGAATACAAACTGAAATGAACAAAACGTCTCAGTTTTTAAGACTGATATGATTGTGTAGTATGTTTATTTTCCTAAAATAACATATTGAAACTCTTTATTAAGGCAGTGTATTTGATTCTTCTGCACTAGCCGTGCTCTGTATTTGATTTTTTGGGATAATTTCTGTAGTATAAAGCAAAAGTACAGTGAAAATGTCTTTCAAAGGAAAATGGAAAAAAAGGAAAATTGCACTATTTGTTTTGTGCATGTAAAATAAGTACAGCCACTTTTTTACTGGATTATCATGTGCAGAAATTAATAGCATTATTATTATTTTCGATGTTTATGAGTGGTAATATAGATGATATTGATTATACTTTTGGCTAGTTAACTGCAAATCAGGCTTTTTTGAGGCCATTAAACTATACACTCAAATTGACACACTCATAAAAGGCACGAGTTTGATCATACAGATGTGCCAAAGATGAAACTGATGAATAACAACGCTGTCTGTGAAATTTGCGTTTATTTTATGGTCTGATTTGACCGTACGCAACATTGGTGAATAAGGGCCAATATGTATCATGTTTAGTTTTTCTGAATTTTGAAAACAAATTGGACTGGACAAAATGCACCAGCAAAATGGTGGTGCCACAAATAATGAGGATTTTTTTAACTAAAACATATGCAAAAATAAACTACTTAAAAATACTTAAATAGCAGGGAAAAACAGTTAGTAAAATAAGTTAATAAAATAATTAGATGATCCAATCCACGTCTTGTTACTATGTAGTTTTAGTGTAGTCTTTTTTATGATACATGAAGTAGTTCTAGAAGTACTGGCGATACCCAATACCTATAATTCTTACAAAATCATAACTTCTCACAATAACTGTCCAACTCTTTCCACAGGTCACTCAGACCTCACTTGCTGGGTCGGGTCAGCTCTACTCTATATTTACCAGAGCATGGCTTAGGACAACATTGCTCAACAACTGGTATTTATTAAAAGTGAGTTGAGTGAGCCAGCATTAGAGCAGAATTGCATAAGCATGTGTAAAGAGGTTTGTGCAAAAGGCAGTGTTGTTCGATGAAGGGAATCCTCTCACAAATGTTCATTAGCTTAAGCTAAGTCCATTGTTTGACAAATCTAACGTGACCCAGCAGCCTCTGCTGCACCAATGTCTTCTGCCTCAAAGCTTACATGAAGACAGAGAGGCTTGTACTATAAAAAAATAAAATTATTGACAACCTTCAGGCTTCAAAATGCTCTATTGTTTATTTAATTTCTGGTCAAAATGGGCATTAAGTACAAATACACACCTTAGCCTCGCTGTACTGTATTTCTTTACTATGAGCAACTAAAATGGCTAAAGGTGACATGTCTGGGGAAATTCGATAATCCTCTTGAATAAGGAAGGAATAAGTCAAAGTAAAATAAGTGAAAAAACAGGAGTTTCCAAATCTGTTGAAAAAAGATTAAAAGATGCAGAGAAAATGGGACTCACAACTGTGCAAAACCTGGTAGACCTTTAAGACACTACTTAAAGCTAACATTTGGCATTAGAAGACTGTAGCTGCACATCTGAGATGTGGAGTAAGGTTTTATGAGTCTAAGTGAGAATATTAGGATTGTGAGAAGCAGAAAATGCAACAAATATCTAAGAATAAACTGAGGAAAACATCTCTGCAGATTTCTTTGCAAGTCTGTTTGAGGTTACTAAACAACCTGATGTGGTTTGAGGAAAGCGTGTGATGTTTGCACAAGGCTGATTGCTGTAATCTATGATCTTATACGCTTCCAGCACTAGTTACATTAGCATTGTAGCTCCTATGCAAAGAAGCAAACCTTGAACAACAGACATGTCCATCCTGATCAGCTACATTTGTAGTAAGGGGAAATTTGTGTACAATTGATTTTTGCCAAACTATCACTTTAAGCTGATCCAAAACAGTGTGAATATTTAAAGACTATTAAATTGCATTTAGAGAAAACACACTGAGACATATGGAGACACACAACCTTCCCCAAGGCTCTCAAGTTAAATGGGGGAACACTGCTATCTTCAGGGACAACAAGTGTCAACAAACAAGGGTGCTGCTTCAGTGTAGCCATGGTGATGAGCACTGTGTTCCTACAAGGTCAATGAAGCACCTTGAGAGCTGAACTAAGGAAATCCTAAACCTCACTTGCCTGCTGTTCAATAACTACAGCTTTGTTACTGAGAAAAAACAAAATTTAAAAGATCCTTTGACACCATGTCTTACTTAGATTTGTTTATAAAATAAATTATTTTAATATTTCAATTTGTTACTATCAAAACAATCATAACACTACCACTCAAAGAAGTCACTACCAAAACTGTACCAAATGTTGTGGTAGTGACTGTTTCAGTAGTGACAATTTTAGCTTATTTTGAGCATAATTCAAAAACAATAGCCTGTTCATGGCTAACACAGCTTTGAACAGCTGCACACACATAAAATCACAATATTTTTATGAAAACACAAAACATTTACTTAATTGCAGAAAGCGTGTTTCAGTGGTGACAATTTTTTACATTACACACTGATTTTCAAACTTTGGAACACATTTACTTTAAAACAATAGGATCTAACTGCTCACCATGAGGCCATGAGGGACAGGGAAACAGTCTCACTTCCTGCTCTAAAATGCAGGGGCGTGGCTAAAATAACACTCCACCTATAACCTAAAACTCTTTGTGTTTCGGTCATGAATTAAACTTGGCACTGCTCATTCTTTTTTGTTTGTTCCTGCTGATCAAACCTCATTAAAACAAAATACTGTGATGCATATTGTGTTTCATCAAAAAGTCTTAAACTCTCATATTTATATTTTGCCACATACAGTTATATTAAAAGTCTGTACACTTTCAGTCAAATTACATGTTTTGTTGAGTTTCTAAGTGAAAACAAGTGAACAGAGAACCTACCTATGGCATTTTCAGCTAATTCTGTTACACATTCTATTTATTTACTATTTATTTATTAGCAAATTCATTTTCAAATTCAATTCATTAAAAGCATTCATTCATTTATGAGTTGAACTTATTGGGACTGAATAAAACCTAGAGCATAATATGTGCCATAACCTTTGCACAGGCCACATTTTATGTTTTATTTTTCCCAATATGTTAAATTCAGCAAATTAACAGTAACTGCAGACTGTGCAGAAGTGTGTCCTCTGTGTAGGATGTGTACTTATATTCACTTCAATCAACAAAACATGTAACTTGACCGAACTTTTGCAAACAACTGTAGTCCAGCCCTCCTACTGAGTAATTCATGGTAGTGACTGAATTATAAATCTTAAGATTAATGACTGGATAATATGTTGGTGGTTTAAGGCGTTAGTGCTTGCAGTTTAAGGGGTTAATGGACTCTCCATAATGGCCTGTATTTCAGTAGGATGTTTGAGCTTGAGCATCTGTGTCACAGGCCTGACTGCTGCTCCCTGCTCAACAGATGGTAGATTAAATCACCCAGTAAGGCTAAGCCATCAGAGAGGCAGGCCAGAAGCAAGACACAGCGCTAAAGTCATCTATTACAGGCCAGTAACGAGACATCTAGTTTTCTCTGCCGCAGGGCCGGATGTCAAAACCACAGAGAAACAGACAGGGTTGTGACTTTGGAGCTGTGATGTCACATCCATCACTGCATCCTGTGAAGTTGTGAGGCTCTACGATGAGCTAGGCTGTAATCTTGGCACATTAGCTCAGGAACAGGAATGCACTTGCCCTTCAGAAAGCACTTCTAGCATAGAGGTATCCAAACATGCAAGCAAGGGCCTGTTGAGAACTCTACTCAGTTACGTACATCTTGTTTTTGTATAACTCCAGGCATGTTGTCTGGCATCATGTTTGGTGATGAATGATAAACTCCATATTTACTCAACTTAACAATGTTTAAATCAAGCAAAACTTGATTTTACCAAACCAAGTAACTATTTAACACTCGATTTTCAATTAAGTTGTATTTTAGCAACTTTTTAAATTTGATATTAATTTTCATCAACCACATTTTTATCATTTAATTTATGTGAACCGCACCACTCGCAGTCTGGTGTGTTTTGTTGCTTAACGTGACGAAGCACTGCCTACTTTGGTGTAGCGTGATTTTTTTCACAATTTGAAAGAGTGAAATTTTCAAACTGCAAAGCTGTAATTTTGATTATATTACATTTGATTACATCTGTAGGCCAATGAGACTAAGACTAACACTGGCCTTCACATCCTCACCATGAAACACTACATGTGAACGTATTTGGGCTTTACCTCTTTGTAGGACGACATGATTCTCTCAATGGCGTCAGCTCCAGAGGCCAGAAGGTTGCGCGCAGTCGTGAAGGCTTCTGTCCTCTCACTCACTAACACCTGAGTTTGCCCATCAGCAAGTTCTGTAAGTAAGGAGTCAGGTTTCACACCTCAATCAGCTTTTTTACAGAAGCACACACTTCAGCGCTTGAGAGTTGCTGAATTTTTAGGAGTATTCCTCCTTTATGACTAACAAGGCCACTTGTCTGAACCCTTTTAGGGGTAAACTCCTTTGAAGATGTCTGGGAAGAGAACTGAATTGAAATGCAAAAAACAGGCAGATGGCTGGAACAACAATGACTGATGACTACAATGCATAATGCCCACCGAGTGTCTTTTATCACGTATGCAGTAAAGCTAAAGATGACTGCTAATGGCGTACTATCATTTCAAATTCAAATGAAGTCTGTCTTCCCAAGCCACAAACAAGTGCAATAAAACTTAATGGTCAATTAGTCTGCATATGTGACCTAATACTACTGAAATAACCTAATACTACTGAGGAGTTTTTGGGCTTATGTAACAATATATTTATTTTGGGAAGTTTTTAGACTGCCATGCTCTAGCACGTTGCTAGTCATGGTTGATTTGTCAATGAATCAATCTTTTTAAATGAGTCTGTGAAGTGATTCAGAAGAATCAAACTTGATAAACTAGCTAACCTTCCATTGTTCAGGTTATGTGTATGAAAATGGTGTTAGTTTGCACAGAAAATACCTAAAAGAACAGATTTGTGAAATCACACTTATTTCTAAAGAGGTACAATCAGATTAGGCCAGTATTGGAATTTGGATTTTGGCTCCAAACATGCAATCGCCCAGTTTATTATTAATATGGCTAATCTGTGTAGCAATATTATGAGGTCCATACCATGAGACAGATAAATGCACCCACGCTGTATTTGAGTGCTGCTCTTTCATCTGTTTATTGTGTTAATTTAGGCCACACAGGCTGAGCTTCGAGTTAAAAAAAAGTCTGTCTGTCAATTTGGCTAAAAAAAACTAGAACTGGCCATTAAAATTCATGATCTGCGGACTGCTACTGCTTACCACTGTCAGCAAAGCCAGTAGCAGTGATGATGGGCACAGCAACCATCACAAGGCCACATCCACTCCACACATACTTCATGAGGAACTGCTCAATCATGATGTACCACAGGCGCTTGGACAGGATGAGGTTCATCTGCTCAGCCAAGGCCTTGTAGCACTTCTGCAGCTGCCTCATCTCCACCTGTCCCATTTAACAAGAAAAAAATCAATTATAATCATATCATTATAATGTCATTAAAATGTTATTCAGGTATATGGCAAAACAGTTACAGTGAGGGGCAGAAAAACTATTTATTGCAATGATACAAAGATGCGAACTGGTCATAGATTCATTATGTCAGGACTATGTAACCCAGTCAGGCAGTTACCAGTTACATTTACTTAGTTCCTATATTTATGTACAATTTACATGCGCTTGTGCTTGTTTACTTTATTGTATTTCCAGATAATGATACAAGTATATTTGGAAGGGAATGTGTTTTTCTTCACTTAGCTCCATTTTAGCCCATCACATTTACAATGAACAATTCCTTTTTTTATTCAAGTATAATCTGCTCTGTTGGTTCAGCTCCTGAACTGCTTTACAGTTGCTCACACCTCTCACTTTGGAGGTTTAACATTTTATTTTAGGCCAAAAATAAAAGACCACCACTTAACAAACTTTACAAACTATCCTGATCAATGCTGGAAGTACTAAGAAGCTCCACTGCAGTTTTGGGAACTGATGTCTTTTTTTTTACTGAAGTTGCCAACCTACTTTTTGTGCTGCTTCAGTCATTATGTCATTGAGGAACCATGCGTTCAAGCACGCAGGCATACAGCCAACTGCTAGCGATGGACGGCGACTCGCCAACGAACCGATCTTTCTAAATGACTCTTTCAACTGAGTCGGAAGCATCCAGTTCGATAAGCTAGCTTGCCTTCTCCGTTGTTCAGGCTATGTGTATCTCCGCATCTGACTAAACTCATTACCGTCCATCATCTACTATAAGCTGCGTTACTTTTGATATTATTTTCGGCCTACTCATGATTCACTAGTTCACCGTTAAATCGTTTTGAGTTCAAACTGAATCAAACCTTGACTCTCAGGTAGTTTATGAACGAAAACGCCAATCACAGCCACTGCGTTGTAGACCTGCCTAAGACATCACTGTCTACTTTAACGACCTCTTTAACAGCCAAAATGAAAACGAACCTCGGATCAAAAGCGAATCGATGAATCTAACGTTAGATTCATTTGAACGGAGAGTTCAAAAGAATCGGATCGGTAAATTGAATCGAACTATTCATCACTAAAAGTTAGTCAGGTGGGGCAATAAAAGCTTACAGACCTTTATAATGTCTCTGAATATGCACATCACATATATATAGTTCTATACTATAACTGTTGTTCTAGGGTTCTATACAGAACCATCTCATGCTTAAACGTGCTTTGCCAGGTGAAATGGCTCTTCAGATTGATGCACTCTTTAAAAAAGTAGTGCTTCATTGGTTCTTTAGTAAAGGGAACGGTAAAAAGGGTTCTGCTATTGTTAAGACATTGTATCAATAGCAGAACCCTTTTTGGTGCTGTATGGAACCATTTTCAAAAAGGTTCTATATAGAACCATATACAACACTTTCTCCATCAGTCTGAAGAACCATTTCACCTTGCAAAGAACCATCTAGGCATGAAATGACTGTATGTAGAACTCATGGTTCCAAATAGAACAACTGCCCTTACTTAAGAACCATCTTTTTAAAGTGTGGTTTATTAGAACTGGGGAAAGACAAAACTGTGCAGAGCATGGATCCTGACACTGGGAACTGGGCTGTTTAAGGAATGATGTTTCCCTGTCCACTCACCTGATGGCCTCTGTAGAAAGCGATCTCCTCCGCATTGGTGATTATTCTCGAGTGCGCGTAACGCAGGTAGCCCTTCCTGTGCGCCTCCTCGGCCACGAGTTTGCCAAATTTAGGGGAGCAAGCTCGCAGCACTTTGGCAGTGACAAAGACTACGAGTCCGGCCAGCAGCGTGGGGCCGGTGGCGTTGGCCCCCCGGGACCTGGCGGTCTGGATGAGAGTGTACGAAGTGAGTATCACGTCCAGGATGGGTTTGGTGAGGTTGGAGTACAGATGCGCCACGGACTGGGAGAACATCATGACGTCCTCCGTGAGAGACTGGTCCGGGTTGGCCAGCCGGCCATCCATGTTGCTGACTTTGTAGTAGGTCTGCTCTGTGAAGTAGGTCCTGTACGCGTGCTCGACCAGGCGCGTGCGGAAGGCCAGGGCCAGCTTGCCCTCCAGGTAGCGGATCGCGCTGTTCACGAAGGTGGCCGGGATGGCGACGAGGAGCCACTTCATCAGCTTGACGGCGAAGCTGCGAGGCCGCTTCTCCACGATGCTCTTCACGATCTGGCCGTCCAGCCCGGCCACGTAGATGGAGAGAAACGTGCGCGAGACGAGAGCCGCGGAGTGCAGGCAGAGCAGCGCGAGCTCCCTGGTGAGCAGCCGGGGAAACACGATCTTCACCAGCGCGAGGATCTGGCGGACGAACTGCGCGTTCACGCCGGGAGTAGCCTGAACATTCGCGGGATCGAGTACGGATGACAGCCCGTTGGCCTCCGCCTTCCCGGCCGCATGGCTCCCGGCCTTCCGGCCGATGTGCTTGATGATGAGCGGGTAAAGGCTCTTGGCTCCGTACGCAGCGGCCACCAGAAACACGGCCCGCTTCGCCGCAGTGCTCTTAGTCCACCTCACCTTGGACGCCGCGTGCAGTATGTTGGTCATTTTGTGATTTTCCGGTCGTTTTCTGACAGGTTTCCGCTACACCGCATCCATCAGGTCGTGCAAAAGGCCACCAGATCGATCACAGATTCTGCAAGGCAGTCATTTTCGGCACATCAGTTCACCGGCAGCACTGCTAGCATCAGATCCGTCCGTTTTGCTGATGCTGTAGCGCTGGCCACGCCCACGTGAACGGCGATAGGTTGCTGCTTCAGCAGCGGCCGCGCCCCGAGGCGCAGTGCTTTGAACTTGATTCAAACGAGCACATGAACCTCTTTGGACGCTTTTTTCAGTTGTTTTGTTTGTTTATTTTTTACAGTTCGCTGCCTTGTTTTTGTGCTGTCCATCAGGTCGAGCAGAAGCAGTGATCACAAAGTCTTCGGAGCGGTCACATCACTGAAAAGCAGCAGAGCCAGCATCAGATCTGTCCGTCATTGGGATTGGCTGACGTTTTAGCTGTGGTCACGCCTCCTCCAGCACGGATTGGTTGTTGCTGTAGCAGTGGACACGCCCCTTGGGTTGATTGCTGCACTGAAAAAAGGTGCAGCGCTTAGACTGATTCTAACGAGCACATAAAACACATTAATTGTCTCACTTAAGACTTGATGTATTTTTTTTAATTTACTTGTTTGAAAATGATGAATTATTCTTTTATAGTTTGTTCATTTTTAGCAATCATTTCATTTATACGGTGCTGATGTACATATTTGAATTAAGTAAATTAAAAAAAGCATTTTTCAGTGCAGTATTTATTGTAGTGGTCTTCCAGTCCACGCTAATAGATACACAAACATATTGTATTAGAATTACGTAAACTAAAAGACAATGATGCACACATTTTTTTCAAACATATTCAAACGGTTGCGTTCCAAGGGGCGTGGTTAATGCAAATCAGGGCTCTTCCCGTTAACCACGCCCAACGTAGAGGCGATTGGCTGCTGCGGTGACATGATAGTGCCCGATTTTTGCTCTTGCTGTGTTTGACCACCAGTGCCAACACAACACACAGGGGCTGAAGGGCTTCAAATTTTACCTCGTAACCCCTCATAAATAGCTGACCATGACCTTAAGTCAGCCAGTTCAAGACCCCATTCAATAAGAAATGGAACCAAATATTCTCACAGTTTCTTAACAGATTGATAACAAATCATTTTTCAATCCGATTCTCACTCAGGGAATGTGTCAGGTAATATTATATGATAATGTAACAGCCTAATATAATAACCTAATATTGTAATAGTTCAGTGTTCCATGGCTTTCAGCTCACTTTCAGATCTGGTGGCAATTCTATACTCTTAATTAACGAAGCGGCATTAATGTGTGTGAAGTGTCATGAACTTTTATACTATCAGTTGTCTTCTGGGTCTGTCAGACGCTAGAGGGCGCTCCCGAGCGAGTCCAAAATCAAATAGGGTTAATATGGAGCATTTGAGCAAAATCAAAACAAAGCAGTCATTTTCTGACCAGCCTACAGCGGTACACTCTGTTCAGATTTGAATTAAGTAAATTTAATAAACCACATTCAAATACAAATTCAACATTTAACTACACTGCAATCAAACCATTGTGTGCCCACATTTTTTCTTTTTGTTGAGTGAATTATTTTAAAAATACGGATTTCTCAGCACTGAGAGTTTTTGCTCACACGCTCGCGCCAGTTGCTCGCGGGTATTTGACGCTCGCTGATTGGCTGACGGCACCTTTAGCCTGTTTAATAACGTTAACTGCTGCTAAGATAAACAGCAACGTCTGACCTGTACTGACCATTAAAACGGGAAAATAAGATTACTTACTGAAACTGTACAACACACTCACTGCAATATTACCTACCTACAGTTAAACAAAGAACTTATTTATTATTGTACTGATCTATTTATCTGTCTAATTCTCTGACATGAACTGGATGGGAGGCTCACGGTAAGATAACAACTTGCTGACAGCTAACAAGCGATAATATTGCTAATATCTGCGGTTTGTTAGAGTAGTTAGCTCTGAGCAGAGCTTTTATTCTCTTTGTTTATCAAGCTGTTGTCGTAGCTAGCTAAGTATTTAACAAACCAATATGTGCTGGGCAAGTTAGCACTCCATTAACGAACTACCTTAACTCCTGAATCATCTTCATATTTGAGCAGCCAGTTTATAAAGAGCAGTGCAAACGACCTTAGCTAACCAACTTAGATATCTATCATTATAGCTATATAATTAGCTGTTATCTGTCTAACAACTTCTTGGATATTAATTGCATAGGAGATTTGCAGAAAGATGTTGAAATCAATGGACTTAAGAATAAACTCCCTGCTGAAAAAATCCTTATATCTAATCATTAGATGATGGAGATATAATCAGTATACCTCCATCTTTTCCTTATGAATATATGACTGATATTGCACAGTTATTGCCTAAAATAAGTGATCTAAAGTTTCAGTTGTGTTGATGTAATATTTTGTATTCATGGCTATATATTTAATTCAAGTAAATTCAGTGCATCACCTTGTTTCCAGTGTTCTGTACTCCTAATGCTTCAAAAATGTATGTAAATATATGTACCCAACATACATTGTGTAGCGCTTCATAAACTGACCTGACTCACCTTATTTTTACAGGAGCCGCTTTATGAAGAGCAGTGATGTGAAAAAACAAAAGGTGAGTAATAATGTTTCTAATAATTCATTTATTAGGCAGCGTTAACTTTATCATCTGTTCTGCTAACAGAATGTCTATTAATGCCTATAAGGAGTTTTTTGAAAAGAAAAGGATACAGAAGAGGCTGAATCATCTGGAACCACCAGCATCACCTAAGGAAGGCAACGCTGGCAACATAGATCTGCTTACAATGTTTATTGTCAACCAGATTGCATTAAAGAAAGAACACACTGGTAAATGCATGGTGCATGTTACAGGAAGAAAGAAGATAAAAATGTTTTTTGTTGTTTGCCTGACATTTCCGGATAAATTACATAATTTTAATTGTAGGTAAACCTAAAATAGCTCATCTGACCAGTTTGAAAGGAACTCATAAATGTATGGGTCAGGGGCCCTTAGACCTGCCAATGAGTCCTTGTTCTCCGTCACGCTTGAGCCTGGTACAAAGTGAGCCCCATTACAGGTACCATTCACTTTGAGTGTTCCAGCTGTAGTACAGGCTCAGATGACCTACAAACCAAGCTGAGACTTTGTCCTGTTGTGTTCCTGCAGTGTCCACACGGTGGGTTTGAAAAAGAGAAAACAGAGTCTCCTGGAAGAGTTCAAGTTTAAGGTGGTGAGGGCAATTTTCCAGTTGCTGTCATTTTAGTGACTCTGATTGTTTATTTAATTATATTTTAATTCCTTGTTTTACTCAATTTCTACTATTATTTTAATGTTATTTTTTATTTTTCCCTTATTGTATGGTGTTTTCTTTGTAAAGCACTTTTTATGTATGCTGCATTTTAAGTATGAAAGTCTATTATAAGTAAGGTTATCTATCTATCTATCTATCTATCTATCTATTATTATTGTTTAGTTATTATTATTATTATTATTATTATTATTATTATCTCTTCAAAGCTCTCACCTGTGTTGGAAGCCAACCAGTCTGACAACAGTGCTTCAGACTATAAGCAAAGACACCACCATCATCAGGGCAGTGTCAGTTCCTTCTCTTCAGCCTCCCCAACCCCTTCAGAGGCCTTTCAGTCCAGATCCACATCCCACATCTCCTCTCCGCCTTCATGGGAGCCCTCTTGCACAACAACCTCTCAGGTAAATGCTCAGAGGTCCCACACATTCAGATGCATCATTTTGATGACGTAAAAATGCTAGATGTTAATCTTAAAATCATTCCTACCAAAAGTTGTTCTTCCTATTAGTTTACACCTTTCTCCAAGCCAATGGGGGTATGTATGTATGATCCATGGACAGCTGTGCCTCATCAAACACAGCCTGCTCAGATCAGCCCAGCAGCTGGAGCCCAGTTTGGAAGCACCTTACATAGGTATCCACAAACATACCATGTAAAGGTTTTTTAAGCCCTTAACATTCATGGATCCACATGCAGTCTGCCAACAGGCCCAGATTTCTAACGTACAGCCCTATCACTTAAAGGGGGATTCCATCGGCTTTTCAAAATTTCTGCAAAATGGTTAGGATGTAAACAAAGTTTTTCCGAGTGGCTTGATGTGAAATATTCCATTTTAGAGAAACTTACTGAGCCAGAATTGTTCACAGTGATGTCTCTAAAAGCTCCCTCACAGAAAGTTATTACATGAAGTGGTTACAAATACCCTGCCTGATGCCTGAGACAATATTTTAAGATATTTTTGAGAAGGTCCTAAAAAGTATTTTTAAAATCCAATCAAGGTGAAGACGTACATGCAGGGCATTGTAATACAGTTGTTTCATATTTACCACTATTTTACCATTATCGGCATAACATATTAAAACTCATGTAGGTTCACTGGTGGTTTTGGATAGTAAATAAAAAGGCTATATTTGCGTTGTAGACATCACCACCCCTGGTTCCTATCACCACCATTTTAGAGTAATCGGTAAGTTTCTCTAGAACAGAGCGTTTCACTCTGAATGACTGAGTTCAGATCTCAACCAAAAATTGTTGGATGACCACTTTAATAATAACTCAATAACTTTGTATTATTTTCTATGCAGATATTGATTAAAAAACCTTAGGATGTGAAGATTTGTGAATGTTTTGTTCATATTTTTCATGTTTTCAGCTGGGAAGAATGTTGACTACAATTTTCTGCTTTTTGATTTTGCTGGAATGTATATATAGTGTAAACAACATTTGTTTATTTATTTGTATGTTTATGATATGTAACTGATTATATTCTTTTTTCTCATGCCACTCTCCAACTGTTATTGTACAACAGCTCAGAAAACAATGGGCCTTCCATATATTCAGCTGATGAATACCCAACTAACACTTCAGAAAGGAATGATCAGCAAGACAAGCCACTATTCTTGGGGTTCAGCAGTGAAGAATATGAAGGTCAAGGTACTAACGTAGAGCATCAGCTATTGCTTTGTGTAGGAGAGGTTTGTTTCCTTTCAACCAGGCTTGAGTATTCAGAGTTTAAAAACCACCATGTCTTTGTTAGTTTCAAAGAGTTCGTACTCAACAAAGATTGAAGTTTCTGACAATAACTAAAAGGTCTTATTATACATATATAATGTATTACAGTTTCCTTTCTTCTTCTTATGCTGATTGTAGACCTTTTTAATGAAAGAACAATTAAGATTCATCTTCAGGAGGAGCCGTCCCTTCCACCTACAGGAGCACAGTTAGTAGCCTGATTTATCCCACATCATGCATGCCAGATATTAATGGCTTTTTTCACTGCAAAAATTAGTTAATGGTAGTAATATTGATTTGTGACATGTATTTCTAACAGTGATTTCAGTGAATCATTCAACAGGGACTACAGTGCTGATTTCTTGCCTCAGGTAAAATGAGTTATTGTTTGCAGACTAACTAAAACATTATTATTTATTTTATTGTCAGACATGCTATTTGAACAATTCTACTGGATATCAACACATCATTTAAGCCGATTATTTATCTGACTCTTAAATGTCATATACAGCATATATGATCATCTAAAAGTAAACTGAATTAACAAATCAGGGAGGGTTTGCAATTATTAAACCTCTGAAGTACAACTGTAAAGCACAATGCTCAGTTTATTAGGAAATGCTGCCACCCTGTGGTGTACTGTATTACTGGAGATTTATTTTCTGTTCAAAGACGGTCCTTTATAAGCCGTATGTTGTTTGATGTTCTCTCCTTAGCCTCTTGTTTCAAAGCAGGGATTTACATATGCTGACTGCAGACCATGTGAGTTTCATGCATTTATATTAAGGCTTGTGCGCTTGATTAAATTTGAACAGAGAATGAATTAAGTGTGTTGCCACACAGGTAGCGCACATAGCCGTGTCTCCAATAATTCCTATGAAGTGCCAATAAGCTATTCTCCAAGAGTGGGCTGCATCAGTTTAGATACTGTAAGTACAAAAAGAAACTCATGGATACTCACAAATAGTTTTAGGAAGTATTTTTATGATTCTTGTACATTGTACAGTAGTAGTTAGTAGCAATATAGCAATATAAATATAATACTATAGAGGAGTCCATCTCTGTTGATCTACTACATTGTTGCTGTCATATGAAAACCTCTCTCTAACAGTCTTTCTTTCTGTCTTTCTCTCTCTCTCATATACACACTAACTGATCAGCGATAACATTAAAACCATCTCCTTGTTTCTACACTTATTGACCATTTTACCAGCTCTACTTACCATATAGGTGCGCTTTGTAGTCCTACTATTACCGACTGTAGTCTTGTTGCTCTGTGTACTTTGCTAGCACCCTTTCACCCTGTTCTTCAATGGTCAGCACCCACTCAGAGCAGGCATTATTTGGGTGGTGGATCATTCTGAGCACTGCAGTGACACTGACGTGGTGGTGTGTTAGTGTGTGTTGCACTGGGACAAGTGGATCAGACACAGCAGCGCTGCTGGTGTTGTCACTGCTGGACTGAGAATAGTCCACCAACCAAAAATATCCAGCAAATAGCATTCTGTGACCACTAATGAAGGACTAGAGGATGACTAATACAAACTGTGCTTCAGTGTATGAGCTGCTGCCTCTAACTTTACACCTACAAGGTGGACCAACAAGGTAAGAGTGTCTAATAGAGTGGACAGTGAGTGGGCACAGTGTTTAAAAACTCCAGCAGCACTGCTGTGGCTGATCCACTCATACCAGCACAACACACACTAACTCGCCACCACCACGTCAGTGTCACTCCTGTGGGGGTCCTGACCATTGAAGAACAGGTTAAACGGGGTCTAACAAAGTATGCAGAGAAACAGATGGACTACAGTCTGTGCTGATATGAGTGGATCAGACACAGCAGTACTGCTGGAGTTTTTAACCTTTTCTAGATGACTGTACCGGTACCAGCACAGTTCCATTGAAAAGATTCACTTCAATTTTTTATACAGCATTTTTATGCATCAAATCGTCTAGCAATACGGTGATGCAGTACTGTTAGAAAGCTTGAAATCTCAGGATGCGATTCTCGCAAAACAATTCATGATCCATTATCCACAGCAGTTACAATAACCCCATTTGTAACATAAGCATTGAATGGGCAAATGCTAGCAAATTTATGGGTCCTTACCTTTAAATCCTTGGTGCTATCCACAGAGACATCATAATTCAAAATGTGGTCTTGATAACATGGCAAGAGTCAGAGATTAGTTTAGATATATATAAGTCAGGCAGAAATCAAGCCCTACAGTCTAGTCTCTGTTACTGTGTGTCAGTAATTTATATACTTATTCTGATGGTTGGGAGAAGAACTTGAGAGTCTTACCTTTCAAATTAAGACTCTAGCCCAAGGTATTTGGGAACAAAGGTCCTTTTACTTGAGGTATGCCATTTCAGGCAAAAATGGGGTGACAATTCACAGATTAAACACTGGGTCGACTGACCGTCCACTCTATTAGACACACCTGCCTTGTTGGTCCACCTCATCTGTTGCTGCACAGTTTGTGTTAGTCATCATCTAATCCTTGATCAATGGTCACAGGACGCTGGCTGGATAATTTTGGTTGGTGGATGATTCTCAGTCCAGCAGTGAAACTTTGATAAATACTAAAAAGTTTAAAAACTCCAGCAGCACTGCTGTGTCTAGGGCAACCAACACACACTAACATGCCACTACTACATCAGTGTCAGTGCAGTGTTCAAAACGATTCACCACCCAAATAATACCTACATTGTGCTGGGCCTAACGGTTGAAGAACAAGGTAAAAAGGGGGCTAACAAAATATATTGAGAAACAGATGGACTACAGTGAAACTGTAGAACTACAAAGTGCACCTATATGGTAAGTGGATAAAGTATGTAGACACAAGGTAGCTGTACTTAATGATGTGGCTAGTTAGTGTAATAACCAGTGGGGGCAGTGAGAGAGAGGGGTAAAGCCCAAGAGGTTTTGAAAAGCTTAAGATTGCTTGTCAGTGAACCAGTTTGTTCCTGCTTGTCTGCAGACTGACACACAAAGTGTCGGAATACATGAGAAAACATCTCTAAGGACACAAGATATGGGAACACAAACTGCAGCTGTTGCCACTTCAGCATCTCAGGATGCTTCAGTACAGTGTTGTCTTTTGAAAGCAGAAAAGAGGCAAAGTATTTCCACTGAGCACACAGCTCCCTATAACAGTACATGTAAGAACAAGAAAGCTACCGCTTCCACCACTAGGAGGCAGAATAGTAAAAGCAATGGAAGTCTTCCAAATGTTACTCAATGTACTCAATCAGAAATCCATAAAGTGAAGTGGAACACACCCTGGAAGATGCCAACAACAAGGAAGGCCACACAGCAGGCTCCAGCAGCAATCACAGGACAGGAAAGTTCATGCAAATCTGTGAGTCGAGCATGCACAAGCAAACATCTCTTACCTACACTGCACTGCTCCTACGCTAATGCCCCAGGTATTAATGAAAAACCAATTGTGAGTCCATATGAAATACATTTTCCAGACTATTATAATTATTACTGTGAACTTGATGGAGCTCAGTGGAGCACAGATAATTATAATTATAGTGCATGATTCTGCAAGCTGAACATGCTAACTTGCTCAAGATTAAAAATAGCTCAATTTATGCAAGATTTGTTTTTTTCTTTTTCTTTGCAGAAACAAAAGTGAATCTGCCAGGGAATACGGTGGCAAGAGGAGAAAGGTGTGAAGGTCACAAGGAGGAGAGCGTGAATCAAAACCCTGCTGAGAACGCCTGGAGCACAGAGGAACACGGTAGAGAAGGAGGTGTGAACTGGGTCTCTGGGGAGACGGAAACTCTTCAGGAAATTGCAGACATTCTGCTGATGCTCAAGCAGAAAAATAAGCATCCATGAAAAGGAGGATGACTCAGACCTGCTTTATATATTGTAAGTTGACATCTGTTGCTGTTTCATGTGCTCTTAGGTGCACTGGATTTACTCGATTCACATGAGTAGATGATTTACACATGAATAAAATTATAATTTTACTTATTTCCTCTCCGATTACCTATTTTTTTTTACATATATTTTATTCATTTGGATCATCTGTTCTGTTGAATCAAGCAAATTCAATGCATTCCTTTTTTCAGTGTAGCCATTTATGTGTCACATTGCCTTCATGTGGCATAGTTCATTACTGCACAATACCCTTTGAGAGTTAAAAAACAAAATCTTACTTGGACAATTATTTCTTTTTTATTGTTTAAATTTTCAAATGTCATGAATATATTTAGTTTTATACAATATAAATCTAGCAAAACATTTACAGCAACAATGATCAAATTTACTGTACAACACTATCCATATTTTAAATTCACTAGTTTTCATCGACTGTAGAAACACTGCTTTGTAGATAATAAAGGTAATAACTTAACGTAGAAAAAAAAACACGCACACACCCATTCACTAGAAACATTAGCTGTGTCACTTCAGAGCAACACAATGAGTTGCTGACTTCGGAGCATTCTCCGTAGTCAAGTACATTCTAAAACACATATCTGACGCACTGTAATCTCTGATCAGTAAAGCTCTGTTTTCACAGAGTCATGATAAACAAGCATGAATGTATTACACTCAACCATCTCCTCCCTTGGTTTAATGCCATAATCAGAATTGTTATGAGCTTACCTGATTGAAATCGCACTTCAACACTGTCACTTTATAGTGTGCTTCTCCCTTTTGCCCAAACTCAGCATGCTTCAGTGTTAAACATGAAAACACAATCATGTATCAGTTTGCGCTAACAGTGAGAGGCATAATACACAAGGCCTGATGTGCACAATCACACATTACCGGCCACTAAAACAACAAATTAGCATAAAAAAGCACTTGTGTTAGTTTTGCTTGATATTGTTGCTTTTACAATACCTATCGACTGCTTTGTTACACACACAGCCACAACATGTCAGCTTGGCACAAATCTATGTGTACCAGACTACCAAGGTGTACTCACAGTAGCACAATACAAAACAGAACATTGGATATTACACTACTCGCCAAAACAGGTATTCCACTCTGTTACATGGACAAGGGCTATGCGATGCAGTGCTATTTGTACACAAGGCTATAAAGGAAGACAAAATGAAACTGAGTCAAAAAGACAAAGGTAAACTTGGAGTCATACACTCCAAAAAGAACGGATGGGTAAAAATATGAAGCTGATTTGGGAGGTCTTTGCACACTAACCTAAAATACTCTCTAAGCTCTAAACACATCAGTACACGCTAAGCTCCTAATACCTATTTGTAACGAAGGGGCTGTGTCTTGAACTGTTAAACTGTTGCCAGAGGAAACAGTGTAAGACAGAATTCAGGCTACTATCCAGTTCTGGTATGCTACACATTTTAAATGACATTTGCAAAAGACATTTTTTTAGACATTTTTACACCCCACTCACCATAAGAGTTATAAGCATTTTCAGTGAATATTGCACCTCTGAACTGTAGAATGTTGTTCACAAATATTAATCCTTAGAAGTTGAGTTTTTACTGTTATTTTGCTATATTATTCATATGTAATTAATTACATAATTAGTTACATAGTTACATAATGACTTGCATTTACATTCTATACAGACAGGTTCAAGTCTGCACTTTTTGTTTGATTCAATGTCAAGAAATGACAAAAACTGCAAAAAAGGATGTTTTTTTTTCTTTCTATAAAACAAGACTGCACACAATAGCTTTTTATTCAATGCAAACCTTAATAACTTATATCTCCTTTCCTAGTTATAAGCACACGTGTAATCAATTGAAAGTTGAGAATCTGCATTTTCAGCAGAAGTTCTCTGTTCTTTTCTATGAACCACGAGTAGGAAATAATATTAAAGTACACAATGTGTTTGTTATCACAGATGATAACTGCAACTTCTAAGGGTTATCTAAGCACTGTGGTGCAAACATGGTCCCAGTATCTCCACACATACGTGAGACTCTTATATTTCACTCCAAGAAACATCTCATGGTGTGGAAATGAGCACTAAAACAGCGGTGCAACATCTTTCAGCATATTATATATCTGCATGTACCACTGAACTCGTAACGTAGTGATCACATCAGACAAAAGCTGGCTTGGTGAGTGCATTATGTGATTGAGTGTGCTCTTCATGACAACTTCATTTTCTTTCAATCATGGTGGACTGTTGCATGTGTAAGATGCATCCTGACTGGTACAGACGGACCTGATGTCAGGGTAGGGTGAAGCTAAAGACCGATTCATTCTCTTCATCTGCTCTGTATGGAGCCTGAGAAAGGATTCACAGGGATGTTCTTCGAGCTGCATTACAGGGTTACTCCACATCTGAGGCGTCATTGTCCGATAGGTGGTAATTTGAGCCTTTGACCCTGATATACTCCACCTGCCGGCCCTCGTCTGAGTCCGAGGCACCGCAGGAGCACAGGCGGTTCTCGAAAAGGGACTCAATCTCCTCCAGCCGCCGGCCTTTGGTCTCGGGGAGACAGCCGTAAATGAAGAAGAAGCCCAGCAGAGCCATGCTGGAGTACAGGAAGAATGCGCCTGGAAAATAACAGAGAAATCTCACTCCAAGCTGAGAACAGAGGACAAACTGAACTGAAAGCCATTAGCTTTCTTAAGACACCTCAAAAAACTGTTTAAATCCCTAGTGCCTAATGTGGGGCCAAAGAATTAGACACTGTTCATGTTACGTAAATCACACTGTAACAAAATTGCACTTGAAATTGAAAATATGGAGAGGTACAAGCTGTCTGCCAAACTGTTGATGAGATAAATAACAGAGTCAAACATATTAAGGTATTACATAATCTTTTTATAGCCTTAGAAATTACTTAACATTTAATACTCCCCCAAAATGTCTTCAAAAACACTGTCATAAAATCTTTGGTGAGGGCCCAAAATTTCAAAGCGAATCATTTAAATGAAATGCTTGAACGGTGTACCAGATGTTTTCTTATGATCATTAACGATGCAATTAATAAGCAAATGTTGATGCAATTATGATTCTTAACGTTAGCAAATTTATATAACACTCCAAAAAGAAAACAGCCGTCGTCTCTAAGACACTTTGTGTCTAACCATATAAAGTGTGGGCCAGTAACAGGCAGGTAACAGAGCAAGTGCATGGGGACTGGCTATGGTGTCCTGTGATGCTATGTGTCATTACCATAGTAGGTGAGATACTGGGCTAAGTGGAGAAACGTCAGAGACACCAGCACATTGAAGGTCCAGTTCACACCAGCCGAGCAGGCGTTGCCTGTGCTTCTGGCCCACAGAGGGTAGATCTCTGAGTTAACAGTCCATGGCATTGGGCCCAGTCCTGCAAGAACAATAACAGACTATTGTAACACCTAAGAGCCAACAGCAGAGAGCCAAGAAATCATAATTAGCCAAACAACCATAAAAAAGCTTTCAGAGTGATGAAACCAAAAGCAAATCATCATGATACCCACAGGCTTTTCAATGATGGTTTAAAAAATGCACTTTGAGCCAGTATACTGCACTCTGCAGTCTGGGTCCTCTTACCTGGAGCAAAAAAGGCCAAGTACAGGATAAGTCCTAGGAGCACCACCCAAGAGTAGGAGCTTGGACAGAAATTATAAGCCCAAAGATTGTGATCTGCAGACTGGGTTGAGTTGGAGCACCTGTATCACAGTTGAAGAGTATGTCAGTGTATCAGCTTACTGTGTACAAGCTTGCTCATCTGCCTTGTTGACATGACCTAACTATAGGAATATGTGACAATATATCCTGATAAAAGAGGAAATAAGTAACAGGGCAGGAATTACACTAATACATTGTTACACATCACTCTGAAGGTGGCGACTCAGCTGCATTGATTATGGTATGTCAGTATCAACTGTAATGGATAATAATAATATTCAACACAGTATGTTCTCATTAATTGGACAAAATAAATGCTTGGGCTATTTTTAAAAGTAAATATTTTCAAAAAAGCTGTAGTTTTTTTTGATGTGCATATTTCACACACACACACACACACACACACACACATTTTCTAAGCTGCTTATCCTTCTGGAGCCTATCCCAGCGGTCATTGGATGGAAGGCAGTAAGCACCCTGGACAGGTCGCCAGTCCATCGTAGGGCAGACAGACAGACACACTCACACCTAGGGGCAATTTAGCGTGTCAAATTAGGCTGACTGCATGTCTTTGTAAACCCACGCAGAAACGGGGAGAACATGCAAACTCCACACAGAAAGGACCTTTGTCGTCTGGCTGGGAATTGAACCCAGGCACTCTTGCGCCACCGTGCCGCCCTGTGCATATTTCATTATTATGTAAATCGTTCCTCCAGTTGCAATGAGGTAATCAGGGTATTTTAAAAAATCATTTGTACCACAATAATAGTGCTGAGATGTCTTGATGCATTTTATTGTTTTCTAAAGAATCATAGTCTAATTTATGATTACTCCCTTATTAAAAGGGAAATTCCACTCATTTCTCAAAATTTCTGCCTAAATTGTTAAATTGTTGATTTAAACAAAGTCATTTAGAGTGGTTTTATGTGAGATAGTCCATTGTACAGACTCATTTTCATTTCATTACAGCAGTGGTGAAACCTGGGATTTTCATGTTGACAAAGAAAATCCAAAATCACCAGTTAACCTATACGTGTCTCCTGAGTTTTGATATGTAATGCTGTTAATGGTAAAATAGTGGTAAATCTGAAACGACTCTACAACTTCTGCATGTACCTCTCCGCCATGACTGGATTTAAAAAATAGGCCAAAATCTTATATCAAAACTTCTGTAAACCAGTGTCTCGGGCGTCAAGCAGCGTATTCATAACCATTTTATGTAATAACATAGAGGCATTGAACTGCTGTTGAAAAAATACTTTAAACTTTCAATGTAAGTTAACGTAGCAAGGCTTTATCTGAAGTAATTCTGAACCATTTCTGTTTGTCCATTCATCGTGATATTTTGACAGTGTAAAGGGCAACTGGCTTTTTTTTTAAAGACAAAAATGGAGATACGGCTCAGAAGGTTTTGTTCCAACAATGATTTCTGGGTCCTATTACAACCACTGTGAACATATCACATCAAATCACCCTGAATAACTTGGTTTACATCTTAACCATTTAATTATGCAGATATATTTGGAATATCTGTGGAATTCTCTTTTAACAAAAAAACCAAAACCAAAAAAAAACATAACATCTAGCATTTGTGCATGACCCTGTAGCATAGGGTTGAGCTGTAGAGGGAAATTTCAAACAGTGTGCATTAGATAACAAAAAGGCGCATACACACGCACTTGCTCATCTGCCAATAATGACTCACCTGCCCCACGCTGCTCTCTCAGTAGAGGCCTGATTGACTGGGACACAGGAGGAGGCAAACACAGCAGTGCTGTTCTGCTGGTAGCAGAAACCACAGCTCGGGTCCAGCATACACGGCTCGCACGACCTGGAGCACAAGGCCAAAGAGTAACACTGAGGACAAGCAAATCTTTGGTTTCAGCAGGGCATGATCAAAATCCACAATCCAATTTCATTCTGCAATAAGTACTCAGAACCTTCAGTGAAAGAAACAGAAATACTTTAGATTTACTGTAGTGGCCATACAGAATTTTTTCTTGTATTTTTTTCCTTGAGGTCCACTACCTCTTTTTATGTCTTTAAACAGGTTGTTCTTGTTATCTTTACGACTGATATACATAAATGATCTCTGTTCTATTGGCTTTCCTATACTGTGCCTCATTCAAAAAAACTTGGAACAAACTGTTCAGACTGTTGAGACTGAAATCTCCAGGCATGCTTGAAACTATGATTTTTGGACAGGCAGAATGGGCAGTCATATGTAAACGTGTTCAATGAAAAGGCCAGGGCTTCAAACCATTTTAAAGACCAGCCTGTTAGACCGCCATCACTGCGCAATTCATGGATGAACCAGGGTAAACCCGCGTTTCATTAAAGTATGAATCAGATAGACAACAGGGCTTGTTTGTTGCTTGCTGGTTATTACAGATAGATGGCCTTATCTATGCTATCATAAAAATCTCTGGTAAATAATTATGGGCTACATTTTGGAGCACTGATTGAGTTTACTGTAAAATATCATAGCTTCTGTGAAAATATCCCTATCACTACAAACACTGCCAGATCTAATAGCTTTCCAAACCTACCATTTCATTATATTAGGCCTACATGCAGACTATGTAAAAGAAATGTAATTAAAGGGTTTAGGAATGTTGAGGTTAGAACCCAAGAACGGGAACATAAAAATGTTGGTTTTGCTAAGAGCGAAATTGATTTTCTTTTGCTTTTTGTTTTTCTGTGGCCTGGTTATGACATCACAACCATGACAAATTCAAAACTGACTGTTTTTGCAGCTTATTTTTTCATACATGGACTGTATGGACTGGGGAGTGGGAGATATGTGGGGAATGAATGGTGTGTTTTGAAACTTTAACAATGTTCATGTTGTACAAAAATTATGCTTTTTTGTAGCATAAAAGTAACATTTTCCCATAAGTGATTAGTGTTATATGTGTAAGTCACCCATGCACACCTATATCATTTCAATTACTCTGTTGGTGTCTATAGTCACTTTTCCACATGGCTTGACTTAACTCCACTCGCTTTTGGTACCAGCTACTTCATTTACCACTGCAGATACAGGATCCCCTCGATGTAGCTGGTCGTCACAGTGACTGCTGAGACGTGAAGGACACAAATTGTGTTCAGAAGAGGCTTAGGGCAGCAAGACAAAAGACTGCTGAAAAAATCAGGAGGGTTTGGGAAATACTACCTCAGAGTTCAGACGACGCACGAAGAAGCTAACCTAGTAGCTAATGTTAGCATATGTATTTAGCATTTCTCTCTGTTCCAGTCAGTAATCTGTAGTGTTTTTATATCACCTTTTGGTATCAGCTTAGCTCGCTTGGCACCTGGTACCAAAAACAGTAACCAAGTCCAGTCAAGCCAGCACCATGCAGTGGAAAAGCGGCATATATATAGTAGTACAGCAGGAGTGGGCAATACGGCAAAAATATCTTGATACTTGAAGACATTTTCACAATACACCATGATAGCAACACAATATTTGGATACCGAGACACAATGTACTGGCTGCACACTTAAAAAACAGCTAACAAAAAATCTGGCACGATGATTTTCACATTTCACATTCTGTACTGCAGTAAAACCAGTTAAACAGGAAACATACAGTTGGTCAGTTTTTTAAGTATATTTTGCTGCTATATTGCATATACACCGATCAGGCATAACATTATGACCACCTCCTTGTTTGTACATACATTGTCCATTTTATCAGCTCCACTTACTATATAGGTGCACTTTGTAGTTCTACATTTACAGACTGTAGTCCATCTGTTTCTCTGCATACTTTTTTAGCCCCCTTTTACCCTGTTCTTCAGTGGTCAGGACCCCCATGGACCCTCACAGAGCAGATGCTATTTGGGTGGTGGATCATTCTCAGCACTGCAGTAACACTGATGTGATGGTGTGTTAGTGTGTGTTGTGCTGGTCTGAGTGGATCAGACGCAGCAGCGCTGCTGGAGTTTTTAAACACCTCAGTGTCACTGCTGGACTGCAAATAGTCCACCACCAAAAATATCCAGCCAACAGCGTCCTGTGGGCAGCATCCTGTGACCACTGATGAAGGACTAGAGGATGACCAACACAAGCTGTGCAGCAGCAGATGAGCTGTCATCTCTGACTTTACATCTACAGGGTGGACTGACAAGGTAGGAGTGTCTAATAGAGTGGACAGTGAGTGGACACAGTGTTTAAAACCTCCAGCAGCACTGCTGTGTCTGATCCACTCGTACCAGCATGTGCACCAGGTTTTGCGGTCTTCCACCATCATATATGTCAGTGCATATACTACAAGCAAAAAAAAGGCAGTCCACAATTTCATACATGAGATTCACAGGTGCTCTGGAGAAGGGCGCATTTAAGAGAATGCATATGTGTCCAGACTGGCTTGTTGCCGTGATGACGGCGTTGGCCATTCTGCCTCTATTACAGCATAATGAAGTTGTGTTGTTTCAGCAGCTGGGTGTGCAAGGCAAACAGGAGCTCAGGTAGGAGGGTAAATTGGGACAGAGAGCAGCCGCTTTCTTTCAGATGACACAGCCCTGGGTCGCAGGGTCACACACGCTGCGAAGGCCCTATTACAGCAGCGTTAATGGAGCTGATGGAGCCGCTGGCTGCCCTGCCTCGCTGGAGGAAGTGGTCATTAAGCCCAACACTTCACAACAACCACAGAGTCGAGGGTAGGACTGAGTTACATTCAGATTGGAGGCTGAGAGCAGCTGAGCGATGGTGTCGCAAAATGAAACAAATCTATTAAACACTGTTTCACGACTGAAGAGTTGATTAACCTGTATGCATTTTGAGTCATAAATAATTCATAATGTGCTGGAGCCCACCAAGCTTTCTCATTCCAGCCCGACGCCTCAGCACACCTGATGCCACTTGTCAACTAATCAGCCCTTGATTAACTGATTCATCTGTGTTGTAAGTAAATTAACGGAAATGCAGTGAATGAGAATATTTGTTGTCAAACCTGCATCCGTTTTGAGAGTGAATTTTTAGAGGCAAAAGAACTGCAGCAGAACTGACATCTGACACTTTACTGTGATTTGAGCTTTGGAGTTTAACCCCTACAAATCGAGTTATTACTGTTATTTTGTATTTATGGCAATTGGCAGATGTTTTTATCCAAATACTTGTTTTTAGCCAAATATATGTAACAGATCAAACGCTGGTAGCAGCATTACTAAATATGCTGTACCAACCGCTTAGGAAGTCAAGCAGTTTCCAGCTGGGATGGCTGGATTTAGAGTACAGAGTGTTATCAATAAACACATACAGTTGTATACAAAAGCTTGCACCCCCACCCCACACCCCCCACACCTCCAATCTAATTTTATGTTGATTTTCTATGTGCAAATAAGTAGACATATCTTCTTGAAAGAACACAGAAACTTTAATATATTTGGAACAAAAATATAAAAACTTAAAATGTGGCTGGTGCAAAAGTTATGGCACATTTAGATGTTATTTTTTTTCGATGTGGGGTCCTTTGAAGATGGTTAATTAATTCTCAACAGAGCATCTGACTACATTATAGTAAATATGTTGAAGATGTACTGTTGATACATTACTTACATTAAGTAGATGTATTGTTAATAGGTTACCTCCATTACACAAATGCTAACCTTACCCAAAACCTAACCCTAACCCTGGCCCTAATCCTAACCCTCATATGTTTTTGACATGTTACTGAGAGTCTGTTGAGTGTTTGTTTCATCCAAAAAGGACCACTCAAAATAAAGTGTCACTAAATTGTGCATTAAATTTTACAGAAAATGACATATTTAAGTGTGTTCTCTGTAGAGGATTGTTATTTTCTTATTTTCTCTACTTATTTTCACTTAAAAAATCAATAAAACGTTATTTGACCAGATGTTGAATTTGTGTGTACAACTGTATATGCCACGCTACTGAAGCACATATAACCTTGCTAGACTATTGAAAGGTAATTATGTCATTATGTAATATACACAAAAAAGTTAGACAATGAATTACATTAACATTCATTATACAGTCTGGGCTGAAAGGTAAGAGTCTGTAAAAAAGGGCCTTTCAGACTGTCCAACTTTATGCAAAAGTTTATATAACTAATAGTTGAGCTACCCATTCATGACCACGCAATACCAGGAGGACACTCACAGGTGTGTGATGCAGCTGGAATTGGCCAGAGATGGATCAGTTGGGTGAATGGTGACTGGAGGGGAGTGCTGGGCGGACAGCAAGAAACCAAAGGCCAGGAGACAAAGACTAAAACAAGTGCCTGTAGGAAGAGAGAGAGGGAGAGACAGAGAGAGAGAGAGAGAGAGAGAGAGAGGGGGAGAGAGAGAGAGAGGGGGAGAGAGATGCATGAATAATAGTAATAATACTTAATTTACAAACTGCCTTTCACACTGAAGGTCACTTTACAATAGTAATTATGCATGACAATCACATTAATGCTACATTACCAAATGTTTTACTTTTCAAGATTACATCTCAATAACCAGAGACACGGAAAAAAAAACAATATTCTGCGATCATGCAGTACCGTTTCTTTTGTGCAAATAGCAGCTCATATTTTCTCATCACTCTTCATCTCCTTGGTAGTCACTCCGTGTTCTATATAGTTTTGCTTGTTTGATGTTTTGAATAGACTGCATGTCTTTACACTGTTGCAAGCACTGTTATATATAATTAGAGTTTTGTCTGTACTTCACAGGGACTGCTTGGCAGCTGGCTACCCCTGGCATGTTTACTTATATGTTAATTAATGAGCACTTTCACTGATTAGTAAATAAATGACTACATAAACACAACTCCAAAGTTAAGTCATTTTTGTATTTGAATTGTTTGCTGTGTGCCCTCACCGACGATGCTGCCCAGAGCCAGTCTCCGTCTGCCCACCCTCTCCACCAGCCACACACCCACCAGCGTGAACAGAAAGTTGGTGAGAGCGGTCAGCGAGGACAGCCAGATGGCCAGCTTGTCATCCCGCACTCCTGACATCTGCAGAATGGTGGCACTGTAGTACCTGCAGGGAGGAGAGAAGCAGCTAAAAAGCAGCATCTTCATGCTTGCTGGGAAATCCTAGCTAGTGCTACTAAGACTTCATAGCTGAAAGGAAAGCATGAGGAGCTCCACATGAGAAGTGTTAACTGGCAATAAACGAAAACTGCTTGATTAGTTCTACATTTTGTTTGTGTATTTGTGTTGTGGTTAAAGGAACAGCTCAGCAAAATATCAAATTTACACAGTTTTACACAGTTTACCTCAGATATCAGACTCAATCGATTAGTCAAGACATGTTTGGTATCTAAAACGCACTTCTTTAGTTACACTGCAGCTAAGACTAATGTAGCTAACAAACTAGCCAATTAGTCAAGTCAATAGTCACCCAAATCATTTCCATAATTACATCCTCTCTCAACCCACTCAAACCACATCCTGGTCTTCATTAAGGTTGCACAGAGTTGTTGCTGTGGTTTAGGTCACAGTACGACTTAGTCCGAACTATAAAAATGACTTCACTGTGTAACTGAATGCTGCGGTCAGCAACTGTAAACAACAGACAACATTTTAGACAGCAGCACAAATGCATAAAAAAGTTTTTGGTGACCATTGATTCTTACAGTGACTTCTAGTGTTAGCAACATTAGCCTCACAGCTCAAGTTTAAAACTAAAGAGGCAAAATTTGGACACCAAACATGTCTTGGCTGTTAAGTGTGGGGTAATGTTTAGATCAGGGGTGCACAACTCTGGTCCTGGAGGGCCGGTGTCCAGCACAGTTTGGACGTTTCCCAGTTTAAACATCCCCACTTAACCTGGCAATTAACAGATAAATGTAATCAGGTGTGTTGGAGCAGGTAAATCACCAAACTGTGCTGGACACCGGCCCTTTGTGCACCCCTGGTTTAGATCTTTAGATCTTTCACCGAGCCATTCCTTTAAAACTACCTTTAACAATGAATAGAACTACAAATTTAAGTGCCCTAAATAATAACTAGTTTTTCCACATCATTTAAGCTTCTGTAAAAAGTAACACAATTTAAAACAAATGGTTTCAATCATATCCATCATATCACAAGACTGAAAACTTTCTCTAACTCCTGGAAATTTCAGCACAGGTATTGTGTACCTTCATAAAAGCTTTAAACATGAGGCACTTGGACATGGATTTGGCATTCGGATCAAAACCCCTTAGTCATAAGCTGATCGAAATTTACATATTGAAGATAATTCACTTATGATTCTCTGTGTGTTTAAAACACATGGATCATTGTTATATAATCATTCAATGATTACAGCCTAGTTTTTACAGTTTCAAGTCTTAACAACCATGAGAAACCTAATTTCAAGCAAGTGTGCTTAAATTTTTGACTGAAGTGGTAGGTCAATGTTAAAGTGGTAGTTCTGTGAAAAATCTAATTTTGCAGTGTCCCCTTACAGGCTAAAGGGGGAAAACTGTGCCAATTATATTTGTCTCTAAACTACTGCTTTAAACTAAAAAGAATCAGAAAGAAGGAGCATAAGATCTTTTCTTATGGCTGCGCTCAGTGGTGTCCCCCCTTTTATCCAACCAATCAGATGGCGGCCCTGCAATCAAGCTCAGGCACCTCCTTCACGCTGATGTCATTCCATCCTCATTAATTAAAGTGCCCTCTCCACCACGTCCAGCATGCGCACTTCAAACTGATTACCCATTAGAACTGACAGCGGCTTAAAATATCCTGCCTATCAGAAACCAGACAAGAACGGCTCTGGCTTCAGCTGCCCTGTACATTTCCTATTGATGACACGCACAGCTCAGGATGCCATGGGAACCAAAAGTGGGTCTCAAGAGGCTCGGTGAGGCTTGATTTCTTTGCAAGCTAGTATTACAGCACACATTCACAATAACATGAAAACAATAAGAAAAAAATATTGCATTGAAATCACTTTATACTTGATCACTTGGTAATGATATATTGTACTGCAAAACACTTTTAGTTTTAGTTTATAACTGTGTTTCTGGTTTAAAATGCTATGCTGCCGAGCTAGACTATGTTACTGTATGTCACTGACTATTTACAAAATAATTCACATGCCTCTCAGCCAAATATATACTCTCCAGATCATCTGAAGGACAGTTTTAATTCATTCCTGAACTTAAGAAAATGTTTTGGATTAAAATAAGATCACACTCACAACTCATTGTCAAAACGTCAGAGGCATAACTATGTTTGCTATAATGTAAACTAAACTCTATCTAGGTTACTGTTTTTGTTTACACTCATTTAAATGTATGTCTAATACAGATGGGCATATCAATCAAATTCGGTATTAAAATTGGTAAGGCATCATTCAAAACATATTCTGATAAACCTGATAAATTCACTAAATTAAGCTGAAAGTTTCATCACATTAAATCTACACAAGTTTGTTTAAGTTTGATGAGCATAGCAACAGTAACTAAGGGAGGTGAGTCTTGTCAGAATTTGCTTCACGTGCATAATATAAAAATGAAACAGTAAATATAAAAAATCACTGGCTTCATGACTAGTGAATACAGTAGCTGCCCCAAACAGTATATATCATTAAATAGCCCGTACTGCTTCAGACCATTTAAAAAGCTGAAGGCCTAAACAGGCTACTGAAAACTCTTACTAGCTAATTTGCATTTTAAATATAGCACATCGTATAGTCTCACACATCTTTAAAAAAAAAATTAGCTTATTCTATTTAGCTTGTAGTAGCTACAAAAATGCAGTTGAACTCAAACTATAATGAAGCGACTTTTGACTATTGGCTCCTTTGTGAAACAGCATAGTACAGCCAAGCTTGGAGTTGAAAATTGGAGTTGAAAATACTCTGTGGCCCAGAGAATGTAGGTGCATAGGGAACGCTAGGCTACATTATGGCATGGTTCACGATAAGAAGGTAAGTGAATGCTTATCTCTTAACTGCAGCTACTTTGAAAAAGTAACTAAATATACATCATCTACTTTATGCATCAGTTAGCCTACAGAACAAACAATAGGTTGTTTCTTTTGGTTTTATTAGTGTTACACAATGCCACAACAGACAGTACGCTAGGAAATAAATTTGCACAGCACTTCAAGAGTTCAAACTCTAATGTTCATTGTAGAAAATATGAAGTAACAAATAAATAAACCAAAAGCAACTACCTACCTGTTCAAAAAACATGTCAGAATAGACATACAGATATCTGAACCCATCTTGTGGTTAAGTAGGGTAATATTAAAACCCACTGTGAGAAAGTGAACATTCATCATTGTTAGCTTGGGGCTAATATAACACTGTCAATGCCATAGAAATTGGTTGAAATTTGGGTTTTAGGCATTGTAACAGTGGATAAGCACTTTTGCACACAAAACAGAAAATCTCACTCCAGTCTCACGCCAACCACTTAAAAAAATCTCGCCCCAGCCACTTCACCAAAGCTGACAACCCTGTTAATATTAGAATAGTATTAGATAGGAGAGTGACAACAAATTTGCTAACTTTTTGCTATCATGACTGTGTTCTTCTCATATTCAAACTCAATATTTGTTTAGTGCAGCACAAGGCAATGTATCATGAATAAAGCTAAATGAGAAGTGGGTGATATGGCAAAAATTAATTTATCACAACACTCGATACACAATATGCATCCCAATATACAGTTTTTCTGAGATTTAATAAGTTGTAACAGACAAAATAAACTTGGAAGTGCCACATATAAAAAAAAATAATAATGATAATGATAATCAGCCCACAACTACAATGATTTTCATTCAATGTTTTACAAACTGCACTGCACTAAATCCAATTAATCAGGTCTGATTATGCTCACTTAATAATAAGCAGTGGTGGGCGAAGTACACAAATCTTGTACTTGAGTTAAAGTAGAGATACCCAAGGTAAAATATTACTCCAGTAAAAGTTCCTCCCTTTAGACCTCCACTTGAGTAAAAGTACAAAAGTGTTTGCCTTCAAATGTACTTATGTATCGAAAGTTAAAGTACTAAAAGTTTAATTATGACTCTAATGTCCTATTAGCATTTTTGTAACAAGACTCTGCTTCATTAACTCATTTTAGGTGAAAACACTCCAGTGTCACTCTTGGTAAACCAATCTTTTAATAGAATGTCATTAGTTAGTCTGTCACTGATGTCTATTAAAATGATCATAAACACAAAACACTGAAGGCAAACAGTTTCCATTAGGTAGAACTGAGTGGCTATGAAAACACTTTTCTGCAAACAAGCAAAGTTTCAGTTTAAGATTTATTTGCAGCTTAGTTACAAGTTTAAGTTTAATAAAAACTTACTTTAAACTCAGATTCACGAATGAGTTTTCCTTTACTATATTACATCTGTAGGTCTCTGTTCATAAACATAAACTAGCAAAAACAAATTTACTATAAAATGAAAGTGTTTGTATCAGTTCAGAAAAAAGACGTCAGTCTCAACTGCATATGTGTACATATTTCTATATTGTGGTCTATTTACACAAAGTTAGGTTAGTTCATCATTTATGTTGGCATAGGCACTCCCAAAATTTTACACTGCTGCACTGATGTTGAACTGAACAACAGCGTTTTAGGGCCACTGGTAATAAAAATAAAAAAAGTAGACTTCGAGAATAAACTGGAAATATTTAGAGAAAAAAAAGTCGTAGAATTACGATGTTAAAGTGGCATTAATACCAGGAAGAGTCGCAATATTGTGGCCAAAGGCTTTGCAAAGGGAAGGCAGCACCTCCTCGTGTTAAAATGAGGGGCGTTGAGGAGGTGGTGGAGTTATACTTTCATATCGATTTCACCCATAAAGAAACACTCAGTCTCTCTGTCTCTCCTGGCACATCAGCACCAGGGTGTTATTAGCATAAGAAACGGCTGAAACGGCTGAGCAGGAAACTGTTTATTTAGAATGAAGACCCAGACGGACTCGGAGGAAACTGTCTGTCTGTTTTGTTGAAGGAGAATCGCAGGCAGTGTCGTCTACACAGCTGTCGGTGGCTACATCTCCACACCATTCAAAGAGGGCATGAAGTTTCACAGACAATGAGAATGATGATCAAAATGATCGATCCACAAAGAGACAGGAGTGAGTGGAGCTCCGGCGCCAGTACAGCAACTGAGACCCCGATGCGTTGTGGCAGCCCCCTACAGTTAGCCCACTTTAACCTCTAAATATTAAGATTTTTTTCTCGAAATATTACAGCTTTATTATCGAAATAGTACAACTTTATTCTCGAAATATTACAACTTTATTCTCAAAATATTACAACTTTTTTCTCGAAATATTACAACTTTATTCTCGAAATATTACAACTTTATTCTCGAAATATTACGACTTTATTCTCGAAATATTACAACTTTATTCTCGAAATATTACGACTTTATTCTCGAAATATTACAACTTTATTCTCAAAATATTACAACTTTTTTCTCTAAATATTATGACTTTATTCTCGAAATATTACAACTTTTTCTCTAAATGTTATGACTTTATTCTCAAAGTCTACTACTGTTATTTTTATGAACCGTGGCCCTAAAATGCCATCGCAGAACCGTATGCTTGCACTGGGTAGGTGTGTCCAACAGGTCAAAACAAGCTCAAAACAAAGTCCGCACTGTACCCTGATTGGTGCGCTTGTTTCATGCTTCTTTCGTTTTGACTTTGAAAAATGTTACATTTTTATGCACACATAAGCCAAAAGGGACGACAGATTTCTCATAATGTAGAGGAGTGAAAGTAAGATATTTGAAAGTAAGATACTTTGAAATGTAGTGGAGTGAAAGTCGCCCAAAATGGAAATACTTCAGTAAAGTACAGATACATGAAAAAACTACTTAAGTACAGTAACAAATTACATTTCCTTCGTTACTGTTCACCACTGATAACAAGACATACAGTTAGGCAGTGTCACATGCAGTTAGGCAGTGTTCTTTAAGTACTGCTGATATCCTTGATATGCTTAGAAAAGCATACTGTGACATAATTTATCACGATAACGTCATATTGCCCACCCCCAAGCTGGACAAATATGGCTGTGGTGCTGAATTGGTTTGTATGCATATCCCTCATCTTGCTGTGCTTTAAATGGAATGTTTTTTCACCCACATAAAGAAAAGAAAGTTAACCGATGTGCACATCTGAGTCATGTAAAGTACTTTTCTCAGTGCACAAGCTATTTCTGTCTATTGCCGTCATCTCATAAGTATATAAGCTGAGGATGTGCAGGTTAAATGAGGAACAAACACTGCATCAGTGCTGTTTTCATACACACAAAAGAGCAGCAGAGGGAAACACTCATTAAAACTGTCAAAGCAAAAACTTTGTCTTTCTCCTCCACCTCCATTATGATGGGCACAATGAATTTGCATTTTATTTGTTGTTCTCAGACAGAGATGCAGGATATTCAATGCACAAAACAAAAGCAACAATCACACATTTTCATACCTCAGAGCCATTCAAATATTCAGCTATGGCAATGAGACAGTTTCACTGTCAAGAACCTAAACGAGTACAAAACAAGAACCGTAATTACACTTGAATTACCTTATTTCATATTGTGATCACTGATTTTACCCACTGTAATCGGCTGTAAAACGAAAGTTAGGCCAAAAAATCAAATTTACGTAGTTTCTCTGCATACTTTGTTAGCCCCCTTTTACCCTGCTATTCAATGGTCAGGACCACCACAGGACCACCACAGAGCAGGTATTATTTGGGTGGTGGGTCATTCTCAGCACTGCAGTGACACTGATGTGGTCCTAGCTTGTTAGTGTATGTTGCACTGGTCTGAGTGGATCAGACACAGCAGTGCTGCAGGAGTTTCTAAACACCTCAATGTCACTGCTGGACTGAGAATAGTCCACCAACCAAAAATATCCTGCCAACAGCAGCCTATGCGCAGCATCCTCTGACCACTGATGAAAGACTAGAGGACAACTCACACAAAATGTGCAGCAACAGATGACCTATCGTCTCCTATCGTCTCTGACTTTACATCTACAAGGTGGACCTAAAAAATAGGCGTGGACAGTAAGTGGACACAGTGTTTAAAAACTCCAGCAGCAACACACACTAAGACACCACCACCATGTCAGTGTCACTGCAGTGCTGAGAATGTTCCACCACCCAAATAATACCTCCTCTGTAATGGCCCTGACCAGTGAAGAACAGGGTAAAGGGGGCTAACAAAGTATGCAGAGAAACAGATGGACTACAGTCTGTAACTGTAGAACTACAACATGCACCTATATGGTAAGTGGAGCTGATAAAATAGGCAAAAACTTGAGATACAAGGAGATGTACTTAATTAAGTGGCCAGTCACAGTATATATTCCAATCTAAAAGCTCAATGTGAAGTCAAACAATGTTCATCGACCTCTGCAAACAGCTGGCAAGCTAGAATCCATTGACGATGCCTCGAAAGACCAGCCCTACAGCATGGAAAACAAACTGAAAAGCACCATGCAGTTTTATTACATGTGAAATAGTCACAATTTTAAAAGCAAGCAAATGCAGTAAAGCCACACACTCTCCCAGCATGTAAAATGAGGCCTCGTGTGGAGAGTTCTAATATTAAGAGGAAACAAAAGTGTCTGATTTCAACCTCCCCCAGTGCAGAGCTCTGATTGAAAGAGCAGTGGGTTTTAAAAACGTCTCCTCTGAGTTCTCCCTCACACAGCCTGCTGAGTCTCCGTCTAGCTGGAGAATGAGCTTGATTAGCAGAAGAACCATGGTTCAGACATGCCTGCACTCACCAGTGCCCCTACTGCTGCAAGCCACAGGAGGGGGCAGCTAACAGCCACATAAAGCAGCTAACTCTCTGGTCTACGATGAAAACACACAAATTCAAGCTACTTTTAACTACAGTTGTTCTTAGAGATCTCCATCATATTAATAATCTTCTATATATCACACAGTGTATTTGTATTTAGGAAATCCTTTATTGACTGTTTTGACAATCTATTAATCAGTCCTTTATTGGTGGTCAGTTTCTGGCCACGGGATACTGTTGGCTAGATATTTTTGGTTTGGCAGACTGTTTTTAGCCCAGCAGTGTTGCTTCAGAGTCAGATACCCAGCCAACAGTGCCCAGTGGTCAGACACTAACCACTGATGAAGGCCTAGAGCATGATTAACACAAACTGTATGAGCTATTGTCTCTGACTTTACATCTACAAGGTGGACCAACAATGTAGAAGTGTCTAATAGAGAGGACAGTGAGTGGACACTCCAGCTGCATTGCTGCGTCTCACCCACTTGTACCAGCGCAACACACGTTAACCCACCATCACCACGTCACTGCAGTCGCTGCAGTGCTGACAATGATCCACCACCCAACTTGCTCAGTGGTGGTCCTGTGGGGGTCCTGACCATTTATGAATGAGGTAAAGGAGGTCTAACAAAATATACAGAGAAACAGATGGATTACAGTCTGTAATTGTAGAACTACAGGGTCAGTTAACCTGAGATTTGTACAATCAGCGTAGATACAATGTAACTGCGCCTAATATATATAAATACAGGTCAAATATTTAGAAACAGTATTTAATGTAAACTGTACTTTTTCAATATATAATGGACACTAATATATTTATTAACACAGAACAAAAGGGCTTAGCTAAATGGTCGCCACAGCAGAGTACATTTAATTGATTTTTAATTTGCTTTGCTCCTGTAACCAGTTTCACCAGCTCTACATAAAGCTACACTATGAAGTTTTGAGGATTTGGAAACCTTGATGGTGGAAATTTGTAATTGCATGCAACAAGTAGAACATTTTGTAGCCTCGGATGGCTGAATCTGATGATTGTGAGTACAATAAAAAATGTATTCAAAGACAAAAAACTTGTCTTCTCAGGATGTACGTGAATTATCTATGATTGTCATCATATCTTCATGCTGATTTTGCATTTGAGACCAAAACATCGGGCCGGGCCCTGTTTTTAAGCTTGTGCATGTGACATTAATACAGAAAGACATATGAAGTAATTCGAAAAAAAAACTCCCCTGAATCCCGACTCAACGCTGCTGACTAAATGATTATTTCAGACTTTACAGGGTGACTCTCAGTAGCGAACACACACCATATTTTTTACCTGACTCTGTAATGCTACATCTTTAAGTTTTAACAAAAAAATCTTGCTGCTTTAAGTTCATCTGTAGGGTAGTTATAATGCATGGTTTATGTCAAAGGTGTAATTTTTACCTAATTACCAATGTTGTGGTCCATTTGTGACATTAATGTGGTGTTCTGTGCCAAAACTAACTGCAATTCATTTTTACATGACCAAAAGTAATTGAACAAACTAATATAAACATAAATGTTAGTCCTTTTTAATACTTGGCTACAAATCTGGAAGCCACAGACATCACCCATCGCTGGGTTTCTACCCTGGTGATGCTCTGCCAGTTTTGCCTTCAGTAAGTGAAACATTCCACTTCTTTGACATACAAAGTCTTGGACTGCTTTTGCAGTATTCTTAAAGTCATTGACCATCTCGCTGTGAAGCAGCATACGCATCTCAACACACAGATTATGATGTAATACAAAAACAAAACAGTTAAACTGGGAATGATTCGAAAGAATTCGCTTCAGTGACAATATGCTTATTTTAATACGAATCAGAATTATTATGACACTACTTCACTCTGCACTACATTACATTAATAAACACACAGATCTAATCCTGTCCTAATGGGCTGTGTGTGCAATGCAGGTTGTCAATCAGGAGAATTGTAATGCACTGTAACGGTAATTTAAGACCACCAAACTGAAGCTGTCTTATTCTGGACACATGAGAAGAACCAACTGATTGAAAAAGACAATTATGCTAGGAACAGTTGAAAGTAAAAGGGAAAGAGTATAGCCAGCAACAAGATGGATGGATACAATCAAAGAACCATGAACAAGCCATTAAGAAGCCTAAAGACCTAAACAGAAGACATTCAGGAGAAACACTATCTATATGGTCACCAGGGATGTATTCAGTCCAGACAACAAGTAGCAAAACATTTATTTAAACAGAAATGGCAGTGCACTGAACACTCTGTTGTGTTACGAAAGTGTTGCAACTGTGGCAGCTGAGGCCATTTTTGCTGTCTTTTCTGAGAATTTTCAGAGCCTGATGAAATAGGTTTATATATGTGTTTAATACTTCATAATATGTCTCATAACTTCTTTGCATACACCAAGCTGCAGCTGCCACATTTCTAGAGGACGTTATTAAAATCCAATGTGTGCACTGCCTTTTTAATATGGAGGGGTTTATATACACGTCGTTGCTGATTGGGTAACACCTCTGACACACCCATCAAATGAGGGAAAACGTACATCAAAGCCAAAGTTGTTAAAGCTACCTGCTCAAAGCCTGACAGAGGCTGTGTCTGAACAGTTGAATGAAACCTCCTTTCCTATCTGATTTCCTTAATTTTGCCTGATCTGTAACTCATGGTCTCTGATCAGGAAAGACGTTTCAGTGAACTAGCTATTCAAATGCATCTGATGACTGATCAGCTCTGCTGAAGTCACTTGCTGCATCTGTAGCTGGTTTACACTGAATCACACACTCACACAGGGTTGCAAGACTGCTTCTACAGTGTCCAGCCAAAAAACATTTTAAACCTGCCAAAATGCTTGAAAAAGATTCACTATAATACTAAATAATACGGCATTAAACCATCATTTTAACAGTAATAAATAATAAATAAAATAATAATAACTGCTGGATACATTACCCTCTGATTTCTTGCACACAAAATTATGGGTATGAGAATGAAGAACCAAATGTCATTTTAAGATTCCCTGTGAAGAATCGCCTGCATAACAAAACAATAACTAATTTCAATAAAAGAAAAAAGGACATTTACCTTGTTTGTCCCACGTAATCAGAAAGGCAAATAAATTACAGTAATATTACAAGTGAAAAAAGGAGCATGAATATTTCTCATCCACACTTTTAAAACTGTCTTTATAGGCTCTGCCGAACAGATCTATGAACTATGGGCAGCCAGTAACACCAAATTAACTTGTCGACTCAGTTTATGTATTGCCTATGTTGAGAATGATGTTGATAAGCAGGTTAACAGTCTCCTCTCAACAGGAGTGAATAAAATGTGTGTCAGACAAGGTTTTGAAACTTGAGTAGGTGTGGGGAGAACTTAAGCCTATCCAAATTTCGGCTGCATTATTAAGCAAAGAGGTTTAATAAATATATATACTTTTTAAAAACCTGCCAAAATTATCACAAGCCAACCCAAATTTTGTCTACCTGTCAAAGCACACTGATGGTGCTTTGAAATAAAATATCTTCCATTGACACAAATCAAGCCAAAAACAGCAAACTTAAAGACAGTAAATGTGTTGATATAAAAGATTTTTTTGTGCGGAATCACTTGATAAATTTTATTCACTAACCATTTTCTTTAGTGCGCTTTTTTCCCCCCACCAAATCTGCCCAATTTGGCAGGAAACTGCCTAATCTGGCAATTGCTCTCTCTCTCTCAAACACATATGCACGCCAGGGAGTACATCAATTGCCAAATGCACTGATTTGATTTTTTGCCGTTTGCCTTTTAGATTTGGCCGTATTGTAGTCTGTAGGACAGATTTTCCAAACACTTCTGTTTTTTCTTTACACCTTTAGTGTAAATGCATTGGTTTTTGTGATTTCAAAATGGGCTGTTTTGGACATCATGGACTAGAAATGGTACATTTTGAAACTTTTTGATATTTATATACTACATCAAACAATTTTATGTCACAAATGTGAGGAAAATTCAGTTTTCCATGATATGGAATATGTTACGAAATCAAAATGGCTTGTACGCAAAAATGATGTTCTACATTGAGCTTAGTAGCTACTGAATATTCCCACCTACCTCTAAATGAGCGTATGTTGCAACTCCTGTCAGTAAACACTTATCTATAAATAGTCTATGATTGCATATTGCATACTTACATGTAACTGATGTAAAAAAATGCTGGCAGTCTCCTGCTGTTTTACTGCAGCTCTAATCAGACCCACTATTCAGCTGAAGACTTCATCAACTCAATCAGGTGTGTTACATTAGGATCACGGAAAGAAATAAAAACCGGTTAATGTAAGGCACTGTCATCAACAAACAGCCTGTTTACACCTTGCATTAACATGTGTTTAATGTCCGGATTGTACCTGGATAAACTTTGGCCAGATTCCATTTACATTCTTATTAAAATGTGTCCCCAGTTTGACCAGATGAGATCTGACTGTATTTTCCAGTACAAAAGCCTGCGTTATGTTGTTCCTGGTTCACACAGTTGTTGCTTTTCCCTGTTACTATATGAAAGAACGATCTTGGCTTGGATGTTTTCATTCGCCTGGTGTGCATTATGGGTCAGGGCTATCTTTAGCCTCACGTATCACTCATCTTTCATTTCCTTGTTTATTCTCTCACCTGATTGCCAGCACTCAGCAGACACTCGATTGGATTGAGCTCACGTAATTGTATACAGATAGCAAATACATATTCCGTTTATACTTGTGGTAAATGCAGTCAAGATCCATCTGTGACCACCTCTGAACGCGCTTCGACTTATCCGATCGTAATCCGCTCACAGTTCATCTTGCAGGTGTTTACGCCTGGCTTTTCATGGGGTCAAGTGAAATCCGAACGTGATCCGATCACCAAAATCGCAAGTTACTGCAAAGAGTGTGAAAGCTCTTACCATATGCTAGAGTACAGCACTGCAAACCAATGCAATATCCCCCCCCCAAAAAAAGGGTTTGGTTAAACTAGAAGTCAAATACGTCATGCAGAATGATCGAGGGCAAATTAACTCGACAATTAACTAGGCAAATTAATTAGAGCACTGAAGTTATAGTCATCTCTTTTTCAACCATCTCTGTTGTGTTTGTAGCACACAAAAGAAAGCTTATTCACTCAACATACGTTTACAACAGTAGTAAATGCTTCAGTTAATGGGCTTCCAGTTCTTTTACTGGGAAACGTTCAAATCACTGTCAGTGGCAGTTAGTCATATGTTACTGATTCAGCAGATACAGATTAGGTTGAAAATACTGAGGTATTCCTTTAATTGCAAAAACAGCATTTTTGAAACTAAAAAAATCACTTGCTATGGTACTTTTGGCCAATTTATCATTGTTGTCGCGCAAAACCTTCATTGTCATGCAAAAACCTTCATCCTATATGTAATATTGGATGGTTTTCCTTAATGACCAAGTCTAATATTTTTGTCTCATTTGTTTAATTTGGTTCTCTTTCTCTACTATTAGGACTTTGTGCAAATCTGATAAAGTTTTACATCAAATTTATGCAGCACTATAGAAAATTCTTAAGGGTTCACAAACTTTCAGTCACCCCTGTATACTAAAAGCTTGTTACATTAACTTCAGAAGTTGAGACTGTTTTTCCTTCTTTTCTCCATTCCAACAATGACAATATATACACACAATAGCAGAGAAACCTGCTGCACTGAGAACGTACTTGTATGAAACATCATGAAAAATGGATGCAAATGAATTAAAACTCTACATAAAGGAGTCTTGCTGAGGAGATTTTTTATTAACCGCAGAACAATGAGTGTCTAAGACTCATAAGCCAGAGTGCGACTCTTGCCCCAATTATTTCAATTAGAGCAGCTGTTAAAGCTGCCTGCGGGAGGAGAGGGCTCAGCTGTGTTCCAGCGCTTGTTTGAAGAGGCCACTCACTGAAGGGCTGTAGCTATAACACTGATTTAACCCTGTCTTACCTAATATCTTGCTGGTGATCCATTCAGTCTTTGTGTTTGTCCACTAAAACCCATGTAAATCTTTCCCCAGAGTAGTTGGTGAGCATGTATGTTCACATTAGTCAAAGTAAAATGGTTTCATGCTGCCTTTATTGCCGGATTGCTGGGGTTAATAGCTCTACTTTCAGGACAGAGAGAATAAAGTTGGTCTCAAAAACCTCAGCACAGAGGGGTCAACACAGCACAGAATCAGCTCCAAACACACATCAACTCTCTGAAGCGCCATGACATAACACCCATTGCTCTCAGCATGTGTATCTGTGCAAGGAGACTCTCATTGTCCGCTTTAACTCTCTGAAGGGCTGACATAACACCCAGTGCTCTCAGCCCAGAGTACCATCCTGCTGCGTTTGTCAGCAGTCACATCGACAATAAATACAATAAAGTAACCCATTCCACTGGCAGCCAAACATGCCCATGCCATAACACTACCTCCACCATGCTTGACAGATGAGACGGTATGCTTTGGTTTATGAGGAGTTCCTTCCTGTCTCCACACTCTTCTCATCATTCTAATGCAAGTTGATCATTGTCTCATCTGTCCCTACGATGTCATTTTAGAACTGTACAGGCTTTTTTATATGTTTTTTTGGCAAATTCTAATCCTGTCTTTCTGTTTCTGTGGCTTACCAATGGTTTTTATCTTGTGGTAAACCCTCTGTATTTACTCTGGTGAGGTCTTGTCTTGATTGTAGGCTTTGACACAGATGCACCTACCTAGTAGAGGGTGTTCTATCATTCACATTCTGGGCTTTTTGCTGTTTCTGAGCTCACCAGTGCCCTCTCTCTCTTTAAGAGTGTACCGAATAGTTGATTTGGTCACACCTAATGTTCCTGACATCTCTCTAATGGGTTTGTTTTGATGTTTCAGTCTAATGGTGGCTTGCTTCACTGGCAGTGACAGCTCTTTCGACTTCATATTGAGAGTTAACAGCAACAGATTTCAAAAGCAAATGCTAACACTTGAAATCATCTCTAGACCCTTTATCTGCTGGCTTGTAAGTTAAATATAATGGAATAACACATCTGGCAGTAGAACAGCTGAGTAGCCAATTGCTCAATTACTTTTGAGCCCTTTACGTTGGGTGCGTACTTATATAATAGACCTTGGTGTTTATCTCAGCACATTATTAGTAATCGAGTAATGGAAGTTTTGTGAAAAATGTCCAAAAATAAAAACAGACTGAACAATAACGAAGTATGCACAGCTTTTTAAAGATTCTTAAATTCACTGAAAATGATTAACTACTAAAAAATGCATGTCTTTCAATCAGGCTCTGTTTTTAATCAAGTAATCAAGTTTAATCAAGCAATCATGACACTTCTGGTTTTTAAGCTTGCAAAATGCAAGTTGATGTAAACCTAGCTAGCCATCAGACCAACGGAGATACAGAAAAATGAGAGAAAGTGAAAAGAAGAAAGAGCCTGAGCTGTGGGCTTAAAAGCCCTGCTCCTGTTGCGGAAGGTCAGAGTGCTGTGAGCTGAGAGCCTGTGGTGACCCTCATTAAACCTCTTCCTAGAAGAAGAAGGCCCACTCTCTAATTGGCTCTCTGATGAGCCCACAGTAGAGCAGCTAAAAGCCATTGGTTAGGGCAGAGTGTGGAGGGTAATACAGGAGTACATAAGAAACATGTCAGCTTGTCAGGGAGAAAAGGATCTATCAGAACCACAGAGAGAAACCACACCGGCGACTTCTCACCACACAAAGGAGAGCCGCCCTCTCCGGCCAATTTTCACCATGGCAACCGCTTTTTTAATAAGGCTCAGCTAGCAGCAGGGTGGAGACGTCCATGGATGTGTTCCATTAGGCCCGGCTGTAGGCTAGCGCTTCTTAAACCAGACAACTCACAGCACCCTGAGCCGCTGTAGTGGTCAGCATATGAACTCAAAAGCAAAGAGACTGAATGCTGAGCACATCTACTTTATGAGTGTAATTTCTTATAACTATGACAAATAAGGTGCTGGGTGTACTGAGTCATTCTATTCTTGCAAAGCTGCAAATACTCAGTCATTATACCGAGCTTGCACTTTTACACATAATGGGGCAAAAAAGGTTTCTTTGGAGCGATGCCATAGACGATCCACTTTTGGCTCCCTAAAGAAACTTTAAGAGGATGGTTATTTAAAAACTCAGCTTTAAAGTGCACAAATAAAGGTTTTCTCAGGATTGTCATCAAACTGGTCCTCTGGGCCCCCCAGCTGTTGCACAATTTTGCTCAAACCCACTGACTACCTGGTTCAGGTGTGTTGTGATTTGGGTTAGAACAAAACTGCAAATCATCTGGGGGTCCATGAGAACTTGTTTATCAACCACTGCTTACGGGAACCAAAAGTGGTGCTTCTATAGCATCTAGGGATGCACCGATACCTTTGTTTCCTCCGCTACTGATACAATGAACTTCAGAGCTGTGGAAAAAATATCCCTGCAGATTTCCTTAAAAAAACTGAAAGTCTTTCACAAAGGCTCTAAATGGAAACTGTAATAAAAATAAAGGGTGAATACACTAAATACAGAAAATTAGATATGAGACTTTGTTGTTGTTGAGGCTTCTGTGTAATTTACACCCACAGTGTATCTTTTCATGAATTGATGTAGTAGAGAGAGGGGCTGATAAATTGAGTAGAAACAGATGGGCAACAATTAGTGACAATAAACTTACAAAGTGTACGTATATGGTAGGTTCTTAATAAACCAACCTAATAAACTGTCAACTCAGTGCATACATCAAGTAAGGCATGTGGTTTGAAGCGGTTAAGGTCAGGCATGGGTGAAGCCAGGGCAGGGATTCCATGAAAATATCTACCTTGTTACAGCAAGTAATCAGTCTAAAAATGGCATTTTTAAAAAGTACAAACTGATGTTTTGCTAAACGGAAGTGCACTGGCCATCTGCATTAACTGAATCCTGAAGCAGCCCTGAAACTTTCAGTGTTATGAAAGTGCAGCTATGCCAGTGGCCACCCATAGAGACAGTAATAGCCAGCCTGCCTCCGCATCTCCTGAGATGGGTGTTATGTAAGGAAGGGCAGCGGCAGTGGCCTGGGGCCAGAACGCGAGAGATGCCCTCTACTCTCGGCTGAAAGTGGAAAAGGGATGAAAAGCCATTCAGATGTGGAGCAGGAAGTCGCTGTCACACTCAAACTTCTTACTGTAAGTGGAAGAGGCAGTGGAGATGCCAGACAGAGGGGATGAAAGAGAGGGTGAGAGAGAGAGTGAGAGGGTCAGAGGAGGGTTAAGATAAGTGGCAGAGGGAAGGAGAGAATGACTACATGAGACAGATTGGTTGATTAAAAGTGTAACAGTGAAACACAGTTTATCCTCAAGAGTCTAAAGAGTTTACAGCTGAACTTTCCCAGTAATCCTCAGCAAACACTGAAAGAACAGTGCTATTGTAAAGATTTACACATAGAACTAGACATAGAAAAAAAATAGATAGGAAAGCAAAATGATTTGACTAGAAACTAGATTACATATAGCAAGTCGTATTTTTTTCTAGTGCAAGATCTCTTACTCAGTGTATAAAAGTAGGTGTGGACATATCTGACTAAGAGAGCGGCAATAGCTACCAAATTTCTGGTGGAACTCTATGCAAAGTTTCTGTGGACTCACTCCAAATGCTGTTTGTCAAAAGCCAATTTTGGCAATTCTGAGTGAATCAAAACACATGTGAAAGAGTGCCCAGCTCTGTTTTGTAAATGCATAAACCTTTTCTGTATATAGTACTGGCCATAAAATTGGCTAGCCTTAGCCTAATGGACACAGGTCAGTTAAGAAGAGGTTGAGGAGATGTCTTCCTCTGACGTCAGCTCAAGGTCAACACATGACTGAATTTGAAAGCTTTTTAGACATCCTTTTCTGTGACGTCTGGGCAACATTCTCACAGTAGTTGCTCACCAAGGTAATTTTAAGTTATTTATAAAAAGGCATCACATCAATGTTGTGCACCCACTGGGACTTCACCCAAAATTAAACACAGTGTCATATCCATTTGCTTAGCTGAAGATAACAGTGCAATGAAGCGAACAGGGGATGAAAAAATGATGACCAGAGCAGGGCTATGCAGGGATACAGTTACGCAGGCCATTTCTCTTCACACACTCTAGATAAAAGGCCCATGAAATCCATTTGTGTTCCCATTTTCAGTTCCCTTGGATTCATTTTTTAATTTAGATTTTTACTTAATTTTCAATATTTGCAGTGAGAAATTCTGGTTACACAAACAATAGAGGAATGCTGATGAATTCGTTTTATTGAACTGGCTGAAATAAAATTTAGTAACTGCAAAAGAGAAAAAGAAAAGTTCAGTTCATAAATGAAATCATACACAAACTCACTCATTTCCTCTCTCATGTCTAGCAGGCTAAAGATTTTCCACAAGGTGGTACAGGCAATCATGTAGTTTTTGAATGCATCAATGAAAGAAGAAAAACAACATGAACCCACACCATCAGGATCTCATGAATGTATGTGTTTTCTGACAGTTCCAGTTTCATTTTGGGAGTGTATTAAACAACAAAACAACACACTCTACATAGGTACAGAAATGCAGAGTATATTCAATGCTGCTGCCATTGCAATATGACAACAACTGTTTACCGACATGTGATACGCTCTGTTGATTAGGTGAATAATACAAAAAAGGCAAGAGTAACAGCAGCGGTATTTCTCATCAGTGTCCCACTGTTCTTTTATAAATATCACCAGTTAATATGTTCAGGAATTTTATAATTATCTCCCTAAAACCATTTTTTATGTCTCAATTCCACATCATAGACATCATAGAGCCCTGGAACAACTAGCCAGAATAACCAACGACCTCCACAACAAAACAGGGCAGAGCGCAACTGAGAGAAAGAGCAATGCACTGAATTTCTATACTATAACCAGCAGAAAGAAGGCCTCTACTGAGCATCTGCGTTCTTTATACACACAGTAATTGTCTTTTGCATGTACAATAAAAACTAATCTATATATTTGATGTCGTTCTGTGCCCGGTGACGGTTAAATGAGTTACCAGGGTAACAGTCTTGAGTGACGATAAAAACTCATTTGCCACGGATTAAAAAATGTTTATTCATTGACATATTTTCCACAAACAACAGGAAGACGAAGTATTCCCACATCGAAAGAGCTTTTAAACATGTTGGGTGAAGTACTATCCTAAAATAACACCACATTTGATACACTTAGAACAGACGCAATATAGTTTTTAGCCAAAAACATTCAAAGCCCACCAAAAAAGTATCAAAACCAACCAAAAACTACACATCAAAAATCAGGTCATTTTAACCTTAACCTATGCAGGATAATACAGTATTTAACCAAGATAACATTAACAAGAAGCTCCTGGGTACATTAACCACTGATGTCTTACCTATGCAAATAACTATTTAGGTTGTCAATAGATGGCACTGTCAATCTTTTAAGCAAACACGTTTATCACTGCTACAAAGAACAAAAATCTTTTTACACAATTTTTAGTAGCCCTGTCAAACATCTAAGAAATGCCTCGACAAAGAAACTATATATAATTTCATTTAAATGATTCAATTATTTGATTTGTTTGTACATTTTATTTCCATAACTACCAAAGATCGCGCAAACTCACTAATGTTTTCATTGTTAAATTGGTAAATTGTTACATTTTTTTTAACACTTTATATACTGATTCATATAATCCCTTGAAATCAGAAAAACAAACGAATATCAAAAATACTGCAAGCATAACTATTACTCATACACTTTCTCACCTTAACAAGCTCTGCTGAACAGATCATGGGCCATCCAAATTCCTACTATCGCAGAATGATATGCAGTCAGTAATGCCATGTGAACTAGACAGTCTATGCTCTGTTAGGCCCATATGCACATTCATTACATCAATGATAAACTGGGTATGTTAAATGTTGATTGTGAATGAGTCAAATGGGTGGGGCAATCTATGCCAATCAAAATTTTCATACCTGATTTGATGTGGGGAGAAGTTAGGCCGATTCGAATTTAAGCTGCATTATCAAGCATTACAGTTCATTGATTTTATTTACTTTTTAAAAACCTGCCAAAATAATGACAAAACAACCCAAATTTTGTCCACCTGCCAGAGCACTTTTTTCCTCATGCCAAATCCAAAAAAATCCACCGAATTCAGCAGGAACCCATCGACCTGGCAACACTGACTGTGTAGCATTGTAGCAGGCAGATGTTCAAAGTGCCACCTATGTTACTGTGTACTTTTATGGAATCCTAAGACCACAGAGTCAAATGAAACAGCCACAGATAAAGCGGCATCAAATGGAGGTTTGTATGACTTTCTTACTAGATTAATTCCAAAGTCATGACCAAACTGAAGATGATATACTACAGCCATATTTTTTACTGAACTGTGCTCTTTCTATCTCCTTACAAGGAAGCACATGTGGGAGAAAACCCCAGTGATACTGTGTGAGTTGAGTCTTCATCTTTGTCAAATAATACAACATAATAAAAGTACTGTTCAGTTTAAGATGTGGTTGAAGGATACTGTCATCTTTAAATTGGCCATAAAACTGTAACTCAAGTAGTAAGAAACAACGTAATTTTGAATGTCATATCAACTTTACTGTCAAAAGGTTTGAGGCCACCTAGCTTAGCACTTTGCCTTATTCTCTGAAGCCATTTCACCTGATGAACGAGAGCCGAGACATGCTTTTCCTCATGTTTTTCCTGAGACCGAAGTTGTTTTTTCACCTAAACCTAACAATGTGGTGTGAGGATGATCTAAAATGTACACCATACCATAGAGGCATTTTTTGTAATATCTGCCTGTAGCACAGAGCGTATTTAACCAGCACAGCCACGTTTATACAACAATCTCATGTATGTTAAATACAATGAATGTAGTATTAATGTAGGATAGCACATCACTCAGCATTCAAAAGTTCAGTGTGAAAATACTGCTGTCTGGCTATGGATTGTACAAAATAAATCAATCAATAAAGAATGGAGGCAAATGAGGGGCTGTTACCACGGTAACCACATTAACTATCACCTGGCACAGGCCTAATCACAGTTATTTTCCACACGTTTACCCGAATAAGAGAATTCTGGTACTGGCGCAGGCCTCTATCTATGCCACAGAATATTGCTCCAACTGCCAAGAGAACACAGAACCACGAAAACGATTTTCTAATAAAAGCTGCAGTTTTTTGGGGAAAAAAGCATTTTTCCTGATAAGGAGCAGACAAATGTCCCCCACAGTCTTCATGTATCATCACATACACGCACACACAATGATGACGAGAGAAGAACTGTGTGTAGGGATGTGTGGCATATGGTTCCCAGTTCAGACAGTGTCATGCACCGACCATCGTACAAAATGTTCTGTGGTCTGAAGCTCCTGCTGGCCAAACGTCCTCCCTCCTCCCTTCACTATCCAGTCAGAAGGGAAGTCTATGGAAGCAGTTCTCCACGCTTCTAGATGATTTACTGAGAGGCTGACTGAAGTGGGCTGAGAGTGAAGTGTGACTGGAAGCCATTTCTGTCTGTCTCTCTCTCTCTCTCTCTCTCTCTCTCTCTCTCTCACACACACACACACACACACACACATACACACACACACACACACATACACACACACACACACACATGATGTGCTTGTGTATGACCTTTCTGTTTGTTTTGATATTAAAAAAGAGAAAAACATGCAAAAATATAATTGTTCTTATTTCTGTCTGCAATGAAAATGAACTTAGTGTAACCCTTAAACATCTAAACATCTTAATGTTGCTTTTTCATGCTAATACATGTAATTATGTAATCACTTAATTGCTTACTGTAATTAGTTACAAAACAAATTACATTCATATTCGATTTACATTCTGTAAACAGGTTTGAAACCGACTATTTTCTGTTTGTTTTGATGAAAAAAATGACCAAAACAGGGCACCAATGCACAGGATGTTTTTTCTTCATGCAAAACGAGACTGTACACAACAGTGACTTCAACAAATTCTAACATATCTCTTCTCTTATGCTTATAAACACAAACATAGTATGGCTTGAAAGTTTAGAACCTGCACTTTCATCAGCATTTCTCCACTTGTTTTAATGAGCAATGAATAAATTAGGCAAAGGCAAAGGACTGTGGGAAAACACACTGACACTTACAGATGCATTACTGGGAGGCTGACCAAAGTGGGCTGAAAGTGGAGGGAGAGATGGATAGGAAGCCATTTCTGTCACACACACACACACACACGCACACAGGGCCGGCTCAGGCCCAGCATTACAATGACCAAAACCCTAGTGAGTCACCATGAGTTGGGTGGGGGGGGGCAATCTGCTGGCATGAAATGTCATGCTGACCATGTGTGTGTGATTAATGTAGCGTCCATATGTGACATTCAAAGTAAGACAACAATAAATCTCTCCTGAAAGCAGCTTTTCAGTATTCCTCAGCATTTCTTTCCAAGGATAAGGAAAATAAGGGAAAGTGATAAAGAACAAACCTTGAGAAGAACCCTGTGTTTTATTCATTTGTTTGTCTTTCTTCAGCAAAAGCTGAATGTTTGCAAGGTTCTGAATTAGTTTTTGGAGATGCAGCATGTAAAGCACTATAAAGCTCTAGTTTGTTGACAGTGGAGCAGAGGGGCGCTGACATCTCAGGGAGCCCTCATGTCTTTGCTAACTTCTGGCTCTCTCTTTTTAGTTAGGCTGTAATAGCCTGGCCTGCCGCAGTCTTTGCTTGCACTCTATTAACACTATATATTATGTCAGTCACCCCAAACACAACTAACTCAGTCTGTGTGTTTTATGTTGAGTTGAACTGGCCATGCTGTGCTGTCTGATGATGTTGCTTCATCTGCCTTGATTGGGTGCCCCTGGTCACCCACCTGCCGGACCAGTTTGACCACCGACTGAGCTTCCTGCTGGCCAGTGCTCTGCACAAAGCCTCACCTGCATGCCACTCACTCTGCCCAGTCTGGATCTAACTCTCATTTTCACTGTGATGTGCTTCTAACAGTGGTCACTGGTTTTTACTGGTAACTGTGACTGGTTTTTACAGTGATTTCTCACTATTACTCTGATAGGCCTCAAACAGCAGTCACCAGTTATCACTGGTTAATCTAAATACTTCTGTCCAATGACTGGGGCTAGTGAGCTTCTTCCTTTTTTTCTATATTCAATATTGTATGTTCATTTTAAAATCCTATTCTTTTTTAATATTGCTTGTTTTATTGTTTTGCTATCTGGCGTCCACCAGAGGAGGATGGGTTTCCCTTTTGAGTCTTGGTCCCTCTCAAGGTTTGCTCTTAGGCAGGTTTCCTTGCCACTGTCACCCTTGGCGATGCTCACTGGGGCTTAGACCCTTATCTGCTGTAAAACATGCTATACAAATAAACTTGACTTTTGGAGCCAGATTAATTTTACTAGTGAAGGCTTGTAATGTAATCTGTAATGGATTACATTGGTTGCTCCACACAAAGTACACAGATAAAGTATTTGTGTAATTTCCTCACATTCCCACAGATTGAAAAGTCATAGCCCAGATGTTCACGCCAGCATTACTGCATGGGACACACAGAGTGACAATAACAATACGCCTCGTGTTCGTGTCCAGTAGCACGTTTTGTCATTCCATTAGTTTGCACATTCATACTGGATTAAATTTGCTCCACAATTATTACTATCACAGTGTAAATACTACACAAGCTGCAGATTGATAGTGAGAGCATGAAACCATAAGAGAAGTAGAGAGAGAGTGGTAGAGAATGAGAGAGATATATTTACCTAAACAGGAGAAAGACAGAGAGAGAGAGAGAATACAGACAGAAAGACTGAGACAGAGACAGAGAGAGAGAGGGAGTGTGAGAGAGGGTGAGATACAAAGAGAGTGAGTTTGAGAGATAAAGAGAGTGAATGAGAGAGAGAGAGAGAGAGAGAGAGAGAGAGGAGAGGAGAGAGAGAGAGAGAGAGAGCATTGCCCCCATGGGAACTGACCCATTTCTCTAATGAAAGGGAATGAACACAGCACCACACACAGATGCTGCACAGCACCTCAGAGACCAACAATAATCTGCACCTATTTTACTGAACACACACACACACACACACACATAAACAAAAACAGCAAAGTCATAAAGACACCACAGTGAGACTTAAAGCTGTGGATTAATTCCACTATTCATAATAAGTGCAGGGGCTCACACAGAAAACCCACCCCAAAACCCCCAGTGAGTATAAGTACACTGGTGGTTAACATGGTCGACACACATATGGCTGTATGCTGATAACACCGCAGAAATGGAGAAGAAAGCAACAGTTGGCCAAAAAACCCTCCACACACAATAACCCCAGTGGAAAGCAGGGCTGTCTCAGGTAGAAGTGAGACACACATGGAGTTTCTATCAATTTCACTGATAACCAACAGTAAGGCAGCCATTCTGCATTTGCCTTCTTTAAAGCCAACCTGAAATCAAAACAGTCCTTTTTTCCCTCTTCAGAGTTTGTCCTTGATCATGTTAAGCATGACTCATCATATCATGCTATTTCCATTTAAAAGACAACATTCTTGTTTCACTGTAATCCTTGATAAAAGTCTTCTGGACGTCACCACGTACCACTGGGCAGGGCAAAATAACATTAATCAGTTTTATCTTATTTCTCCTCCCCCTCCCACACCCCCACTCTGATGCTATGTTTGTTTATGTAATACTGCATGGCCACGACTTAGTAAGACATGGAAACAAGATAATTAAGCTCTAGCCACAACTTAGTAAGGCATGGGAATGAGGTCCTAATGCGTGGACGCAACTTAGTAAGGTGTGGGAACAAGATCCTAATGCGTGGCCACAACTTAGTAAGGCGTTGGAACGAATCCTAATGTGTGGCCACAACTTAGTAAGGCAAGATCTCATTCCTATACCTTAATAAGTCGTGGCCACGCATTATTTTTATATCTATGGGATGTCACCAGTGGGGCTCCGTAGTTGATCATGGTTCGATGAGGAAATGTATTATGATTTCAGATTCATGTTGACTTTAAACAACTGGCCCATCTAAAAAAAGAATCGACCAAAATTCACATGCAAGTTTATATGCACACTTGAGATGGGTCAAAAAATGTAAACAAATAAAACAAAATGTGATAAATTAAGATGGCAACATGCTGTATAAATCATGTAAATACAATTAGAATAAAGTCCTATGACCAATCATGTGTTTCTGTTTTGGTACAGCTATGGCTACAAAACATGGCAGAAGGTCTATGTTTTGGATCACTGCCCTGTTGTAGAGGCCAGCCTCTTTTCACCTTCTGTTTCTCAACTGACTGTGTAACATCTGCTTCAACATTTTACAGCTATTTAGTAGAATCCACTCTTTCATCAACCCATACAATATTTTCTGTGCAACTGCCTGCCACAGTACTCCAGAATCAGTGGTGAACAGTAATGAAGTAAATGCAATTCTTTACTGTACTTGAGTAGTTTGTTCATGTATCTGTACTTTACTGAAGTATTTCCATTTTGGGCGACTTTTTACTTTCATTCCACCACATTTCAAAGTCAAATATCTTACTTTTTACTTCACCACATTATGCGAAATCTGTCCTTTTGGCTTATGTGTGTATAAAAACGTAACATGTCAAAACGAAAGGAGCGTGAAGCAAGAACACCGATCAGGGCACAGCGTATACTTTGTTTTGAGCTTGTTTTGACCTGTTGGACATACCAACCCAGTGCAAGCATACGGTTCAACGTCAGTGCAGCAGCGTAAAACTTTGGGAGTGTCTATTCAACATAAATGATGGAACTAACCTAACTTTGTGTAAATAGACCACAATATAGAAATACGTAGTCATATGTTTCTTTTTTCTGAATTTACACAAACACTTTCATTTTATAGTAAATTGTTTTTACTAGTTTATGTTTTTGTTTTTGCTAGTTTATGTTTATGAACAGAGACCTACAGATGTAATATAGTAAAGGAAAACTCATTCGTGAATCTGAGTTTAAAGTAAGTTTTTATTAAACTTAAACTTGTAACTAAGTTGCAAATAAATCTTAAACTGAAACTTTGCTTGTTTGCAAAAAGTTATTTCATAGCCACTCAGTTCTACCTAATGGAAATAGTTTGCCTTCAGTGTTTTGTGCTTATGATAATTTTAACAGACATCAGTGACAGACTAATTAATGACGTTCTATTAAAAGATTGGTTTACCAAAAGATTGGTTTGCCAAGAGTGACACTAGAATATTTTCACCTAAAATGAGTTAATGAAGCAGAGTCTTCTTACAAAAACAGTAATAGGACATTAGAGTCATAATTAATCTTGTAGTAATTTTACTTTTGATACTTAAGTACATTTGAAGGCAAATACTTCTGTACTTTTACTCAAGTGGAGTTCTAAAGGAAAGACTTCTACTTTTACTGGAGTAATATTTTACCCTGGGTATCTCTACTTTAACTCAAGTACATGATTTGTGTACTACATCCACCACTGTCCAGAACATAACTGATTCACCCCAGTGCTCAACAGTTATCAAAGTATTCTATTACATCTTTCTTTAAAGTACTATACTCAAGCAACCTTGCTTTGTAATTTTACATACAGAAGTTCTTGTATTGTCTTAATGTAGGGGTGCCTGTACTAAAATAACTGTGACCACTATCGATTTGTCAATAATTATCAATAACAGCCACAAAATCTATGATAAATGAATTTATCATTTTTTTCTTTCCATTTTTTATGCAGGCGTGTTCTGCACTCTGATCCATGATCTGAAACTTACTTTACACATGCAGCAGTGAGTTGTCCTGTCACTTTGGTGTGCTGGTACATGGAGAAAAACTTAATTATAGTTTAATATTTAGTCATTTTAGCTCTTCTCACACCTAGTCAATTTTTACGGATGAAGAAGTATATGCGTATTCAAATCCATACTATACATTTTTATTAAATACTTCCGGGAAGAAGATGAACAAGAAGACGAAACAGATTTATGAAGCATTAATGAAACTGAAGCTGTTATTTATTAGTCATTACAGCTAAAAGACAGTGGTTAACAACCCATTCTGCTAAAATCTTCATCAACTCATGAGAGCCAAAGCTCTGCTTCAGCTTGGAGCTCTGTGCTTTGACACCACAACAGCAACCATGATCTGTGGCATGAAAGATGCTATTAATGTGTACTGTCATATGCAAAAGTTTGAACACCCCTGGTCATGTTACATGTTATGTTGATTTCCTACGTGAAAATAGTTCACGCAGTCTCTACAGGGAATGAACTTAAATATGGCATTTTTCTGCAAATTTCAGTGCAAATGTAACAAGTTTGAAATATTAAAAAAAAACATACAATAAAAAAATAATGTGTAATAACATTTGCACAGGCCACATTTTGTTTTATATAATCTGTTCTTTAATAAGACCCAACATATTGATTGATATCAATATACTTAGTCACAGTTTATTCATTTTTCAACTTCAAAAGTCCTAAAAATGTCTCATATGAAACACTCATTTACAGGACTTTACTGTACATTTAGTGAAGCAAGTGTCCTCTAAAAGTTACTGATTCTAAAGTTTGACTTGTGTCTGTACACATACACAAACAAAAACAATAATAAACATACGCACACAGGGTCTCATCACCCCCCCCCCAAATACAAGCTGACTGTAACAACGCAATGTGCAGCCAAATGCAATAATGGTCTCGTCGTGTTGTACAGTAAACATTCCAGAGTTGGCTTGAGGTGGCAATTAGCATGTGCTATTGAACAAAAGAAGACAATAACTAAGCAATCAGGCAGAGGGGCTAATGGCTGGGAGGGGATTAGGGCAGAGGAAGTGGTTTGCAGGCAAGCGTGGCTGTGTGTGTGTGATTAGAGGGAAGCATTACTGCACTCTAATTACACTGCTACTGTTCTGCTTCAGCCAGTATCTCCAACAGGCCTGAGCAGACATCTGTGATAAGACAACAAATCAGCCTTTTTCTGAATGAGCACAAAAAGCAGATGAGCTGCAGCATTACTGTTCTTACATGCCATTTAAAAATGTACTAAATAGACGTCTAGAGAAATTATTGTTGTTCTGAGACTCAAATGTGATTACATAATTAGACTGTTGAACCCTAGGATTATCATTCAGTTATTAACCTTAAGACTTACATTACATGATATCATATTCTAATTATTCAGCAACTACTGCAAAGTTTTAATAAGTAGAGTGAGGAACTGAAGTGTGGACTCATGTAGTAACTCTTACTTTGTTTTTTTATTTAACTGACATTAATTTCTGATTGTTTTTCATTCATTTTAATATGCCAAAACCATGGTATGTACACACAACAAAACTCAATCATAATAAAATATTTCTTCTTACAGAGTTATATGCAAAAGTTTGGGCACTCGTGTTTTGTTGGTTTTCTATGTTAACACATCCTCTAGAGCCTGGTCCTTGAGGCCACTGTCCTGCATATTTTCCTGCTTTAACACAACCACTTTAACTCAATCATGGGCTGATTAGTTGGATCAGGTGTGTTAGGAGCAAAGTAAGCACAAAAAACGTGCAGGGCAGTGGGCCTCCAGGACCACGGTTGAGAAACACTACACTACACTACACAGAACACACTTTTCCACATTTAATGCACTAATATTATTTGCTAAATTTAACATACCTGACCAAAAAAATATAAAATGTGTCCTGTGAAAAAGTTATGGCATAATTTAATTTTATCATAATTATTATTTTACAATTTGTTAAACTCAAATAAACAGAAATGCCATATTTAGTCTATTCTTTGTAGAGGATATATTAACTTATTTCTACTAAGAAAACTAACAAAATGTGTAACTAGATCAGGGGTGTTCAAACCTTTGCATACAACAGTATAGACAAGAATGCGGTATCAACTGAAAGTTGAGCTAAGGGCTAATTAATGCCTCCTGAGTCAGCAAGTGCAGAAAAATAAATGACAAGTGAAGCGTCAATGAGAGAGAGAGAGATAGAGAGAGAGAATCTGTTAGCGCTCAGGATCTGGTTGCCAAACTGATAGAAGCATGTCAAACTCTCCATCCAGTAATGTTGAACTTGATATGCAGACAGCAAACACTAATCGTGCTATGATTGCTGCCGAATAAAGCAAAGAGCCACATGTCACTGCATGTTATGATTTTATCACAGTTAAAGGGACATTCTGGCATTTATGATATTTGCCATGCTAAGTAATATTCTGTAGCACGGCATTGCATCCCTCAGCCTCATATTCATGACTCACTGTGTTTTTTCATCCATCACTGTCCTCTCACTACAGTACCCAGTAACTGTAGCCACTGATGTACCACTTATGTAGAGGCTAATGAATACTGATGTGATTTTCAGTATTGTTTGTTCTGCATTAGCCAGTTATAACTGTTTTATAAAGGTAGATTTTTCTGCTGTACCTTAAAATACTCAGTCATTATTATGCGAAAATGCAGAATTAAAAGAGAAGAAAAAACAAGAGCAAAGGTAGAGGTAGAGAGAGGGAGAGTGAGAGACAGAGAGAGAGTGGATTGAAAGGTAGTGATGTAGCAATAAATATAAGATGGTATCTCAGTGTTTCAGACACAATGCATCAGACAGGCTGCTTCTCAAACTGCTCTCCTGCGCTGAGGGAGCTCAATCCTTTGATAACATTTATAGATTCCAGACAGAGAATGAAGAGCAGCCCAGAGCAGGATCCTCTCAAACACACCGACACACACTCTGACATAAAACCTGCACACAGCCCTGGAGACCTTTAAATCATGACAGGAACTGACGGATGCGTCTCTCGGACAGCGAAGCTTGACAGATGACGAGGTGATGAGTCTCCAGCGTGTGTATAGGAGTTCAACATCTGACACCGTTCAGACAAGCCAGTCAAAGCAAAAGACCATGAGTAAACAACCATGCTAATCTTTGTAGAGTACAGCTTGACACTGTGAATGTGCTGTCAGTGTCGACACAATAATACAGCTCATAGGGAGTACACTATCCTGAGCCCCATGCTCTCATTTCTAACACACTAACATACACTGAGTTGCTTGTTTATGTTCACCTACCTTGTATCCAAACTCATTGGCCATTTTATCAGAACACCTACCATTTAGGTGCACTCTGTATGTTTACATTTACTGACTGTAGCCCATCTGTTGCTGCACAATTTATCAGCCCTTCACTATCCTGTCTACTAATGGAAAGGGACCACCATAGAACATGGTGGCATGATGCAATGGTGGCACAGTGATGTTGCTGAGTACACTGATTACACTGATTCCTCCACTGCACATAGTATCAGAAGCTTTGGCACCAGAAAACTGGAACTGTGCTTTGTTCACCGGCTGTTTTACGGTACCAAAAGGAGCTAATGATCTCTGAAGCAGTTCTACTCTGTCATTGGTAACAGCTGAACAACAATTTAGCAAAATCTTTATTCTTCCAGGTAAAGATAAAGACACCAAGCATGATTACATGAGCAAAAAGTGCACCAGAATGTGAACTAGGATGGTATGTTGATATGTCGATTGGTATTTTTAGAACTACTAATTTGTAAGAAGTATGCTAAGGTAATATAAGCTTGTTAGAAAGGCCCTTATGAAAAGTCACGTGGTTTTCTGCACTTCACATGTTAAAACTGTGCTATCAAATGTGAAAAAATGTGATATTGTGAAAAAATGAGATCACCTGTGAAATCATGTTAACATGCAAAAAAATGTGTGATTGCATGTGAACAAGCATGTTAAAAAAAGTGTGATTACTTGAAAACACATGGTTTTTGCACATGTGAAAAATATATGACTTTACTGTAGGAAGGCGTGTACCTATGTTCACAGGGCTCTATATTCAGCTCTTTTTATGATGCATCACAGCTCAATATGACATATAAGAAGATTCCATGAAAGGGATCCCAAGGTCAAGGTCATGGGTTCATTAAAGATCATACAGAGAACAAGCAGCAGATTTTTCAATAGGAATGTACTTTGCTTAGCTAGGCTAGCATCAGTGAGCTAACTGACCAGCTAAGCAAACTTTGCAATTCAAACCATTTTTTGAGAAGTAAGAGTTTAGAATACATACACTTACTGAATAAACGCTTTGTCTGGTTTAAGTGTGGTGCACTGCCCTTCTTTTATACTTTGCTGCCAGTTGTGTAGCCCTTAGCTTGCTAACTAGCAATTTAGCAAAACAGGTAACTTGAAATGGTATAAGTGGAAATGAGGGCAAGTTTATAAAAGCATGTTAAAAACAGTACTGAAGGTAGATGTTGCTGTTAAGGATGTGCCCAGAGTTTCCATTATTAGCATATGCCAATTTTGCAGATTCTTATATCTGTTCACTGAAATGTTCAGTCAGACTGTGTTTTCCCTGCTAAAAAACTAGCACAGAACAGCATAGCTAGTCACAAACAAAAGCAGGATATGCTATGTTTTGGACGCTGGTCAGCAGCAATGGAAGCTGTTATGCTGATCACCACCAAAACCAGCATATGTTGTGTTTTGGATGACGGTATGCTGGTCAACCATGCTGGTCATGCTGGGTGACCAGCTAAACCAGCACTAGACCACTATAAACCAGCGTAAACCAGCTTAGACTAGCATGGAATGTTTTTTAATACTGTTTTTTCAGCAGAGTAAACAAGGGAATCTGTTTGAAAATAGCATGTACATAAACATATTTTCAAATTTTGATTTACTGAACTTATAGCATCCGAATATGTAAGTTTGTAAATATACATATGATTCAGGCAACCTGGGAACAAGAGGAAACACAGGACTCTGGGATTGTAAGGCTGTTTCTGTTAGCAAGCTAACACTAACATTATTAGCACTTCTGGAAATACAGAACGAGTGTTTTTGCTCATATTTTTCACTGGATAGTAAAAAAAATATAAGCTTTGTTTAATTTTACACATGATTTTGTGTAATTGTAGACAATGTGTGTACAGAAAAGCGTATTATTTCTTATCAAACTAGCGTTAAGCTAAGCTAACTAAAAAGCAAGACAGCTAATGCTTCAATTCTCTCTCAAGAGAAATCACTGAAACTTTATATGACTCGTCACTTGAGTCAGTGAAATGTAGACATTTTAGTGATTGTGTGTGTAGAACGGTGCAGTATATCATTTTATATCAACCAATTAGTTAAGTTATAGCAATGTAGCTAATTAGCCAAATTAGATGCTTCAGAGTAGCAAAAAACTTTATTAGAAACACCCCAGATGGCAAGAGGATAGTGAGCCACTGTTGGCCCGTCAATGACAAAGCTGGCAGCCCACTGGCTTTTTACTTAGCAGTTTCCGGGCGGCCCACTGGTAGTTAAGCAGAGTATTAGACAAAATTCCACTTTTCAGTCATTTCATTTATTTTCCATTCAAAATCCAATTTATTTTTCATTATCCTTTCTAAATAAGTTTTACAGCAATTTCACAAAATGCAGTGCATTATACAGCTGTAACCAATCTGGCACAGTGTCGATAACAACATTTTCAACAAGACCATTCTATATTAGGCTTAGGTCATTTTCTTCTCTCAATTGTTTGTAATATTTGTCTTAATTTAGTTTCTAAAATTAAAGACTATGTACATTTAAAATCTCTTTGAGGAGATCAAAAACTAGTTAGACTTAGTGTGCAGGACAATAATCTAGGTGGTCCGAGGGTAGACCAGCAGTGGCATACAGTCAGCAGGGTGCTGACCAAGCCAGCGGACTGATATTCTTGCTTCTTTGTTGGTCTACCTTGCTGGGATGCAGTCTTTTTCGACACAACTTGCTTTATTCATCCACGCCCTCATCAGCGGTCAGTTTCTGACCACAGGACCAATACTGGCTGGATATTTTGACTGACGGATTTATATTCAACCCAGCAGTGACACTGAAAAGCTCAGCAACACCGCTGTGCCTGCTATACTCATACCACACTATTATGCCACTACTAGGCTTGTCTTGCATTTCTGGAAAGATGCATTGGGACAACTGTTCTTATTCATTGAAGTTGCATGAAAACAAGCATACATTTGACCTCCTTGAATGACTACTCTGCATCGGACTCAGGAAACTGTCATATAATGTTGAAACAAGCAGTAATTTGAAAGCACCTGATGAATTGGCTTCAGTGCGCAGAAACAAGCATCTGTGTACTGTGTCTTACTTACAAATCCTTTACAAAGAACATGCCCCATTTTGCCCCATATACATATAATTAAACTGAAGCGCGCCCTAATTCCTGCAGATGTGAGACAACAAAAGGAAAACATTCAGGAGGAAGTGAGAACTTGAAGGTTAAGAAGACGAGCAGTTTTAGTGAAGCGTACTATTAATGTTACAGCATACAAAGACAACTGAGACTATTATATATTTCCAATTTTGTGGCAATAGTTTGAGGAAGGCCCTTTACTGTTCCAGCTTGACTGTATCTCTGTGAACAAAGCTAATTCCATAAAAACATGATGAGGAGCCTGTGGCCTTTACAGAGCCCTGACCTCAACCCCACTGAACACCTTTGGGATGAACTGGAACGTTGGAATGCTGTGAGCCAGGCTTTCTCATCCAACATCAGTGTCTGGCCTGACAAATGTTCTTTTGAGTGAACAGGCACAAATTCCCACAGACACACTTCAAAACTTTGTTAGAAAGCGTTCCCAGAAAACTGAATGCTGTTATTGTTGCAATTGTATGCAACTCCAATGCCTATAGTTTTAGAATGGAATGTCCAACAAGTTTATATAATTGTGGTCAGGTGTCAACATTTCTTTGGCTATATATGTAGTACTAATTTATATCAAATTAGAATAACTGAAAAAATAGCATGTGAAATGAACTTAAATAAGATACAAGAATGATGTGATCATACAGTGCTATTATTTTCCTAAAACTGACTGCTTACGCTGCATTACTGCATTATATGAGATGGCTTCTACTAAGTAAGCTATATTTTGTGCTTTCTGGATGATAGTTATTGAAGTTACCATTTTTTTGACTGTGTACAAGTACAAGTTTTTTTGGTACTTGCAGACACCAATACTATAATGATTAACCTACACAGAATTAAGTACTTGTTAGTGTAAATGTGTTCAGTGTGCTTCAACAGTTAAATCATTAAAATCTAGCTGATTTTAAATTATTAACATTAGTTACCAAAGTGAAGAAGATTGGATTTTGTTCCATGTCAGAAAAGCGCCTCTGCACAGCTGTAAGGAAAACATGTTTCATGGTTTTGATCCCCGCTCCTCATCTTTCTCTTTCAACAGCAGTTTCTGTAGCACAGTGACAGCAGGAATCACATCTGAGGCTTATGCATCCGGGAGAGCTTGCTTGTCGAGTTTTACGTCTTTTTGGAGTGTTTTTTTGATTGGCTGGTTGAGCTGTAGCTGAATGTCCTCTAAAGCTAGGCAAGCACTGTGCAGTTTGAGAAATCTTGTTCTTTGGTGACAACTCACACTTTACATTAGAATACACCATCTTGGACAGACAAAGCTTGTGATTTATATACTTACACTGTAAGAAACTGCTCTGTCTGACTGACATGCCATGACATTGGTGCTCACACTGCACGTGAAAAGCAACCTCTACAGATAGTTCTGTCAATTTCCAACAAAGCTGTTTCATTAACAACACACAAAACACCCACTTACCAAGCAAAAACACTGATAAACAGCTTTGCTACCTTGTGCCACATTTGCACTGAAACTAAACCCAGTAACGTACCTGAGCAGTACTGTACAGCAAAATTTACAAAGACATTTAAAAAAATATGTATTTATATATATATATATATATATGTGTGTTAAAGTTTATACCCTGCAATTCTCTGCAGTCAAACAGAGTAAAGCTGGCATGTACTGACCTTGGTATGGCAAATGTAGTTTTTTTTCTTCTTGTATTTTGTTGATCTATGTGTGTTCCCTGTTTTGGGGAAGTGGTAGTGATTTTGTTTGTTTGCCAATAATTTCTGCTTACTAGCTGCATAATGTTTACAGTGCTTGGATCCCAATGATCACCACTTTGATGTAATTTGTAAATGGTTGTTCTCATAGCACTTACAATAATCTGGTTGCCTTGGTTGTTAACAATCACAATTTAAGCATGTAAACCTTTTTGCTACAGAAGAAAGAAATCCAAACGTGATAATGAAAGAAACTTAAAAGCTCACAAAACATGGCTCCTTTTTCATTTTCATTTCATCATTCAGTAACGTCATCTTGGTTCTGTGGGTTAGCTGAATAGTGATCGTGAACTGCTGCTGTGCTGTGTTTGGGGGAGAAGAGAATTTCAGACCACCCCCCCTCCCCCACCCCCATCAGCAGTTCCCCCACCCTTAAATTAAAAGCTCTTCAAATGATTCACATAAATGGCACATTCAGCATTCAAATCAGTGAATTTCGCTGAAAGGCGATATATGTATATACGTGTGTACAAAAGTAATTTGAACTGGAATGAATGATCACATAAGTGACATAAGAGTGCTCTTCAAGAGTGACTGGCTGATGGCGCTCACGCTGGGTGAAGGCATGAGAGTGTGTGACTGATCGAGTCTGTCTTTTCTGCCCACTCTGACAAGCCCTCTCACCTTCCCCAGTGACAGCTCAGGCAGAGTAAACACACACACAAATTCATTCTTCCTTTCTCTCCAGTACAAATGCCTTTGCCTGCGCCACCAGGGGTTGCCTAGCAACGGCACACGTCCCAAGATTGTTTACAGCTTTAGAAAAGTATTTCATCGCATAAGGTGGAGCAGAAAAAAATGAAGAGGGGTTATTGAAAATTAAGCAGCCAATCAGATGCAGCCTGTTGCCAGCATCAGGGAGAATAAGCACAAGCAAATGAATGAAAATAGGCGAACAAATCTCCTGTTTTCTCTGGAGTTAACAAAAGCCTGGATTCTGTAAAGGCTAAGTCCCCGGGGCTGGTGTGGTAGAGAGAGCGTGTGAATGTGTGAGAGAGCAGAGAGGTGCCTACATGACCGTGGTGATGCCAGAGAGTTGCTGGAACATCTGGAGTCCACAGCCCACGATCAGAGCACGCCGTGCTGGAGGATAGGTCAACATACGCCACAGAACGGGACCATCTGCATGGACAAACACAACACATAAGAACACACAAGGAGAAAAAAGTAAATATACCCTCATTCTGAAATTGTTGCCATTCCAATAATGTTGGAACAACTTTAAAACTAGGACTGTTGTGACATTAAAAAAAATGCAATCATGCTTGGGTGTAAAAGAACCATCCACTGAAGACCACTGTAGGCCTAGTCCTTCACCAGCTAGGATGGGCTGAAGCTTGTCCTTCAGGTATTGCAAGGATTTTGTGTATTCCTCCCTCTACAGTGCATAAAATAATCAAAAGATTCAGGGATTGCATAAAGTGCAAAGCTGAAAACAACAACTGAATGTCCATGACCTCCAATCCCTCAGACAGCACTGCATTAAAAACCAGCAGGCTTCTCTGATGGACATGACCACATGAGCTCAGGGATACTTTGACAAACTGTTGTCAATAAACATAGTTCATTGCTGCATCCACAAGCTAAGACTGTGCTATGCATAGTCGAAACCATATGTCAACCTGAAAGTGTGGCTATGAGAGTGTGGTTTCCACACTGGCCTGCCTGCAATCCAGACCTGTCTCCCATTTAAAACATGGTGCATTATGAAGCACGAAATACAACAACAAAGACCCCGAACAGTGGCGCAGCTGAAGGCTTTTATAAAGAAAGAATGGCAAAACTTCAGCTTTCAGAACTGGATCAATAAGTATTTTCAGTCCCCAAACGAATGTTAAGGAAAGGTGATGTAACACAGCAGTAAATGTGTCAGTCACAACTTTTTTGATTGTACTGCAGGTTTCAAATTTGGAATGAGCATGGAAATACAAAAATAAAAAAGTTTTTAAACGAAAAAGTTGTAAGAAAAAACAACAAATGACATGTGGTTGTACAGTTTTCAATTTAATACAGGTCCAATAGAATTCACTAATCACTAATTAGCATTTCACATGGTATACCAACTTTTAGCATTTGAGATTTCTATTTTAACAGTTTAGCAAAAAAAAGTCATTTAAGTTGAGCAAACACTACACAATTTATTTACAAACCTGAGACAATCCCACACTTAACATTAGCCTTTCACAGAATTTCATGTCTTTTTGTCATGAGGGCACACGTTAGATGTTTAGGCAGAGAGGGGGTATCAGACACATAGAGAATTTTGGCTACATATGAACCCTCAAACTCCAAAATCTTATTATTTTCATGTTACTCAAACAAAAAAAGGCTGAAAGTGGAGTGGACCTGTTTGTGCTTTTATGCATACACAAAAAGACACAACACATGAGCCAATTATGAGTTTATGATTATGAGTAAATTTGGATATCATTATATTCTGTAATGGAGGAAGAGGAGAAACATTTTATGACAAACTCACAAGCTGATGCGAAATTATAAAGTGCGTGTCTTGAAGTTCTGCTTCATACAATATAAACACAATAAAGGCACCTGAAGTTCAACAAGCAGCTCCTCCATCTCTGTGGTCTACATACTCGTCCTTTAGCCTTGATTCTCTCTCCTAGCTCTATCATAGATAGATAGATGGATAGATAGATAGATGTATGGATGGATGGCTGGATGGATGGATGGATGGATAGATAGAAAGATAGACAGACAGACAGACAAACAGACATATAGATAGACAGACAGATAGACAGATAGATAGATAGATAGATAGATAGATAGATGGATGGATGGATGGATGGATGGATGGATGGACAGAATAGACAGACAGACAGACAGACAGACAGATCGGTAAATAGATAGATAGATAGACAGACAGATAGATAGATAGATAGATAGATAGATAGAACTTGCAGTGTTTCAGTAGCAAGACATACAATTGCACATAAACTTACATATACTATGCAGAAAATAAAAAATGGACAAAAATAGACAAAAGTTAATGTGTAAGAGAGTAGGAATAAAAGTACGTCTATTTGCATATTTACATTGCATATAAGACAGATTTGTTGTATTTACATGATAGCAGGCACTAAGTGGGAAGAGGTAGTCTAAAAGCACAATGAATATAGACAGAACTATGAGTTGCAGCAATATTACAGTGTAAAAGTCATAGTGAGAGTGTCATTACAGTAGCAGTTATGATATAGTGCACAGTGTGTATTAACAGGAGAGGTGATATAGTGATGTGGTTCAGCACAGTTCAGACAGCAGGAGATCAGTACCATCTCTGCAGTAAGGAGACTTGTTGTAGAGCCTTATAGTAGTGGGTAAAAAGATCTTACATGGTGCTCTTTAACACAGCACTGTAACAGTCTGCCACTGAATGTGCTTCTCTGTTTTTCCAGTGTAGCATGCAGGGGGTGTGAAGTGTTGTCCAAGATGGCTAACAGCTTGTTGAGAGTCCTTTGTTCATTGGCTGTTGCCTGAATTACTAATGCAGCCAAGAAGAAACGGAAGCACTGCGCACACTGCAAAGAATCAAAAATCTCAGAATGAACAAAATCAAAACAAACTGTCTAAAAGCATGCGAAAAAAATGTCTTGACTAGTCGAATATTTAGGGGGAAAACGGCAAAATTTGTTTTTTTTTGCTTATTTTTTTTTAGCATGCTAATGTGACATGTTAATTAAATCCAATTTGAAGCTAACCCTCACCCTGCTGTGTTATTTACTTAGGCCCATTCCTTTATTGGCGCATTACCAAGTAAAGAGACCATTTATTCTCCCAGTACAGGAGAGTGGTTTAAAATGTCTGTACACATCATTAATTGAGTGGGGTTCATTAAGGCACAGCTCAGCTCATCTCAGCAGCAGAAGGACTGAGGAAGGCTCCAGCTCCACACTGTGCTGCTTCCAATCCAAATGCAAAAAATGAAAAAAAGGAAAAAGAAAAAAGAAAAGATGTGCGCCTTGAAATTCTCAGCAGTGCTGTGGAGCAGAGGCAGGTTTAATTAACAGAGAAAGGCGCTTGAATGACGGCTTTCTGAATTGTAAATGCATTCAGAAATGAATTGTCCTCCGTGATTGAACCTTTTCAAACCCTGAAGTTCTGCAAACTTGTCTTCCTTTATAATAAGCCTGCTCTGAACTTTTTCTTTACAAAGAAAGAATGCATGCAAGGCATCATTCACTAGTGAATGTTTACATATTAAACCAAAAATATGTAAAAAGATTACATTTGATTTAGTATGAGGAATTATTGCTAAAAAGATCAATATGTTAATTTTAAAGTGATTTAAGTTCGCTATTGTTGCCCAAACATTAATGTATTATTAACTGATTTCAAATATTTGTCAATGGTTGCTATTTGGTATTGATATGAATGTCACAACCTTATCACAGCATAGAATCCTTAATGGTATATATGCATAGCACATTAACAATTAAATAGCCATCTAAAACCGCACTGGAGCTGGATTAGTTTTACTTGGGGTAGTAATGTAACCTGAGCACTGACAGGATCTGTGATTTTAATTTTAATCGAGTATCAATCTGCAGTGTGCATCGCTTTTACAGTCATACAGTAATAATTGTGGAGTTCTTTTAATCCAGTATGATCTACGGTGTGTGTAGGTTTTACAGTCTGACAGTAATAACTGTGCAGTAATTTTAATCCATTATAAATCTGTGAGTATGCAGGTTTTATAGTTTGACAGTAATAACTGTGGAGTGAACGGCCTTCTGTAATTTGCTGTGCATGTCCTTTGGCTTAACACCGCCGTGAACATCCAGGCGATGGCCTTTCAATCAACTATACAGATACTTGATCCCATATGAATCAAACAATTAAATCCCATTAATTACATCACCTCTCCAATACTGCTTCTGTATTAGCAATAAGTCTCGCTATAGAGGGTCACTTTTTACTAAAATCAGATGAAATGACACAATCCAATAAATAAAAGGAAAAAGTCATCAGGTCTCAGATGCGATCACAGGGAACTCATCTGAGATCTGGTGATCCATGTCCAAACACAAATCAGGTCAGAGCTGTCTGCTAGCGGAGACAGCCTGGAAAGCAGAGCACTGTGGTTCAGTGGGTGCCGTGCACTGTGGGTAACAGCTGTGAGTGGGCGTCCCGCGGCCGGGTCTGAGAACATCTTTAGCTTTCAGAGTCCTGTGAAACGGGGCCCTCAAAGCACGGCTACAGCACTTCAGATCACATTAGAGATGTGTTTATTTATGAAAAGCTGGCTAACGTGATTAGCATCTGGGTGGTTCATCAACCAAAATGCAGCAGAGTTAAGAATATTCAAATGAATGTGAAAGATGTGAATAGGGAGACCATTCTAGAACAGTGTGATAGGGGGCAAACTTTTTAAAACAGTGTGAATGAGGGAGGAATATTCTAGAATAGCAAGAATGGAGAGAAAATACTGTGAAAGGGGTCGAACATGTGGATGGAGAAAGAACACTGTAGAAGAGTGTGATTTCAGGACAGTTCAAAATATGAATGAGTGGAGAACATTCTAGAACACTGAGAATGCGGGAGAACAGTGAGAATGAGGTGAATATTCTAGACCATTGTGATATGGGTAGAACATTTTAAAATAGTGTGAAATAGTAGATAATATTCTAGAACAAAATTATGGGGTAGAATATTCTAGAACAGTTTGAATGAGGCAGAACATTCTAGAACAGTGTGAACAGAAAGAGAACATTTGGGAACAGTGTGAATAAGGGAGACCATTCTAGAACAGTGTGAATAGGAAGAGAACATGCTGCCATAGTGTGAATAAGGGAGAACATTCTAGAACAGTGGGAATAGGGAGAGAACCTTCTAGAACAGTGTAAATAGGGAGAGAGCATCCTATAACAGCATGGCTAGGAAGAGAACATTGTGGAACAGTGCGAATGAGGGATAACATTCTAGAACAGTGTAAATAGGGAGAGAACATCTTATAACAGCATGACTAGGAAGAGAACATGCTGGAACAGTGCGAATGAGGGAGAACATTCTAGAACAGTGTAAATAGGGAGAGAGCATTCTATAACAGCATGACTAGGAAGAGAACATGCTGGAACAGTGTGAATGAGGGAGAACATTCTGGAACATTGTGATTGGGGTCTTTTAGCATTTACTTAATGGTGTTTGTTGTGTTGGTGTGCTCTGGGTTTACGGATTAAAATCACTGAATTCTTATTCATACATGTACACTCCTCACTCCTCCATCTTTCTTTAAAGAGGACCTTATTCTCTCCTGGTTTTAGTGTGTTATGTAGCTCTTTGTCCATGTAGACGGTCTGCAAAGTCCCCAAGCCCAAAGTACACACCAGAGGAAGTAACTCTCTCCCACAGAAACCACTTTTCTTAGCTACCTGACATGCCTCATTGGATTTTCAGCCCCTTTCCTTTGTTACAAAATGACACAAATTCATAACACAATCTTTCCCACCCACCTACCAGCAAGCTTGGCATGCCCTCAAGAGAGCTACAAAGTAAAAACTTCCCACTCTGAAACTTCCTGCTCCAGTCTAGCTTGCGAAGGTGGATCAGGTTGACCAACTTGTTCTACCTCTTTTTCAGGATCAGACTCAAACTGATATGGCAGAACTGATGCCGCTTTAAGAACAGCCACACCGGTGTAGGGGTGGAACTTGTAGATGGATGCTGCTTTGGCGGTTGATCAATCAGAAAAGAGTGGGCAAGCTGACCAAGCAGAGCACACTGAGCTCATTGGGAGGTGGGGCTTAAAGACACAGGAGCTCTAACAGAGTTTCAGACAAAGGTAAATAGACATGTCCAGTATGAGAAAATCAATGATTTTTTCAAACACTGAAGAATGCAAATCTATTCTAGTAGACCCCAAAAACTGAAATTATAAACACTGAAAATGAGCACAATAAGCCCCCTGTAATTTACTTTTTCAGGCCTTCCACATTTCAGTCCATACATCATTATCATCTATCGACCTATCGTCTACTGATCCATTCACTCAGTGATGATGAGGCTTTAATATGAAGAAGGTCACTGAAGTCCAGTCAGATCCAAACCCCTGTAACTAATCGAGGAAAGGCTGTAAAGGCTGTGTCTCAGCAGAGCAACGCTGTCAGTGGCACTCGGCCGTAGCTCATGGTGAATGATGATTGGTCAGTCCCTGGAGACAGGTGTGGCAGACCCTTATTCGATTACTGAGCCAAACCCAGATTCATGAACTGCTGTGAACCAGACTGCCAGTGCAATGGCTCTTATAATGAAGAACTAACTTCATTCCCTCAGACACACAATCTCTACTTCCTAACAGCTGCTCGAACATGTGCATGTCCCTTATCTTAATCTGATCAGAGCGGTCCACAGAAGCACGCTTAGTTGGAGGAGATGAACTGTCACCACTGGACTGCTCATGTTGAGAGAAGTTGGCGTATAATGCTGATCTAAGAACGTTACTGCTTAAACACATTTATGCATGCAGCAGACATACAGTAAGGTCCATAAAAATTTGAACATTGACCAAATTATTGTTATTTTAGTTGTCTACCCCAACATACTGAATTTGAAATTAGACAATTAATATGCTCAAAGTGCAGACTTTTAGCTTTCATACAAGGGTATTTACATCCAAATTGAGTGAATGGTGTTGGAATTACAGCCTTTTTCATACACAGCCCACCACCTCTAAAGTAACTGAGCAGCTGTTTCATGGCCAGGTGTGTGTTATTCCCTTATTATCCAAGTCCAAAGAGCCATCTTTAGGCTGAAAAACAAAACAAACCCATACAAGACACAACAAAAACATTAGGTAAGGACAAAACAGCTACTTTGTACATTCTTAAAAAACCTGTGGTGGATGACAGACAAACTCTTTCCCTGGTTAAGAAAAACTCCACACAACAACTGGCCAGATCAAGAACACCCTTCCAGTAGGTAGACGTGTCTGTGTCAAAGCCAACAATCAAGAGACGACCTCACCAGAGTAAATACAGAGAGTTTACTACTAGAGAGTAAGATGTAAACCACTGATAAGCCTCAAAAACAAGAAGAGTAGATTTGAGTTTGACAGAACACATCTAAATGGATATTTGAAACAAAGATCAACTTGTACCAGAATGACTGAAATGGAAAGGTCATGGAGAAGGGAAGGAACTGCTCATGATCCAAGCCTACCACCTCATCTGTCAAGCACAGTGGAGGTAGTGTTATGGCATGGGCATTTATGGCTTCCAATGAAACTGGTTCTCTTGTATTTATTTATGATGTGACAGAAGCAGCAGGATGAATTCTAAAGTGTAGAGGGCTATATTGTCTGCTCAGATTGAGCCAAATGTTTCAAAAGTCACTGGATGGTGCTTCACAGTGCAGATGGACAATGACCTGAAGAACACTGTGAAAGCAACCCAAGATTTTTTAAGCAAAGTAGTGGAACGTTCTGCAAAGGCCAAGACAGTCACCTGACCTCTATTCAAGGGAGCATTCATTTCACTTACTAAAGGAAACATTACAGGTACAATGTACAGCTGCAGTAAAGGCCTTACAGAGCATCACCAGGAATGAAATCCAGTGTCTAGTAACCCACAGACGTCAGTGTCTGACGTCTATAGGTTACATAACTCAGGCAGTCATTGACTGCAAAGGATTTGCAACCAGGTATTAAAACGACTATTTAGTTCACAACAGTTAGTTTGTCCAATTACTTTTGAGATTCCAAAAATGATTTTAATTCCTATTTTGTTCACCTGATCTGGATGTAAATGCTCTCAAATTAAAGCTAAAAGTCTGCACTTTCAGCATATTTATTATTTCACTTCTTTCTGAAATCAATTTCAGACTGTATGGTACTGCATGGTGCCTTACATACACCTTTTCTTGATAGGGAAAAAGTTCAGAGCAGGTCAAGATCATGTTTTTTAATTAGTCTTGTAAGTATTTCCTTACAGCACCAGCACAAAATGTACGATTTTCATTTTCATGTTTATCAAAGATCAGCAGACGTTCATTGCCATGACAACGCCTTGCTACTATTTTAACATAGCGTGGGGTTTTTGATCCTGTCTGCTCGAATGTCAGAGGTAGAGTGTGTTTTTCAACCCAGTGGAAGCTTTACAGCAGTCTTAAGTTGGAGCAACAGACTAATCGGAGCTGATGTGAGTGTTAGAAGCTGTTAGCAATAAAACTGTGGCTCTCCTCTTTAAGCCCTCACAGTCGCGGAATCCCCAATTACTCAATTTCACAGCAATATTCCCTGAAATAACACCTTTTTCGAAATAACACCCTATGAAGCCAGTTAGAGCACATAGTCCCTGTTAGTGTTACTGGAGATTGCATAATACAACTGTTACTTTTCCAATAACAATTCCAAAACCGAAACCTTGAATATCAACATAATGCTAGGTTTTAACATGATCTATTTTTAATTGAAGTACTGGGCAGTATGACAATATTTATTATGATAACTTACATCACAATGTGTCACAAAATACGTTCCTGAGCACACTGTGGATGTGGTCAGTACATCTAAAACACTGACCAAATGCATGCTTCATTACCATAGTGACATGCATTATGTGCAATACTTTTTTCTACTGTTTTTGACAGTATTTTTAAAATGTGGCACTATTGGTTATTAGATATCAGCTTATTAAATATCAGACTTTGGGTTACATAACTCAGGCAGTCATTGACTGCAAAGGATTTGCAACCAGGTATTAAAACGACTATTTAGTTCATGACAGTTAGTTTGTCCAATTACTTTTGAGTTTCCAAAAATGAGGAGGGCTGAGAATGAAAATGATTTTAATTTCTATTTTGTCACCTGATCTGGATGTAAATGCCCTAAAATTAAAGTTAAAAGTCTGCACTTTCAGCATATTTATTATTTCACTTCTTTCTGAAATCAATTTCAGACTGTATGGTACTGCAAGGTGCCTTACATACACCTTTTCTTGGTAGGGAAAAAGTTCAGAGCAGGTCAAGATCATGACAATATTTATTATGATAACTTACATCACAATGTGTCACCAAATACTTACCTGAGCACATTGTGGATGTGGTCAGTACATCTAAAACACTGACCAAATGCATGCTTCATTACCATAGTGACATGCATTATGTGCAATACTTTTTTCTACTGTTTTTGACAGTATTTTTAAAATGTGGCACTTTTGGTTATTAGATATCAGCTTATTAAATATGAGATATTAGAATATAAGCTATTATATACAATATTAGAAAAAAGTTATTAACTTATTAGATATTAGAAAAAATAAATATTGTGATATGTTGTGTATTGTGAAAATATTCTGAAGTATCATGATGTTACATTTTTGCCATATCGCCCAGTCTTAATTGAAGCACTTCACTTAAGACGGTTATGTAAAAATACCATAACAAGCTCTCTACTTCACTATAAAAAAATAAATATATAGCATATATATAACATGACTGCAGCTTTTTTATTCAGTTAAAAACTCTTCTGCTAAAAAACTAATAACAGAACTATCCCTTACAGTGCACATGTGCAAAATTATTTAAAACAAAAGAACTGTAATTCTAGGGTAATATTTGTCTAGCTACCCGTTCTTCAGCTAACGTTAGGCTAAATGTCCCTACTGTTAGAGTTGTATTCATTGCATGCCATACAGCTCCTCCTTTGAGTCACATTAAGGAACCTTTTTAACATTATGCTAAAGGCAAAATGGGTCAGCCAGGAGAGAGCATTTCAGTACAAAGATACATGCTTTTTATCAGACGAGTATGTAATCAGAATTGGTCATGCTGTCATTATACCTTGGACTATACTGGCAATACAATCCCTGGAATCAATACCTGACTCTATACGAAGATAACAGACTGATTGATGCTCAATCTACTGCCAATAAAGGTGCACCTAAGCCGAGTCAATTACATCCATCATGCTGTGTCAGACTGTGTTCAACAAATTACGAGACTCAAGCGCTACTGCATGCTCATTATTTCCGAAACACAATAAAGAACAGCTGAACAGGTGGCAGGGAAGGGAAAGACGCTGCTGCTTTTGTATAAACATCATGGCAGTAATCTTGAACAAGGTACACTGTGTGTCCAAAATTATTCAGACACTCCTTCTAATTAGTTCACTCAGCTACTTTCAGGTGCACCCATTTCTGACATAGGTATCCGATTATGCATACAGCATGTATAACCCCATTCCAAAAAGGCTAGGACAGTAGATTAAACAGGTGAACAGGTGAATAGGTAGCAGGTGATGCTATTAAGATTGGCTATAAAAAGTAAATTCACAAACAGTCTCATTCTCAGTTAATATACAATTGCAAGGACTTTAGGGATTTCACTGTCTATAGTCCATTACATTATTAAAAGATTCCGAGAATACAGAGAAATCTTTAAAGGGCAAGGCCGAAACCCAATACTGAATGCCTATGACCTCTGATTCCTCAGACGGCACTGCATTTAAAACCAACATGCTTCTGTAGTGAACATAACCACATGGTCTCAGGAATACTTCAGAAAACTCTTGTCAGCAAACACAGTTTGTCACTGCGTCTACAAATGCAAGTTACATCTCTACCATGCAAGTGGAAGCCATATATCAACAATATTCAAAAACACCATCAACTTCTCTGGGCTAAAGCTAATCTGAAATGGGCTGATGCAAAGAGGAAGTTTGCTGTGGTCTGACGAGACCAGCTTTCAAATTGTTTTTGGAAATAATGCATGCTGTGATCTCAACGAAGAAAAGGGGCCATCCTGATTGTTACCAATACATTTTTACTAATGGGTATGTTAGTGCCAAAGGCATAGGTAACTTGCACATCTGTGAAGGCACCATTAATACTGAGTACATGTACATTTTTGAGCAACATATGCCGCCATCTAGACGACATCTTTTTCGGGGACGTCTCTGCTTGTTTCACAAAAACAATGCCAAGCCACATTCTCCACCTGTTACAACAGCGTGGCTTTCTAGTAAAAGAGTGCTGGTGTTAGGCTGGCCTGCCTGCAGTCCAGACCTTCTCCAATTGAAAATATGTGGGGCATTATGAAGCACAACAAATGGCAACGGAGAACCCGGACTGTTGATATATCAAGCAAGAATAGGAAAAAAAAAAAACTTTCTACAACTAAAACAATGTCCCTGTTCCAACTTTTTTGGAACATGCTGCAGGCATCAAATTTAGAATAATCATATGTATATACAAAAAAAAGTTTACCAGGTAAAAAATACTTTGTCTTTGTACTGTGTTCAACTGAATACAAGTCAAACAGGAATTGCAAATCACTGCTATATGTTTTATTTACAATTTTTCCTTTTGTCAAATCTTTTTTTGGAATTGTTTTTGTATAATATTCATAGAAGAGCATTGCCAATATAATGGGACGCTCAGCATTGGGCTTTGGAAGAGTGGAAATGTGTTCTCTGGAGTGACTGAGCACCGTCCAACACCTTCATGAGGAGTTGGAGTGTTTGTGATCCAGAACTGATGATCCAGCATCAGTAGCTGATCTCACTAATTGTCTTGTGGCTAAATGCAGTCAAATCCTCACAGCAATGTTCTAACATCTAGTGTAAAGTTGCAAATGTTCTTCTCTTTGTCTTGTTTCCTTTTCTCAGTAAGGGCTTCTTGGCAGCTGTACATCCTTTCAGACCCCCAGTGTTGAGTTGTCTTCTCACAGTGGAAGGATGGACAGAAACACCTGCGGATTGTTTCAAATCTAAACGAGGTGGAGGTTGATTTTCTCCTCTCTCTCCAAGAGGAAAGCTTTAAGTACTGTTTATCTGAAGGGGACAGTTTTAGTGGTCTACCAGGTCTTGCATGGTTGTTATGAGTTCCATTTTCTCTTAAACTGTTAATATCTTTTTTTAAAACAAGTTTAGACTTTTCTTTTCCTTTGGCCTTCCTCTTCCTTATGCAAGTGGACTGTCTTATATCTAATTTAAAAATTAGTAACTTGTGCTTAATGGATGTTTTGACTAAATAAAGGAAGGGTGGTCTCTGACTTTTGCCCAGTATGCAGTAGTTTATGTTGTCTCTCAGTGTTAATCTTCTTGCTTTCGAATCCATGTTACTTTTTAGATTAATTTAACATTTGAAGAGGACTATACTGACAAGAAAGAGACTGAATTCGGAAATCAGGTATGTCATTAAGATCTAAAAATGTGCTTAAATGATAACAAAGGGATAACAAGGATCATTTTTGGCCATAGTATTGTTTTGTTATTGAGCACTGTGATTCTGCATTTGGAATAAGTATGTGTGGTATTATAAAAGCCCTACATGCCACAGATAAAGGCCGAATTAAATGGACATGTCAATAATTAGACTAATTTCTCTGTTCAGCTGGGGCGACCATGCTCTAGCTGGACTGCTGCCCAAGCCAAGCTTTACGAGATTAATCCCCCAGCTTGGGTCACTGTTTCTGGGCTCAGCTTTACGTTGACGCTGCCATCCATGCTCTCCACAGTTGTGCCTCAGCAGCTGGATGGTTATCCAAGGGCGCCCAGGGCCGCCGGTTGCTAGGATCCGCGAGTGAGCATGCGAGGCCCAAGCAGACAGATGAACCCAGGAGACGTATGCATCTCTTTTTCTTTCTCTCACCCTCACTCTCCCTCTCTCTCATATCTTTTGTCTGGCAGTGTAGTTCCTCACAGACTATCACCAGCCTCAAATAATGTTATTCTTACATCTTGCAGTCATACTGTGTAATTAGTGACACTACATGACAGCAGGACTACAAAACCATTCTGATATCTGGTCTAAGTCATACACAGCTATAAATAATGATTTACGGACAAGAACATTCTGTAACAGTGTGAAGGAACACTCTAGAATTGCATGAACAGATAAGAACATTCTAGAACACTGTGAATGAAGGAGAACCTTGTAGTGTAAATCAGAGAGAATGCCAGAAGAGTGTGAATGGTAGAGAACATTCTAGAACAATGTGAATGGAGGAGAACATTCTAGAACAGTGTGGATGTATGAGGACATTCTAGAACACTGTGAATGAAGGGGAACCTTCTAGTGTAAATCAGAGTAGAATAGTGTAAATGAAAATTCTAGAACAACGTGACTTAATGAGAACATTTTAGAACAGTGTGAATTGGTGGAGAACATTCCAGAAAAATGTGCACACAGAATAACATTCTAGGACAGTGTGATTGGAGAAGAATACTCAAGAACAGTATAAATGGAGAAGAACTTTCTAGAACAGTGTGAATAAAAGAGAACATTCAAGGAGAATACTCTAGAACAGTGTGAATAGTGGAGAACATTCTAGAACAGTGTGAATGGAGCAGAACATTCTGCAACAGTGTGAATGGGAAGAATATTCTAGATCTTTGTGAGTTGGTAGATAACATTTTGGATCAACGTAAATTGATGAGAACAGTGTAAATGAACGTTCAAGAACGTGAATTGATGAGAACATTCTAGAACAGCATGAATTAGTGGAGAACGTTCTAGAAAAATGTGCACACACACTAACATTCTAGAACAGTGTGAATGGAAAACAATATTCAAGAACAGTGTAAATGGAGAACATTCTAGAACCGTGTGAACAGAGGTCAACACTGTAGATCAGGATGAATGGGGAGAACATTCAAATCATTCTATAACTGTGAATGGAAGAGAACATTTTACAACAGTGTGAATGAAGTAGATCATTCACAGGCATGCGAAGGGTCAAGAAGGTCATTCATGGTCAGAGGAAGGAGAGAAAATCAATCCAGCAGAGTGAGGAATAAAGTTTTTACCTTCTTTTTTTCTTTCTCACTCTCTTGCGTACACGTGTCATTTCATTAAGCTACTTGTTGGTGGTTTTTAGAAGTGTGTCGTAACAGCATTCACACACGGTGAGACTTTGGGCCAAAATTTCTAACACTGTAAGAACTTTATCGTAGGCTGTCTTTGGGAGCAGAGGCAGTAAATCGTTCACTATGCAGCATGTCACATTAAACATTCAGAGACCACTGATTTAAACTCACGATCAAAGAATTCCCTCACAATCTGTGATTTTTGACTGCTACAGCTCTACCGTGAGGAAAACAGTAGGTGTGAACCCACCTTTATCCAGAACACTCATATTGTGACGGATCTTTCACAATTTGTTTGCATTAAATGATGAAGTCATCCGAGTGGTTTGATGTGAAATGCTCCATTCTAAAGAAACTTATTGAGCCAGAGTTGTTCACAGTAGTGGTGATGGGAACCAGACATCTGGAGTGTGTAATGCCTAAAAGCTCCCTCACAGAAAGTTATTTAATGAAATATTTACAAATATGCTGCCTGAAACATGTTTTCATGATAGTTTTGAGATAAGGTATAAAATATATTTATGGTGGAGAGGTACATGCAGGGCATCGTAAGGCAAAATAGTACCCAAAGAAATAGTTGTCAATTTGTCAATTTTGTCATTATTTTATCATTTTCAACATTTTAACACTCAGAAGACACGTGCAAGTTCACTGGTTGTTTTTAATAGTAAATAAAATTATATTTACACTGTACACACCGTCACCCCTGGTTAATATCACCACCAATGTAAAGAAATTTGAGTCTGTAAATTTCTCTACAATAAACCATTTTGCATCAAACCACTCTGAATGATTTTTTCTATATTTCAACAATTGAATTATGCAGAACTTCTGGAAAATTGGTGGAATTCAAAAAAATCACTATAAATTTTTCCCCTACTCTAAGTGTAGTCGATTAGCCAAGACACACTTAGGCCTAATCCCATTTCACCCCTTGCCCCTTTTTCAGAGGCACACTCCAAATGGAGTGTTATGAGAAAAGAAGGAAAACCAGCAAGATGGCTGCACAAGCTAGCTAAATTTCCCGTTCCACCTCAAATAGTCCAGCAGTTCCGACACCTAAAGCGCCAGAATGTAACTGCTGCTCCATTTAAGGAGGAACAGGAAACTTTGAACAAGAAGCTGGCAAACAGCTGACTTCACCTTCATATCACTGAAGAACTGGGGTGGGCGAAAATAAATAATTATCGTATCCCCCCTCTTTGAAAGTACATGATTCCTAAATGTAACTATAGACCTGCAGTGAGGTTTCTGAACTTTACTGCTCCTCTGCTATCACTGCAGATTGGCAGGGTTGCCTACAGAGCACCGCTAGTAGCCTGTCAATGAAGTAATGTTCTTTTTTATTTGAGGGTCCCATTTCACAGGGAAGATTTCAACCACTACCCCTTGTAACTCAGTTCCAAGATCTTGGTGTCCTAAAATCTTTTTTGGATGAGAATGACTTCTATTATTAGTATTAGCCTTGAAGCTCCAGCACAGAACTAAAGAATCAAACTTCAGACATCAACTGTATCTTGATTGATCAGCCACATTTGGGGTAAGTTGGAAAATAGATGAATTAGATTTTGAACTATTCCTTTAATGAAGACTAACCTTATGAAGTCCTATCACATCCATTATCTGCAGTTTTCATCTGCTCTGTCAAGCTATGCAGAAACAGAAAAGAGATCCAATTCAAATATGCTCAGAGTAGCATGTTGCATATTCATCAACACCTTTTCCCAACAGAATGGCCTCAGCTTTTCGGTAAGACACACGCAGCCCTGGAGGAACACCAGGCTTTTTAATCATGCTACAGGAGCGCTCCTTTATTTGCCCAAGTCTGGAGAGGCAACGGCTGGTGCACTGATCATGATCGAGCTGCTGCTCTACTGTGACTTTCATTCCATATTAATAAGCAGCAAAAAAAACCTGCAGGGCAGAAACAGAACTTTCTCTCACTCTCTTCCTCCTTCTTTTTCCTCAGCACATAAAACTCCACTTTAGTTAAAGTTTGGGGACACACGCAGACACACTTACTGACTCTCCTTCTCATTACCTGATCATCAAGAAGATGCACTCGCTTCTTTCTGCCTCATACTTGCTTTGTGACAAACTTGCACTTGCAGACAGACACAGTGAGGCACTGCATTTGGAGCCAAAACCCAGCATGATAAGAAAAAAAACACGAGCCAATTAGGATTTCAGTCTTCATCTCCAACAGGTTCTCCGAAAGGCATCAGTTTCAGTGCAACAGGAGATATAAAGTCAGCGCAGTGACACTCCATGCATAAGAACCTAGAGTTACACAACAACTCCAAAACCCTTCAGCCTGGCAGCGCATTTAAAGGACATGAACAGAGGGAGACATTAACCTCAGAGAACAAAGCTCTAACATCAAAAGCATAAACATTCACTGAAGGAGGGTTTTAAGCTGTGTTTGCTGCTCTGAGTCCCCTGAATGATGAGCTCAAGAACCTTCCAAGGTCTACTAACGTCCTTCCAAGTCAGATGAAATAAAATTCATGACTGACAATAAATTAAAACCCTTTGGTTTAGAGAAGGACATAAGAGAAAAATAATGATTTCCAGACTGTTGTCACTGGAAACAGCTATTCAACCTCTTCCCAAGTCCCTGATTGGCTGGATCAGATATATTAAAGGTAAGTAAAGAGCGGAACAGCTTAGTGGATACAGGTTGGAACTAAGGTTGGATACAGGTGGTGCAAAGCACGCTGCCACTGGACACTGAAGCAGTGGAAATGTATTCTGTGGAGTGATGAATCATGCTTCATCTGGCAGTCTGATGGACAAGTCTGGGTTTGGAGAATGCTGGGACAATGTTACCTGCCTGACTGCATTGTGTCAACTGTAAAATTTTGTGGAGGAGGGATAATGCTATGGGGTTGTTTTTCAGGGGTTGGTCTAGACCCCTTAGGTCCAGTGAAGGGAAAACTTAATGCTTCGGCATAAGAAGACATTTTGGACCATTGTATGCTTCCAACTTTGTGGGAACAGTTTGGGGAAGACCTTTTTTTTGTGCCCCAAGGCTGGGTAGGTTTGGTGTGGAAGAACTTAACTGGCCTGCACAGAGCTCTGACCTCAACCCCATTGAACATGAACTACAACAGAGACTGTGAGTCAGGCCCTCTCGTCCACATCAGTGCCTGACCTCACAAATGCTCTTCTGGATGAATGGGCAAATATTCCCATAGACACACAACAAAATCTTGTAGAAAGCTTCCCAGAAAAGTGGACGCTCTTCTGGCTGCAAAAAGGGGGACCAACGTCATATTGATGCCTATGGATTTAGAATGGGATGTCATAAAGGCTCCTGTGGGTGTAATGTGTAGGTGTCCCAATACTTTTATCCATGTAGTGTATGTCATATGTCTGAAATCCATATACTGCCAGATATCAGATCTCCTTATGGGCATGTCACCACTGTAATCTTGAAAGTGAGATGTTCCAGTTTAAAGACTAGCAAAACCCCCTTCTGATGATGCATCTTGAAGGTAGGAGAAAAAAAAAAACAATGGATACCTGAGGACAGTGTGTTCAAAATTATTTATTTTATTTTTTTCCCCACTAGCTGGGGAATGCACGAAAGCTAAATATCATGTCTGTATTAATCAGCCTCTGCATGAATAGTACTTCAGCTGATTTCTTTATCACTGCGGAGGGGATTCTAATTGTTGACGTATTTGCATAGCACATGCTGGGTACTGATAGAAGAAAACACTAAAATGATACAAAAGGATACATAATTTTAGGCCTTTTAAGATTACATTTCAAAAATGTATAAACAAAGAATGTAAAGGTGTGAAGATACAAGAAAAATGGCATTTATTTCTCTTTCAAAAAACACGGCAGTGCAGAAAATCAATGCATAAATTGATCCAGTGGATCACACAGACAGGGCTGTGTTGTGGAGCATGCTGAATGAGCGAGGGATTCACACAGCAGATCAGACATTGAGCAAGCGAGAGGCTACTCAGAGAAAAATGAAAGAGAGTCAGCTTGTTGCCATTGCTCACACTGAGAAAAAATGGGCAGAGTCTCTTTCATATGTATCCACTTAGGCCTGTTTCACAGCATCAGAAAAAGCTGGAAATGCTACAGTCACTCAACAGAAGCATCCTTTCATACATTTTGTTTTAAAGTGCATTTTTTGTTCATTCTAAGCAAAGAAATCAAATTTACAGAGTTGGCTTGTAGACTGCATGGCAAATGTATTTATTTATACTGTGATTTGTTAATGGTCAGCTATGGTTGGAACTCAGAATAGTAATGAATGCATGTATATTAAACACCCTTGACCGTGTTGCTCTGTTGTCTGTTACAAATAATTTCCATCAGTAACTAATTTTTAAACACCTCTACTGTTTGAAAAACCATAATAGGACATTTTTCCTTCATTTATCCCCTCGTCACATGTACGCTGTCTGACCTCCAATAGCCATAATAGCCATGTTAGTTAACCTACACTATATGGCCAAAAGTATGTGGACACCCCTACTAATTGTTAAGTTCAGGCGTCTCAACCACACCCATTGCTAACAATGCAAAATCATAGAACGGGGCCACCAAGTACTGAAGCGTAAAATTGGCTATTCTTCAACTCTACAGAGTTCCAAACTGCCTCTGGAAGCAGCATTAGCTCAAGAACTGTGTGTCGGGAACTTCATTAAATGGGTTTCCTTGGCTGAGCAGACCTAAAATCACTATGTACAATGCTAAGCGTTGACTGAAGTGGTGTGAGGCACACAGCAAGTGGTCATCACAGTCTGATGAATTTGGGTTTGGCAGATACCAGGAGAACGCTATCAAGTGGAATACATTGTACCAACAGTAACGTTTGGTGGAGAAGCGATAATGATCAGGGGATGTTTTCCAGGGTTTGGGCTCTGCGCCTAGATCCAGTGAAAGATCATTTTTATGCTACAGCATATGAAAACAATTTAGACAATTATATGCTTTAAAGGCCCTTTCTTGTTCCAGCATGACTGTGTCCCTGTAAACATAAATACATGGTTTGACGAGTTTGGGGCCGGATTCACAAAAGTGTCTTAGAAAGAAAATCTTCTTAAATGTGTGTTTTTTCCAAACTTCATTCTTAAGAAAAACGTTATGAAAAACTGTTATTCTTTAACGTCTTAAGAATAATTCTAAGAACAAGTGGTTTTCTTGAAAATCTTATGTTCTTAAATGTTTTCCTTACGGTAGTCCCACACTTCGGCTGTAAGAGTTGACAAGATAAGCATCTAAATTTATCATGGACCATGCCTCTGCCGTCACCCCACAATTATCGTATTTTCCAAGGAGGACTGTTTTCCTGTTGGCTGTTTCTTCCACCATTACCTCTAGTTCTTGTTTGCTAAAATTTTTTAAACACCTGGTTTGATGCTTTTCCTCCCTCGTTCCTGACCTCTGCTGACCTCTTAAACTGTTAAAAAGTTTCATTGTTTTTTTGGTTTTTTTCGAGAACTGCATTTAACAACAATGGGCATAATTCACTAATATCTTCCTAATTCTTCCTAAAAAATGCACAAGTGGGCTGTAAGATGAAATTTCTTCTTAAGGACGGTTGGTGAATGAGGACCACTGTTATTAACTTCTTAGTGATAGTCTTAGGAACCTTTGCAAGTTTTTTCTTAAGGTTTCGTGGCCATAAGGTTTTTGGCCATATATTGGCTTGATATTGAACTATACCAACAGTTTTCTTCTGTCGTTTTTTTTCTTTTGAGAATATGAACCAAATGCCTATTGACAACACAATTTTTAGACTACTGCTTATCCACATTAATTTGCATAAAACTGAGAAAATCTCAACTAGGGAAGCACCAACATGGGAACTATGGGTCAATGGCAATATCTGATGTGCACAAATATAACATTTATTTCTACAGGGTTGAAATACAAATTAGTATAATGTAGGAATCTGTGCATAGTAGCCTACTGTCGATGAAATTTTCTGCTCTTCCAAAATACAATAAACTAAATATCATTATTATAAATACCAATATTGGTCAAGTATAGACAACAACTGTTTGATGCTGATAATAAGTCTAAGCAGTTATCTGAGAACACCAATATGATTCCCATATTATTATGCATTCTCTTATCTAAACTATTTTATATATTTTTTAATAAATATTTTACACTTCTTATTTAAAATAAATACAAATATAAACTGCTAAATTGTTACCATTTCTTTTCTAATTCTTTATCAAAAATGTATCACTGTGTATTATCATACCCTTAGACTGTAAGTGTGTAAATCAAGTATTTTACAATTCAAATGTTGCTCAGCTATTCATGTTTCAGAACTGGAACTACCCCTTTTATGATGTACATTTTAGCTGGGGGCACTATTAGCACTATTAGTGAAACACGCACTGGTGTTGCATACTAAAAAGATGTCTTTTGGTTTATTCTTTTGTAAAAGCAAATACCACCAAAATATCAGGTAGTCAAATGGATTTCATTGTTCCTTGCCTTTTGGCTGACTTTGGCAGACTGGCCCCCTGCTCCCAGCTCTCGCTACATCTAAATATCGACTGTCTGCTCTTGACAAGAGATGAGTAATAGCTTTAGAAAATGAACAGAAACTATCTGCCCCCAGCTTCAATCACATCTGTGCTGTATATTGTACCATCATCATCATTACTCACTCTACTCTTTCACATGTTCAGGACGTTCTTTTCTTCCATAGTGCATGTGTAAATGTCACCGCCCGGCAGGATTAACGAGAGGGCATTCCACGGCCCATATTTCATGCTGTCATCTCTGTGAATAGATGTGTGCTTTAGTATAGGCACATCTAAAGCAGTAGTTCACTCCAAATGTAGTTGATCAGCCAAGATAGTGTCTGAAGACTGCCTCTTTCGTTTTGCACTGGAGCTACAAGGCTAATGTAGCTAATAAGTAAAAACCTTACATGCTACCAATCAGCACTGTGCAAGCAGCATGCCTAAGGCCCCGTCGGGATATTGCTAATAACTTTTGTTTTGTTTAAGCTCCCATCCACATGAATGCTGCATTTTTAGTGAGTGAAGACTTTAGAGTTTAGTGAAGAGTGAAGAAGAGGTTTTTGAAAATAATCTTCAGAGTGGAGATTTCTGAAAACTCAGATCTCAGTGTTTCTGTGCATACGTGGCTTTTTAAAAGTGCTGACATCCTGCCATTACCTTGCATATACCAATGGTTAATTTCACTGCAGAACAATTTGCAGAACAAAATACGACTAACACCTGAGTTGTTTCTGTGTTTCTGGATAACGTTTATTATTGAATTTAGCTTTACTTTTTTATTAAACCATAGTGCACTGGTGTCAGAATGTACCACGCTCTGTTCTTTTAAATAGGGTATCAACTCAATTGCACATTTTAAAAATATCTCAATGATTCTAAAAATATGTCAGTTGATGATCATAACCAAAGTCAGATTTTTAAAAAATCCATAATTTAAATGGAGCAAAAGGCTAAGAAACTTGCAAAGTTAACAACCCCATGACAGTGAGCGGTATGCTCACTTTACCTTTTTTAAGCTTTTATTTTCTGGCAGAAGCTGCCGTCTCTTTGTTAGAACATCTCAGCTGCAGAGTTGTACTCTATTCTGCGCAGTGTGCTCACAAATATTCTTCTTGAGATGTTTTACACAAAATTTTATGAGGTATTATCACCTCCTCCTGGGTTTGTATGCTCACATGAACATTTTTGAGTTGTTTTGTTGTTCCTGTGTGGATGATTTTCAAAACTATGTTGGTATGGGCAAAGATATTTTTGTAAATGGGGGTAAAAAACTACATTTTCATTTATCTATATCTGGATACATGTGGACAAGGCCTAAATAATCACACCTTACCTCAAACCGTGTTAAGTCCTTAAGTACTCTCAGATAGCGATTTCTGACACTCTATGACTTGTTTTCAATATAAATAGGCAAAATTACATCATATAGCTAAAGACAGTAGTAGCAGCCATCTTGAAGCCTGAATTTTGTTGGTACTTTTGTCCGTTCTTATTAACAGTATGTTAGCACACAGTGTCAGAAGCACTTAAGCAATTTAGGCATGTGATTCACATAGTGCTAACTGGTGTGCATACACTTCCATTACATGTTAACTGCATTAGCCTGGTAGCTCCAGTGCAAAACTAAAGATTTAAACTTGTCTTGCTTGAACAATTACATTTAGGGTAAGGGAAGACTTGTACATATATTTTTACTATCACTTTAAAGCTAATACAGACTGAAGAATTGGTTAATGAACTCTGTCTGTTCTAGTTGTACTCTAGTACTGCAGTTTGCTCTACCTTCAATCTCCATGGTCAGCCTTTTGCCACTGCAAGTGATTACTCCCAAACGGAGGCTATAGTGAGTTTGTATTAGATTTAGAAGGGAGTGGTCAGCCAGAGAGGAAATGATCTGGCTTCCTTTTCAGTCCATGCTGAAGGCTACACTCTTAAATAAAGGGTTCTTTTGGGTTCTTTAGCAAATGCAGCTGTTCGTGATACAACACTGACATCCTAAAGAACTCAAAATATCCTAAAAATATGAGTCCTTAAATGGTTCTTTGTTTGGTGAATGGTTCTTCTCCATGAAGGACCCGCTGTATATCACCGCTGTTGGAACAAAATCTCATATCTCCAAAATGACAACTTTTCAAGAGAAGGAATTCATCATGAAATGTTTACACAGTGTTTGAGTATTCAAAAGATATACAAAAATAAAAAGCTTTTGGTTTGACAATGACAATATGGTTCTTTAAAAACCACATACAACAGGTTTTCCACCACAGAGAAGAACCATCTAACCATGCAAAGAACGATTTAAACATTCAAATGGTTGAATTCTATACATAACCATTGTCTTTACTAAAGAACCCTTGAAGAACCCCCGGTTTTGGTGCTATATATAACCATGTTTGTCAACACTAAAGCGCAAAGTGTGGGTAAAATGTCCAAAACATGAAATGACCCTCTAGATCAAAGCTTAAGCATGGTGAGTCCTGCATGGACATCACATGGCTAACTTCACAGCACTGCAGGACGAATAAAATGGTCCTGAGCTTGTAGTCCGGCCAAAAAGGCCCGACTCCAATCATCCTGCATTAGCCTTTCATCTGTGTAGCGAAACATGCTCCACAACAACCACATCTAGCTTTAATTCAAAACTAATGACAGTTCATATGGGGGAAATGATGAATAGGTTTGATTATGTTCCACTAATGTCCATTCCTACAATCAGCTTAACAGTACAGTTCTTGTGTCAGGAGACAAAAAGCTTATAGAGAATACACACATACAACAAAAAAAACTGAAAGACAAGACAAGCCCACTATTCCCACTTCTCCCTCTCTTGGGTGGAAAAAGCACAAGAGAAAATAATAATTTGCAAATGGATTAGCTGAAATGAATCAGAAGACAATGCTGCCTGCATCTTAATACTCAATTACAGCATGTTCCAACTAAGACTCACAAAAAGAATATGATGTTGAGGGGGATGAAGGAAGACAGATGTTTTAAGAGTGTTAAAAAGAAAGGTGGAACACTCAAAAAAAAAAAAAATCCAAGACAATCCTGAAGAATATCTAACATATTTCTTCCCATTCTTCCCGTTTGAGCATGACGGCTTACTTTTAGATGCTTATCTTAAGTGAAGTACATCAATTAACATTGACTCAGTGTCGTTCTTAAGCACTAAAGTTTATTAGAGTGCTGATAGCGCCTCCTTGTGGAGAATCTTTAACTTGCTAAATGTGAGTGACTTAAAAGCAGGTATGACAATATTATATTACCCATAAATAAATGAATGTCTTCAAAACCAGATTTTTTATATTATAAAAGTATGTGAGTGATATTTTTAATACACCTTTTAATACACTTGTAATGCTCTGCTATGTTGGAGCGTTTGAAAACAAATACTTGTGTATTGAGACATGATTAGTTCTCATGATTAAGTCAGCTGTACCTGCCTTATTATTCTGATTAACTGATTTTCAGTTACTTGCTATTACTGATTTTCACCAAATTTGTTTTGTTATAATTAGGGATGCATCAATACTGGTGTCAGGAATTGGGCTGATACTGTGCTCACTTACTCGTACTTGAAAAAAAAACATCCAATACCACCTGATACCATGTGATGTAAGCAAATAACCAAACACAAACATACACAATCATACAAAAACATATGCAGTCATAATCACAACCACCTTCGCGAATACAGGTGGAGACATGTAGACCAACTACATGGAGGCAAAAAAGTCAACATTGCTACCAAAGACCATATATACCAACTTTACTCTGTTTGAAGTAACAGAATTACGTGTTATAACCTGAAAAAAGACGCTGACTTTTTCAACTGTCTTTGTAAAATAGGCTGTAAAGAGACCTTATTGCCCTACTGTGTATATTTCAGCACACAGTGTGGTTAGCTGAGCTCGGTTTCTCTGCATGTTTGCTCAGTACTTGGTGCGCAGTGTGTTATTTTGAGTGAAACAGCTTTACTGGACATTGTTGCCAGACAGAGCTGGCTGTAGGGGCAGCGTTTCATATAGCATGTCAGCAGTTTTCATACGGTGTAAGCATATAAATTGTAGGCTTTGTCTGTACATGACGGCCTATTCAAACAGTGTGAGTCACCAAAGAACAATACTGTCTGGCTTTAGAGGACACTCATCTACCACTCAACCACAAGTGAGCTCCTCAGATGCATTAGTTTCAGATTCCTGCTGTCACTGAGCTACAGAGACTGTCGTTTAAAGAGACAGACGAGGAGCATGAGAACAAAACTATGAAACATACTTTACTTTTTTTTTCTAGCATTCTAGCTAATGCACAATTAAGGAGTGTCTGAGTGTAGTAATAATTAGATTTTCACTTACGTATACATCTCATGCTTACAGGTAGTGATTGGACCCCTCTGAGCAAACAGACAGTAGTTTAAATACAATCAACATGTTTATGATCGAGAAAAAAAACAATATGTTTCTAATCAGTAATGTTAAAGTAATTGTTATACAAATCTGTTATTTATGCAAATACATACCAGATCTAAAGTCAGACAGTAGAGCTCAATCTGAGCTAGTAGAAAAGACCACAAAGTGCCAAGCTGATTTCTTTATTTGCTTACATGGGCTTTCGAGAGTGCTAAAAATAAAGGTAAAGAATACATTGGTAGCTAGGTGTCATGGATTTCTGGCATTTTGTCATTTGCTTTTGTTTTGGTTTTATAAATGAGAGTATGCTGGTTAGATAGCTGTCTGGAGCACCCACCAACGAGTGAATTATTTACAAGCTTCATGCACATATAAATATACATGGCATACATAACCCCTATAACACAGAAAGAAGGTTTTAATCTAATGAGAATATTCACCATTGGATAAAGCAAGGGTGTCAAAATCAACCCCTAAAAGAGCCATATCAAGTAATCTCAGCAAATCCATGGGCCAGCTGTGTTTATATTTCATTTTTACTTCGAAATATGGCAAAACTGCGACAGCAAAATAGGTATTGAATACTTATTCAAAATAATTCTATTAAAAATAAATTGTTTTAGGTCATTTTTTTTTTTTGCTTTTCACCAGGCATCTTTACTTTTTGTGTAACCGCTGGCCTACAGATTTTTGTTGGGAGAAGGGGGTCAGAATGCACACTATGTTGCAGTGCATGCTGGGAACTGTAGTGCATCTCAGGATGAAACGAGCTAGTAAGAATAGAAAATTAAAATAATTTCACCGGCCAAATAGGACTGTGTCACGGACTGACTTGGCCTGAGGGCCTTGTGTTTGACACATGGGGATTAAAGTATAGCTGGAGTTACAATGCACATGTGCCAATACTAACACCAGTATAAATAAAATAGCATAACTACAGTTTACATCAAGATAACCAGCATAGGTTATAAAATGAAATTAACTTAATACATAACCAGAGAACAATTACATTGAGTTCTCTGTCCTACAACACCTACATTGCCATATCTATACATAAACATCACACAAACTTGAGTGCCAATCCATATGTCCCCCTTTTTATATAATTCTATATAACTTTGTGAGTTCTATGCTCTTTAAATAGTGTCAGTTTCTTTAACTGCTACTCTGTAATTGTACTGAATGCAGTCCAACAGCAGTATTGACCATTCCAAGATGGAGGCACCACTGACGTACCTGGCTGAACCCAAGACAGCATCTATGTATGTATATCTATGCCTTTACCAACAGCTATGAAGCTTATACAACATAAAACACAGCATGGAGCTGTACTTTTCCAATATGACCAAAATGGCACACACTGCACTGTATCATTTAGTCATCATGAACATGTCATACCAGTCATTATATAACAGGGCTTAATGTGGAAACCTTTACTTTATTCACAGCACCTGTTATTAAATACACTCACAAAGAGAATGAGATTCTCCAGCGTGTGACAGCATCATGCTAACACACACACACACACGCAACACTTTCAAAACCGCTTATCCTTCTGGGTCATGGGGGGGTGCTGGAGTCTATCCCAGCTGTCATTGGGCGGAAGGCAGGATACACACTGGACAGGTCAACAGTCCATATCATGCTAACAATGGTGGAGTTTTTATCACACTAGATTCAGTACCAACATGTTTTGATTCTACACATGGACTGCGGACAAAAAGTTGCTTTGCAGCCATTGCTATCCGCCATAGTCTCAAGCCTTTTTAGCGTGCCAGAATTTGAATCTGAAGCTTCAGTTGTGGTTAAAATATATAACTGGAGATGAGATTCTGTTTTCTACTCATCCAAGGCCAAAAAAACAAAATGCTGTCATCATCTGTTTTCTGTGTATTTGGTAGCTAAACGGACCATAAACATTTGTCATGCCTGTCGTGGGAATACGCTTTTGCTTGCAATGATTAGGTTTCTTTTTAGTGGTTTTCATCTTTGCACATCTCTGTCTGATTTTAACTAAGTTTGGTCATCACTGGGCGAACGTGCCTGTGGTGAGTGGACACATGCTTTGCAGTAAAGGGTGTTGCTGTGTTGCTTGTGTTTATTTGATATCCAGCTTTCTGGTCAATTGCTATTGTTTTGTATCAGGGTGAAAGCAGTGGAATAGATAGGGCGTTGGCTGCATGGCTGTCAGGAATAGGTTATAGCCTGATGTAATGACACTGCAGGACCTTAGGAAATTAGAAAATTGTATCTACCAAATTGGCCTACCCACTTTTTTACAGGCCTACCCTACAGTTTATTTCTGCCAACGGTTGCATGTGACATCACACTGTATAATCACACACATTTTGAGGACCAAATAAAGGACTAACTGAGCCCGAGTTTTGACATAATCTGGCCATTGATGTGGTCTCAAGACCCCCAACCCCATTACTTCTCTCCCATTATACGACTACTAGAGTATTAAAGACTTAAACACACAGTCATGTACAGTTTCAGCCAGTGTATACACCTGTATACACTGGCTATTTCAATGCATCACTGTGAATTTCTTTGTATTTATTTATTTTTAATACTGCATTTGTACAATATATGTATATTTGTAAGAAAACAAGTCTGTATTTAGCTGCTATTGCACAGTATTGCACAATATTTTCATTTGCACTCATATTGCACACTGTACAAACATTCTGTTTTCACGCCTGTTAGAATCTGTCAAACGTGCACAGACTGTGTAGTCTATTATACGTATATATATATATATTTTTTCATTTTACTACCACAACACAAAGAGTTTTAGACCATAGGCGGAGCCTTATTGTAGCCACACCCCTGCATTTTAGAGCAGGAAGTGAGACTGCAACCCTGTCCATCATGGCCACTTGGTGAACAGTTAGATCCCATTTTTTTGAAGTAAATGTGTCCCAAAGTCTGAAAATCAATCATTTTAAGTCATGCTCAGAATTAGCTAAATTTGTCACTGCTGAAACAGTCACTGCTGAAATATTCGGTAAAGTTTGGGTAGAGTTATGACTGAAAGATGCATACGTTGGATGTAATGCTATACCTTCCCATATACTCGACCTAACAGTGCTGATTCGAGCAGAGCTCACACTCCGCGAGACTTTCATAAAACCCTAAAAGTGTGAATTATTAATTCTCTGGGAAATATTAATACTGCCTACATCTCTCCACCATTCCTGTTCCACTCTGCAGCCTTCAGAAGTGCTGGCTGGCACATAAATATGAGGCCCAGGATTAGATGTTGTGTTTATCGTAAAATATAAATAGACCGCATCATTAAACCACAATGGCTCTGAAATGAATCAGCGCTGAGATAAGGATGGTTTATGACCCTGTGTAAGGGAAATCGTCTTTAAATTATATCAGCCAAAATAAGGCACAGAGGCTGTTAGTGGAATGGGCAGCTGCACTCTATCTTTGCAGAACCAATTTAAAGATGCTATAACTCCATTCTGCAAATGAGTAACTAAGGATGGTCATTTACTCTGTTTGTGTCATTGATTCTGGGGCAGTAATGATTTCCCTTGCTGTTCCAGGCAGATATTTCACAAAGCAGGATTTCTCGGTTAGCCTGATAATGATAAAAAACAACACTGTCCAACTGAAGAAGACCAAAGGAACATTCTCATTGGACAATTCTCTACTTTTGGTTTAAGGTATCCAGTTCACTGAGAAACCCTGCTTTGCGAAATACTTTGACACTCTTCCTGCTCCTTGCATGGTTTGTGTTTGTTTATATACCTTTTTAGTCTTTAGCTCCGCCCTCTCGTATATCCCCAGTTTAGTTTCCCTCCATGTGCTTTTTTTTTTTTTGGTTTACCAGCTCCTCCCTGTTCTGCCATGACTCACATCCTTGACATGGTCTTTGTTTGTTACTCTCCCCATTTCTCATTTGTCCCAACTGTTCTCTGTTGCTTTTAGAGCAGGAGTCATCAACTGGTGGACTGCAGCCTGAATGCAGACCCAGCACAGTATTTCAGTGGACTGAACTGAGCACTTAAAAAAAAATTGCCTGTTTCATCCTAAGGGATAAATAGAGCTGGGAAAATGGCCACGTAGAGATGAATTATGATTGCTTTTGGTACATAAAACCACACAAATGTTAAAAGTGAACTTCAGGGATAAATTAAACACAAGGGCTAGAGTGTAGGCCTTTTAAAGCACACAAGAAGCTGAATCTCTGGTTAAGTCAAAGTAATCGAACGCAGGAGATTTAGTGTGCTGCTGCAGGTGGAGATACACAAGTGGGTTTGACAGGTGCAGGCTGTGCTCTTTTGCCCTCCGGTGTTTTACTGCACCCTCATTCAGGGCCAATGACCACTGACATTACACGCCTGAGAGGTGAGGGCAGTGACATCGCCACTATCTCCATGGTGTGACCTGGGTTTGTTTGTGTGTGTGTGTGTGTGTGTGTGTGTGTGTGAGCGTGTTTGTTTACCGGACAAAATGTTCTGAAAATGAGAAAAAAAACAGGTGCTAACATACAGGACCAACAAAATGATCCTTGGTGAAGTGTTTTTTTCCCTTCTAAAAACACTCTAAATAAAAACCTAAACAGCAAAATCAGTTCTTTTTGATAATTATTTAAGGTGAGGTTTAGAGCTAGGCTTAGTAAATGCTTAATATATATAGATTCTTACATATTTATAGCACATATGAGACATATTATAATCAGCGGTTGTAGAGCATGTTAGATTTTGTGGCACAAACTTTAGCTTTCCTATTGTAACAAATTTAGTTAATGTATTTTATGTAAACTTTTTTTATTGATTGTGAGCTCAGATTTGTTTAACTGAAAGCAAATTTAATCAATAAATAAGTGCACTTTTTTTCATTTCCTTAGCTTTCTGTATTTAGTATGTTAAGTCAAAAGCACAAATAAAACGTCAAAAAAAATGGTTTTCAGCAGAGTGTGTTCTACATTTCAACATTGGTTTCAGCCATTTTTTTTAATACTAACATTCCTATTTAGGTGTTTGTTACATTTTATCATGGGAAAATGGAGAAATATATACAGACCAATAATTCAATGAAACACAAATTTTATGTAAAACATGAAAGTTTTGCTCGTATTTTCGAGTATATTATACTTTGCTACTCCTTGGTCAGTGTGTTACCAAGTGAGCATTGTAAATGGAACACGAGTGGGAAGGCAGAGATAGCACAGCTTTTATTTTTAATTCATTAGCTGATACAAGGCTGTCTCCGTTATGTTGCTCATCCTTAAATGGCCAGGGCCGATATGAAAATCTACCCATTTCCCTCGGCTATCGCTGACTAATGAAAACAAGTGTATTTCTCTGTGAAATGCTACATTTTCAGTGCTATCTCCTAAAATGTAAGCCAAAGCTTTACATTATTTCAGCCATAATCCATTTTTTCTCTTTTTTGGTGTTTTTTTTTCCCCTTCTCTGCGGTCATCTGTTCATGAACTCTTACTGATACTTGCAGACCAAAATTAGTCAGAATGCACATTTAGTCCTGACAAGCCATAAAAACAAGCTTGGACTTCAATTACATGGTTGGGGCGAGAGACCTTTAGCGTACACTAGCCTACACACAGGAAATCTTCCTTTCCTAGAGAAGCACACTGAAAACAAGGTCTCAATCTCACACTGATGACTATATCTGCCAGACAGCTGTCAGCATGTTAGCGGGCTGTGGGTGATGGATTCGGACAAGAACGGAACAAGAGATTACAAGCAATTTACTGGCTTTCCTTATCAGTGATTGCCTATTGTACAGACTCACATCCGTATTTGGCTCAAACAAAACATAAAACACAAAGAAAACAAAGCTCTTTCACCATTTAATAAAATCAGATGTTATTCAAATGGGTGGAATGTTATTAGTGAAACAGCCCGTTTTATTATTTCAAAGTTAGGGACAGCTCTGTCAACACTGTGCTCCTTCATTCTGTGTAAGAATGTAACATCAAGGAATACAAAATGCGGCTCTCCAGGGCTTCCTTATGCTGCTGACCATGTTAAGTGATAGTTTGGCAACAAAAAGAATTTACACAATTTCCTCTTAGCTTAAACGTAGTTAATCAGCCAAGACATGTCTGGTGTCTACAGTTTTGCCCTGGAGCTAATGTAGCTAGTGAGTAATGGAAACTTAGGAGAAAAATGCACAAAATTGAACACAGACAAAACTGCAGAAAACTGAAATCTTAACAAGAAAATCATAAAATTTAACAAGATCTTGCTTTTTTTATTTAACTATTAACAGACTAAACTAGATCTGTATGTGGACAAATAAGGTTTTCAAAATCACAGCTTATTAAAAATATTAAAAAGACCTGATGTGCATGTTTATATCTGCATATACTTGCATTTATATCTATGCGCATTTCATGTCTTGATTATAGTTAGCGTTATCAAAGCTTTTCATTGCCTACTTCGGTTATTAAAACTGCACTGGTCTGACTGCACCATGTGACCTATCTGGTTGTGCCACCTGACTTTTCAGACTCATTTCAAATTAAACAGGCATCTACTTAGACATTAGTAGAAACTTTTGTCCTTGAATTTGTGTTTATACCTGCATTTTTTAAAAAATAAATAAACATTATTACCATAATTACATGCTTTCATGGTTCTCCCGAGGTCATACCACCAGACACAGTAAACTGAACCATTTTAACAATAATACAATAAAATAACATTTTTTCCCCAAATTTGTAAAGGGTTACTGACCTTGGCATTGCACTCTCTCACTCTCACTCTCTGACTGCCTCTCATTTGTAAAAGCATGTCAAAATAAAAGTCCTTTGTTTTTAGTTGTGCCACCTGACATTTGAGGATGTATAATCTTAAAACTCATTCCAAAATAACACTGCATTCTTACATTAAGTTGTCTTAAAATACCTTATTTCATAGAGAAGAGCTTTTCAAAACAGCTGATTAATCTCATCCATTATAATTTAGTCTACATTGTTAATCTTACAATAAACAAGTAAGATGTGTTCATTTTCAAGATTTTCCGCTTGTCAAGATTTCAGTGTTTGTATGTCGCCACATGAACCACTGAATTATGTCATTTTTTAGCCAGCAAGTTTGTCTCTTAAGAGTTAATAAAGCTGTTCATTATCATGTGAGTGAGTTTTTTAGCATTCCATGCCTCATTTTGAGAAGTATTTTTACTAATGCATGTCATTTTAAGCATTGCAGTATTGATTTAAGACCGTTTTAAAGATATTTTGTTATTTAAAAGCAGCAGAAGTCTTTCTTGTATTGAGCTTGAAGCTTGTTTAAACATTCTCATTTCAAGAAATTTCGCAGCATGTGAGGTTTTATGAAAAGGCTTAAAAAACAAACACAGTTTTTGCTAATTTTAGATTATTATAACGACATCAGATCAAATGAGTGTTACTAAAATCCAGCCACAATGCCTTATTTACTGATTTTAAGATTACAAGATCATTTCCAGCACAAGACCTTTTTTACTTATGGTAAGAAACTATACTGAGTAGATTTTTCTCATCATTGGCAGATAACTTTGTTTGATTCAGCAACCTTTTTTCTTGATTCGGTTTTATTTTTCTTCTTTTTTGACACTGATTATTTGCAGTGCAGTGATCAGCACTGTGGTAACTGCATGCCTAAATCACCACACACTTGCCTAAAACTGCAGTGAGTTGCTGAGCAATCTGTAATAGAGTTGCTTATGTGGCTTGTATGACATACTGTTATCTATAAACATGGACACAAGTATGTTGCATATCTAAAAACAACACTAACAAAAGCTGGAATTTTGCCTGTATTTGTGTTCATTTATGTATATAACAGTATTTCATAAAGTGTCAGAAACCACATAAGCAAATTCTGTGCTAGTTCTTATTAGCTACATTGGCCTTATAGCTTTAGTAAAAACTACATCTCAGGACAATTGAGTCATTTTTTTGCCAAACTATTGCTTTAAAAGACCTTCATATCATGTTCTTCAAGCCTAATCATCCTCTCCAGGCCTGGCTTCAGCAGCTGTAGATGATGAGGGAAATATAGAGTAGCCCAGCACTCAATGATGAGTCTGAGGTTGTGGGTGGAGGTTGAACATGGAGGCGGCCACTCTATCCCCCTGAGACCAGGGCAAACATCGCCACCCCCTCCCCCCCACCCCCAGGAGGTCTCTCTGTCAGGCCTAATTACTGCCAAAGCCCATCCAATTTCCCTTGATCTTCTTGACCCACTCTGTGACATTGAAGTGGATTGCTCAGAACTCTTTTTCATGACTCTTCTTGTGCCTTATTTCACGATCAAACTTTAATCCAATCATGAAATAAGACACAAGTGGTTTCCTGAGATGATCCCATTTGAAAATGACATATAACATTATGTAGAAATGGTAAATTTGATTATATTTTTTTATTATTGTGATAACTTATGTCACAATACGCATGGTAGTACACATGGTTCGGTAGGGTTCAATTCCCTACTTAGGCAGAAACGCTACGCTATGCTAATACGAGTCCTGAGGCAGGACTAATGTTACGCTTGCCTACCTCTGTAACATGATGGATAAGAGCCAAATGCGTAAATGTATCATCAGTGCTTCTAGAACAACTGTATGCATTATAAAGATTTAGAGAACCAACAACTACAAGTATATGGTAACTGCCAGAAAATGTTAACATGAGTTAAAGTATGTGGTAAATAAAACCTTTTTTCCTGAACTAATGGGTGTCAATTTTGCAACCACCATGCGCTGTCATTTACTGCAATGCCATCCTCTTGTAGCTAATAGTAGTGTCAGGTTCAGTTTGGCTTCAGACAATCCAACACTTTAGAGTGTTTAGTGTAACCTTTGGTTAGAAAAACTTTCAATCTGATGGACGTAACTGAACTGCTACATGCAATAAATGTTTAAAAGAACTAATAAAATGAGAAATTTATAAGACACCTAAAAAAAACAAAACATACAGAAATGGTTGGTTTGACCATAGTTTGAATACTATTCTAGCTAGCCTAATGGCTAATCCTAGCTGTGATATGTTTTTTTTTTTTTGTTGTAAGTTACATGTAACTTCTAAACAGTAATGAGTTTACATAATTTCTTTTTGTTTGTCATATACATGTTTATTATTTATTGCATTTGTGTCCAAGTCCATTTTTTCCCAAAAACATTATTTTAATAAATACATGACATACACCGATCAAGCATAACATTATGACCACCTCCTTGTTTCTACACTCATTGTACATTTTATCAGCTCCACTTACTGTATAGGTGCACTTTGTAGTTCTACAATTGCAGACTGTAGTTTCTCTGCATACTTTGTTAGCCCTCTTTTACCCTGTTCTTCAGTGGTCAGGACCCCCCATGGACCCTCACACAGCAGGCACTATTTGGGTGGTGGATCATTCTCAGCACTGCAGTAACACTGACGTGGTGGTGGTGTGTTAGTGTGTGTTGTGCTGGTACGAGTGGATCTGACACAGCAGTGCAGCTGGAGTCTTTTAGCCGTTCTATATTAAACACAGTCATTTGAAGCTTGTAATTGGCATTCCATGTGTTTTATTTGAAGCTTGTTACAGATATTTACATATATTTTACCTTGTATACTGTAGTTTATATAAAGAGCTCTGGCATAGAGCTGCCGCTGCTGTTTCCTTTTTTTTGAACTGACTGAAATCTGGTCAGACCACAACTTGTATTTGAAGCCAGTGATGTATTTAGGACTGTCAGGTATTTTTCTCATGAAATTTGGCCCACATACTCGAAATCAAAACCTGATTGGCTGATTGCACTGTCACTTTCTAACTGTGTGGATAGTAATCTAACACATAAAGTCTTCAGTTCAGCTCCTGAAGTCCTAACCAGTGGGAGAGCTTGTTTGGCTGCATCTGCCTAGATACTATGGGTGTGTGTATGGGGTGAAGTGGAGGAGTGCGGTTAACCAAAACTTTACAATGAAATAAAAGCAGGAGTATTATTAAAAGCAATATTACTAAAATACATGCAGAGTTTAAATACAACAAGCATGACTGATCAATTAAATAGTAATGAACAAAAATTTACAGACACTGATTTTCAATGCCTCTGAAAGCTACAGTGCAGAAGGTTATTACTTAAAATAGTTATTCCTTATGTATTTTTTCAGATTTAGTGCTATTTAGCCATCATCAACATTACATATAAAAACTTGTGGTATAAAATCTAAAATATGTGGTACATATAAAAACACTGGTGGTTTTGGATAATAAATAAAATGGCTATATTTGTGTTGTAGACATTGCAACCCGTGGTTCCTATCACCACCACTGTAAAGAAATCTAAGTTGGTAAGTTTCTGTATAGTGAACCAATTCACATCAAACTACTCTGATTGACTTTGTTTACATTTATTATGTCAATGTTGGAATTATGCAGGAATTTTGAGAAACTGGTGGAATTCTCCTTTAAGTTGTCAGAAGTCATTAGGCCAGAGGATTACTCACAGCGACGATATGTTCCAAAATATGTATGAAATGTGTTGCAATACAATTTAAATACACAACATTTTTGTGTGCTTTAACTGGGGAGATCATGGAAATCTCATGGAAAACAACATAAGGTTTGCTTCCCTGCCTCAGCACTTAGTCATACAATAATTGCAGGGATGGCTTATATATGTTTCTACATGTGTGTGTATGTGTTTATGAGTGTGTGACAGACTTCTTTCTCACCTCCTCCACAATCTTTCTCCTCTTCCTCGATGCTGCTCTTGATGCTATCATATTCCTCGTCTATGTTCTGGTTGCCACGGATCTGGCTGAGCACACGCCGGGCCTTCTGGGTAAGGCCTTTCTGAATGAGCCAGCGGGGACTTTCAGGCAGGAAGAGGAAACCAAAGAACTGAACCAGAGCAGGTACTGCAGACAGGCCCAACATATACCTGCACCAGAGGAGAGAGGGAGAGACAGAAAAATTTACACAAATTTCCAAAAAGTCAGGAAAAGAAAATGGCTCTTAGTCAGATGCACAAGACTGCAGCCCTAACAGGTCAGAGACACCTGGCAGAGCGGGCAGTGGCCTATTTAATGAGGGGTAAAACCTCTGTTCCACTTTATTGTCACCCACGAAACCTCTGGGAGCGCCGTTTAATTATAAAATTATTTGCTGTATGTATTTTATTTCAGTGTCACTAAGTCGACTATTTGTGTTTTTTCTAAAAAAGAGTAGCATGAAATTCAGCATGACACAGTGTTCTTTATTGAGTCTTAATTAGATGTATGCAACCACGACATTAAGCAGAAATAATAGTTTATGCTAGTCTTGAATGTTTTATATATTAAATCATACAACTGACCAGTTTTTTTGGTAGAGTATATGCAAAGAAGTGTCTTTTGAACAAACCAGGTCAATTAGTTATTGTAAGTAAGGCACTTTTTGTCCTTTTCCCACATTTACTATAGCTGTGGAAGCAGCCAGTTACCAGTGATCTGCAGAAATGTGCAGATATATCTCAAGGGATCGTCGGACACCTCTGGGAAACTTGCCCTAAAGTCCAACTAAATAAAAAAAAAACTCCTAAAGTCATACCAGCATCTAAAACACAACATATGCTGGTTTTGCTGTTTTTTTCTAGCAGTGAGTGGATATAGACTGTGGACTAAAGACATGCAAGACTTGCCTGCATTTCTCCCGACAAAGCACTGCCAGATGCTTAATTTCATCATATAATTTAATGGGCTGTTCACAATTCAGTACACTAGTCAGTAAACAGGTCATCACTCTGATTATTAAATAAGAAATGACTTTAACAGAAACCAGAGAGAGTCATCTCACAGCGTTGACCCCCTTCAGTGCGATCAACCTTCTGAATCACTTTAAGCTCATTATTATTGTAATGCCACACTAAAATTCATGACTCATTAGAGGATGATCAAAGCTGAAATGTAATCATTTCAGAGAAAATTCTACAGAGATGAACCAGGCTGTCAGTCTCTGCAGTCAACGCCATGAGGTGTATGTGGAAGAGCAGTGTGCTATTTACAACTGAAACATTTCAGTAAAGAAATACAACTAAATACACGTAGACATGAACATTGAATGTTGCTGTGAGGATTTGACTGCTTTCAGCCACAAGAACATTAGAGAGGTTAGTTCTGGATCACAAATGCCACCCCAGCTCATCCCAAAGGTATTGGATGGAGCTTCATCAGTCTAGACACACCGTTTCAATGCTCCACAAGTCAACCTGCAACTGCATATATATATATATATATATATATAGATAGATAGAGAGAGAGAGAGAGAGAGGGCGGCACAGTGGGCAGCACTGTTGCCTCACAGCAAGAATGGCCTGGGTTTGATTCCCGGCCAGGGTGACCAGGGTCATTTCTGTGTGGAGTTTGCCTGTTCTCCCTGTGTCTGCGTGGGTTTCCTCTGGGTAGACTGATTGGACATGCTAAAATTGCCTCTAGGTGTGAGTGTGTCCAGGGTGACCTGTTCAGGGTGTATCCTGCCTTCCGCCCAATGACAGCTGGGATAGGCTCCAGCACCCCACTGTGACCCTAGAAGGATAAGTGGTTTAGATGATGTATATATATATATAGGTCCTACAAGGAAAATTTGTCATTTTACTGCCTAACTATGCCCAATCTGGGAGCAGCACAGTGTCGTCAGCAGAACAGCACGGCCTGGGGCTGTGGGGGGTTAAGTGCACAACCAGGTATACCTAGTCAGTTGTTGGATTTGAACCTGCAACCTTCCAGCTTACCTCTCCTACCACTAGGCTACTGGCCACCCCATATATGTTATTTCTGTTTGTGCAGAAAAATGCCATACTTACATTTTTCCCTGTTAACTTATTTTAATAAGTTATATAAACTTTATCTGATCATTTATGAGTGGCAACGCATGTTTATACAGATCTGACCAGATCAATGAAGATGTTATCCATTGCCATAAAGCACAGAAATATGGAGTGTAATATTCTCTTACATTTGCAGTTTGAGCCACAGCACTCTGGTTTAAACTGCCTTGAGCTTTGGAGGAGAAAAGGGTAAAACTTGAGTACATGTCAAGAGGTGAAACTTATTACCAGATGCTGTGATCGATGCTAAAATTTCTTAGCAGAAAGTCTGAGCCAGGCTTTCAAGGAAGACACTGAGAAGCAAACTGGGAGAGATTGCAGTAGAACGTTCCACAGTTTAGGGCATCATATCTCACATCTTTTTTTAAGGATGGAGGCCAGATAAGAACCCTATCACACAGACCAGTCTCGGCCAAGGATTTTTGCCATATTCGAATGTAGGGAGAGTTTTCTGATAAGGCATATGCAACATTTGATAAAGTTAACCTTGCATATTTTATATCCCCTTCAACAGTGAAGGCTGCAGATCCTGGAGGGGAACCAAGCTCAATGAAGTGACCTCAGGCTGTATGTAGCAAGGCTACAAAAATCCTAAAATGCAATATAGGATCACTTCTGAACCAGGATTTTTTATTCCACTCTTGCTTAATACAACACATCAGTTGTTCAACAGTCAGGGTTATCCACTGCTGTATATTGTGCTTCATGCTCAATGCTCCATACATTTTGAAAGGGAGACAGGTCTGGACTGCAGGCAGGCCAGTCTAGCACCTGCACTATCTTACTGCTAGGCCATGCTACTGTAACACATGCAGAATGTGGCTTGGCATTCTTTTGCTGAAACAAGTAGACATTTTTGAAAAAGACATCATCTAGATGGCAGTTGATGATGACTCATATACCATTACAGAGCCTGGCTGAACTTTTTTTTCGTGTTGGTAACAATCAGGCAGGTCTTTTTCTACAATGAACACAATGTCTAATAATTCCAAAAACAATCTGAAAGAGGAGTAGTCAGATCACCTTTTTTACTGTGCGTCAGTCCATTTCAGATGAGCTCTAGCCCAGAGAAGTCGGCTGTGTTTTTGGATGTCACTGAAATATGGCATCTGCTTTGCTGTTTACTTGCAAGCGTGTTCCAAAGTATTCTTGAGAATGTTATAATCATTACAGAAGCATGTCAGTTGTTAATGCAGTGCCATCTAAGGAATCAAAGGTCATGGCTATTTAATACTGTTTTCTAGCCTTACCTTTCACACACACAGTTTTCACCACATTCTCAGAACCTTTTGATAATGTTATGGACTGTAGATTAAATCTCTAAATTCCTTGCAATCAGGTGTTGAGAAACATTGCTCTTAAACTGTTGGGTTTTTCACAAAGTGATGACTGTGCTCTTCGAGAATCCTCTGTTTGTCACTGCTTTCTATTTTTATTTTACTTATTTTATTTTATTTTTTTTTGGGTTAGCATTAATTAATTATTTGTATTTAATCTAATATTAGTTTTCTAATGAGCTAATTAACACTCCACCAACCCCAACCCCTCCCAAATAGCTTTTTAACCGTCATTATCTCACGTCCCTAAAACTTGCACAGTATTGTATATGACTACATAAAGCATTGCAGACATTAGTTAGGTCTTCGGTGAAAAACATCTTCCAAACTGCAATCAGACCACCTACATAACCAGAAATTGTTTGGGAGGGTTGCCAGAAAAAAAGCCTCTGGTGTCAAGGACCAACAAACTCAAGCACCTACAGTTTGCCAGATGTGACAGGAACTTTCAGTGGGGCCATGTTCTTTGGTCAGTTAAGACCAAAATAAAAATTTCTGGCAACAAACAACAGAGTTGAGTTTGGCATAGACATAAATAGTCAGTACCCCATCCCCACTGTGAAGTACATGTGAGGCTAATGTGTGATGATGTGGGGCTGTTTTTCTTCCGAACTAGACAACTTATCTGAATACACGGTATCATAAACTTCTTCAAGTACCAGCAGATATTAAATCAAAACCAGACTGTTTTACATCGGGGTGCAGAAGGGCCGGTGTCCAACACTGTTTGGTGATTTACCTGCCCCAACACACCTGTATTTATCTTTTAATTGCTAGGTTAAGTGGGTGTGTTTAAGTGGGGAAACCTCCAAATTGTGCTGGACACCGGCCCTCCAGGCTTGAAGTTGTCCACCCCTGTTTTATATGACGTTTCTAACCTTATTATTCTGCATTTAAGGAAAAGTTTTTGGAAACGGCTGTAAACAGGGTGCAAAACTCACAGACAAGTGCAAGTTAAGCTCATCACGCTACTCTACTCTGGGATGTACGAGAAACAGCAAGCTTTGATTCTCTTGGGCATGGAACAGGTGAGCAATGTTGCTGTAGTCTTGGTTTCCCGTTGCAGGCACTGTTTTCCTTGGACTGTCTGTACTTCACCTAGTGCTAGAAAGCAAGCAGCACTAATGTCAGTCCATTAGTAAGATTACATTTAAAATAAACTGTTTAAATCAGAGGGTCTGAACACAAAAAACAAGGCTTTCCGCACTGTGATACATACATGCTGTTATGAAAGCTGTTGATCTCAGTTACATTGTTATTCTGTACTAAATGTACTGGGATAATGTATTCATTTTAAGAGATTCAGGGGCATTTTCAAAGTAACAACAACAACAACAATAATAATACATAAGATATTTAAAATCACTGTCTGTAACTGTCACCAAAAACAAAACCAAATCCAGAGTAAAAAGTAAATCAGAAGCTCTTCTGTGGTTGCTACTGTTAACACTAGATTTGCATGAGAAATCATGTGATCAAACAGATTAAAGAGAACTCCGCCTACTTCTGTTATGCGATGGAAACACAGGATAGAAGTGCTCGGCCAGGTTATGGGTGGTTCTGGGTTCTGATTTGTAAGCGTACTGTGCTGAACAACTAGACTGAGGGTGATATTCAAAGGGAATACCTGAGTCCTGATCTTTATTTTACTTCCTATGTACAGATTGTATAAAGAGAAGAATCCTCTAAAGTTACGCTGTATTGTGACATAATCAGTAAAACCTTAAGTAAAAAAAGCAGCAAAATCTTACATTTGGGCAACCTAGAAGTGACACATGCTCAAAATGTGATGCATTCTTCTTAAAATTATCAACTGCATCATCTGAAACGGAAAGGAGAAAAGTGTTAACTGAAAGTGAGTTGCACCATGGGAAAGCTGAGAAAGCCTACGCACAACTTAAGACAGATAAAAGGTGGGCTAAAGTCAACAGTGATTGCAATATGCACTGACCTATCAGAGGCAGTGTATTTAAGACCTGAGGACAGAAGAACCAGCATCAATGTGTATGTGGCATGAGGGTATTGCAGACAGAGATGGGGGTGGAGTAATGAGGTGTAAGGGAGGGTCTTATAAAATGACGGACAGGAAGTCAGTGTAAACACAAACAAGCCCTCTGGTCTTCAGGGCAGTTCTCCAAACAGGGCTTCTCAGGCACCTAATATACTTGTGCTGATGCTACTGCTTAAATTTTTTTTACCGTATTCTACAAATGTTTGAGGTTATTTGTAAGAGTATTAAAAGAAATACATTAATGAATGCACCTAACAGAATATTTGCTGGATTTTCTTTTCATTAACTGAAGATTAAGTGAAAAAAATCTTACTTCAAAAGAAAGGCAGGTGTCCCTAAACTTACTGATTATATTTTTGGATGATGCTATACACAATTGAGCAAACTACCAATTATTTGGATGATTAATCAAGTAATCAGAATGTATTAAAGGGTCAAACAAACAAAAAGAACTGAATATTTTAAGATTTCAACATACTTTATTGGAAAAAAAGACAAACTAAATAATTTTAATACATTAAAAAATTGTCAAAAAATAATTTAAATGGTTGCAAATATCAGGGTCTGTTTGTAACTGTAGGACAGAGCGGTTTGAAATATGCCCTGTCATCATGCAAACTGTTTAACTGAGTAATCCTGACTATTTTGTTTCTCCAGACATTTCTACTCTGCCAGGGCTGTAATGCAATATGTTGTTTTGCTGTTGCCAGCTATCTGATGTAGTAGCGCTTCTACCTTTTTGATAGAACTACCTGACTGATTCACTCCTGTGTAGTTGTCATGCACATCACACTCAAGCTTACAAACCCACAAACCGAAGCAGTACAGGGATCTATTAGGGCATGAGTCATCCATTCACTACAAACCATGACAACTTCATCCTCGCTTCACCACAAGGAAAACCAGCAGAGTGCCAGAGTCACAGCTCAAACAAATAAGGATGGAGTGAGAAGGAGAGGCAGGGTATGTCAGGATGTGCAAACAAAAGCAAAACAGAGCATTAAGAACAGCAGCACTTGAAGAGTGCTAAAAGCAAAACCAAACTCAACCCTGCCTGACCTAAGATCAGTCATTCTCCCCCCACACGTTTAGCCTAACAGAACTGGCTACATTGTGGAGAAAGCAAAACAGTTGCTATGACTCATACTGTGTACTTCTGTAGTGTCCTAGCCACTTTCAGTGCAAGTATCTGTTCACACCAAGTAGCCCTGTCACAATTATTAAATAAATGCCTAATTGCAATTATTTGAGATGATCACAATTATTTAAGCAAATTGTAATTATTTTCCACAGCCACTAGATTTCATAATCATATTATGCTGCAACAAGCAGAATGTAAATTCCTGAAATGCATTAATTGAGAACACTGTAGAACTCAAAAGTTTCTAATGGACATGGAAAGAAGGCAGCGCAAGTAATGTTTGCTTATTGGTTAGCGAAGTAGCTAATTCTAACATTTTTGGCATGCAGAAAGAACGTTTTTGTTTACATTTTCCCTCTCAAGAATAAATGTAGCTTTGCATATCGCTGCTACCGGAACAAAACCTCATATCTCCATTTTTGTCGTTTTTCAGTTTTTGATATAATTTTAAAATGCCTGTTTCCCTTTACATTGTGTGTTAATTTCATGATGAATGGACCAAAAGAAACGGCCCAAAATGACTTGGAAAAAAGTCTGGTTCCATTGACTTACAATAAAAGTAAAGTATGTTTTGTCCTTCTCCTGTAAAGTTACCATTTTGGAGATACAAGGTTTTATTCCGACAGCAGTGATATGTAGCTATGATTCTGGGTAACTGTAGACATCTGTTTGAGTAGATATATGTAGGAATGAAGATGCATACAATGAAGAAAAAAACACAATTAAATTGTTAACCACAATTTTAACTTTATTTACTTGACAATTAATTGTTAATTGACAATTTCATGATTGTGACAGCCCTAAAACAAGGGCTTGGCAATATGATGAAAGTTCATCATTATTGTGATATTTTTTTTCTGATTATGTCATAGATATCAGTACTTAAAAACACTGTCCAACTGTACATTTTATAACGAAGAAAGGATAATTAGCATAATTAGCATAGTATAGTATGTAAAATGCTAAAAAAAACCTTTGTACTTAAAGTTTTTTATAGTATTTTTACTACAAAATTCAGCCATTCTGTTCTGAGAAAGGACTAAACTGGTGCACCATTACACATCTTAAATCTCCAACTCTAAAAACTACTTGAAAAATGACAGACATAGCTGCAAGTGAAAGAGACAACACTGCATCAGAGTTAGTAATATATGTAATATATACAGTTATTGTAAAAATAGATCATAGTGATAGCATATAGTAGTACGTCTATGCACCTATACGAAAAATAATGTTGTCATAATGTCATAATGTTGGATGCACAAGTGTTATTCACATTGCTTATATTAATAAGCTGTGAATTAATGATGGAGTATACAAAGTCCATCTCTACTGTGTATGACTGAGCACTGAGAGCAGCCGTCGCTTACCAGTGCTATCAAGGTCTCTCCTACCGCAGCTGGAACCGTGCCTTTGAGACACGACTACTGCTCACGCTCACTATCCACAAGCTGCCATATGCAGTGCGACGGGAGGAGCTATCTAGGCCTGGGTACCGAATTTCAGTGCTTTTATTGTGCTAACTGAATTACAACACGTCAGTTAATGTTAAATTTCAAGACCTAAGAAGTCAGACCTCAGCATCAGTGAGCCAATAAGCATAGTTGTTCCAAAATCTAGACTGCTGATTGGCAATTACATTCCATATGCATACTGTTAACGTCAGTTATAACACTGACAACTTTTAAACAATACTCAGCCCTAAAGCCATGAGACATATCAGGAAGCTGCAGTTTAAAACAGTCAAAACGGCAGATGCACGGAGCGAGGCTGCCACTACACAATATAAATCTGACCTTCATTTCTATTTTTGTTAAATAAGTGGCACAAATCAGTGACCTGAGGTAATCTGTCACTTCCACTTAGTGCAAAATGCTTTAGATTTAAGATGATATTACTCAAGTCTTTGAGATGATATTACCCACTACTAAAATAGGTATTAGGTAGTGGACACTGAGGTACTGAGGGCCTTATGCGCTAAGCTTTTTGCGCAGCTCCAGGTGCAAATCAGATACATTATGCCCAAATGTCATGCACGAAACTGCCTTACAAGCCTAAACATTATCTTTGCATCTTTGGTGTACTGGAGAAATTCATGTTGGTCACATACTACATAGCACTTACTACTTTTAGGCACAGTCAGTACATAAGCAGTATGTAGTACACACTTTACAAAAAAATGTTCTTTAAATGTTCTTTAGTAATGGCAATGGTTCTATATAGAACCATGAATTCTATATAGAACGTTTTGTATGCATAAAGAGTTTTTTACATGCTGAAATGTTTTTTTTTTTCAGATTTATGGAGAATGTGTTGTATATGGTTCTAAAAATGGTTCTATATAGCAACAAAAAGGGTTCTTCTATTGTTATAATCTTGGCATTGTAACAATAGCAAAATCCTTTTTTGTGCTATATAGAGCCATTTACGGTTTATAAATATATATAAATTACTATACAAAACTATACAAAAAAGGCTATTTTGAACACAGCCCATCTTACACTTCAGGACTTGTGAACGTTTGAGTTGTAAAAATCAAACGTCTGAAAATATGGGAAGGCCTCAGAGATTGACACCTTTCCCCTCTCGGATCACCACATAATCCACACCGTCAATGGCTTCCAATCAAACTGCTAACTCGGAAAATTGCTTCAGATTGCCTTACAGAAAAGTCTTTTATATGTTTCACATGTAAAGTGTGCAAAAACCATGTATTTACAAGTAACTGCATGCATTTTCACATGTGAAAAAATGTGTTTATTCACTTGTGAAATTCATGTAACTTTGGTAAGCGTTGTAAAAATTTGTCGGAAGGGGCAAATCGGGATAAAAATTGGGCTAAAAATCATGTATTGCGGGCCCAACTTTGGTAAACTGATCATTAATTTCAAGCTGCAACAACACATATTTTGCACTGTGTGTGCTGGTACACACATCTGGGACAGAGCAAACTGTGTAAGAAAAGTCCAAACCTCCATCCTCCATGCTGTACGTAGCTGAAGGCCCCATCAATAAGGCTGGCAACAAGCTGGCCAGCAGTGATGAAGAGCGTGTTGACGGTGACCAGCTGTCCTCTCAGATGTGGAGGGGAGGCCTCAGCGATGTAGACAGGAACAGTCATGGAGTTGATACCTGCATGAGAGAAGAAGAGATGGAAATTTATGTAAAATATGACAGAGACATTTTCTCTAATTGGAGCTGCACTCATTAAATGCACAATCAGGGATTTCAACATGACGAAGTGGCAGCCCCAGCACTGAGCTTTCAGGAACACAATAGGGAAGGACCTTTTTCTCACAAATTCAGCTCTGAAAAAAAGACAAAGTCAATCATATATATTAAAGTTTTGAAATACCTTAAGAAGTTAACTTTATTTCACAGTAGTTAGGCTACATAATAATTTAGAGCAGTTAAGATTGATAAGTGATTCCTAAGTCTGCAGTTCAAGAAGTTAGGGGAATTCCACTGATTTTTCAAAATTTCTGCATAATTCAGTCCTTGAAATGTAAACAGTCATTCAGAGCAGTTTCATATGAAATGTTGCACTGTAGAGAAACTTACTGACTCTGATTTCTTTACAGTGGTGGTGACAGGAACCATATTTACAATGTTTACAATGTAAAAATAGCCATTTTTTGCTATCCAAAACCACCAGTGAACCTACACGTCTTCTGAATTTATATATGTAACACACCTAACGGTAAAATAGTGATAAATCTGAAAAAATGAATTTTCTTTGGGGATTATTTTGCTTCATAACATCCTGCATGTACCTCTCCACCATGAACAGAGTTTTAGAAATATTTTTTAGATCAAACTCTTATGTTAGAACTACTGTAAATCAATGTCTCAGACATTAGGCAACAATTTTCAACCATTTCATGTAATAACTTTCTGTGCAATAGAGGCATTAAACTCAGACGTCTGGTTCTGATCACTACTACTGTAAACAATTCTGACTCAGTAAGTTTCTCCAGAAGGGAGCATTTCACATCAAGCCACTCTGAATGACTTTGTTTACATCTTAACCATTTGATCACACAGAAATTTGTTTAAAAAGTTCTTACCGTCAAAAATCAAGGGTCCTGTCTCTTATATTCTGTGAAAATATCACAGGGTATACACTCCATGTAAACAAAAATTGCTTTAGAAATCCCAGACTGCGGCTTTAAACCGCCATCAGAGTGTAGCTTATCTGCGAACAATGATCGAACTCCCAAATCCCACGCTTCCATTTTGATGTAATGAAAGGCTTTATTTGAGAGCAAACACATTAAAACATTATGAGGACACTGTACAAGGCCCGGGCGGAATATAAACGTGATTTATCCCAAAATGAAAGCCATTACCTGGGGAGACAGCAGGAGTGGAATTTTAGCTCTTGTTTCAGGAGTGGGCTTTTTAATATGTCCTTCGGTTGGAGAGACGAGGGTCGGGCCGACAGCATTTTATGAGACGCCTCGAGGCGATCAATAAATCACATTCAATTTATTAGTCTAGCCATGCACCTGCCCATAAATCTCTGAGACACTGAAAGTGTGTCACGAAGTTGACAGTGTGTCTCGTTCCCCCAAATGAGGGGGTCTCTGCAACAGCGTTACAGATGTGACACGCGTGGAGAACACTCAGTACATTAACCCTTTAGCCCTTTTTGGTATACTATTTCATTTTGATAGACTATTTAGATGTAATTATGTAATTACCAGGGCTGATGAATAATTACTCGCAACTATTCATGTTATTTTATGTAATTAAACATGATTAATCGCATTTGTCTTATTGATCAAACTTGACTCTAAGGACAAATTTTTCCCCATTTAAAATGAAATGCATTTTGTTATAGCTATATGAGTGGACAAAAAGAGCTTCATCAGAATGTATTTATTACTTTTGATAATTCTGTAACATTATTGTAATTGTGTGAATGCGGAGTTCACGTGATTGTCAATGAGTGCCGTTCCAAAATATGATACATATTATATTCTCACTTGGTGTTGTTAATAATGTAACAACACCAAGCTCTACATACAGCTATTAAATGAAACGAGTATTTCTTTGCAAAGGCATGGTGCCTCCACAAAGCCAGAGACATTACAAAGGAGGAGACCGGTCACTGGTTAACCTCTGAATGGGAACGCTCATAACACTCAACATGGTGTCTGTTTACAAAGGAAGTCCTGCCCTTCAATGAAAAGAGTCAATTAGATTGCTGATTACGCCGAGAGTGAAGGAGGGTCGATGATACTGCAGTGCTTTTCAGAGGGGAAAAGCAGTAACTTGAGCAGCACTGCTGTGTCAGATCTACTCAGACCAGTGCAACACACACTAACACTCCACCACCACGTCAGAGTTACTGCAGTGCTGAGAATGATCCACCACCCAAATAGTACCTGCTCTGTGAGGGTCCATGGGGGGTCCTGACCATTGAAGAACAGGGTAAAAGGGGGCTAACAAAGTATGCAGAGAAACAGATGGACTACAGTCTGTAACTGTAGAACTACAAAGTGCACCTATATAGTAAGTGGAGCTGATAAAATGGACAATGAGTGTGGAAACAAGGAGGTGGTCGTAATGTTATGTCTGATCGGGATATATAGTGTTTTGGAATGAACTCTTCTACATGAGGTATACAGATCTAAATTAAAAAAGAAAAAAAATACTGGATCAGTACTCTGTATCGGCCAATATCATGAGTTCAAGCATGAGAATCATTACTGATGTCTGGGACTGTATATCTCTAATACGTTTACACTCGTTTTACATTTTGTAGTACACTTTGCAACAAGCTTTTGTTATTGCCAGCAAAATCTGTGACTTCTAAGTAAGGCTGGGCAACAGAACAGTACTTATCGTGTTTGTGATCAATTACATCACAATGTCACAATACGCTTTTCTGAGCATATCGTGGTTATCATCAGTCTTTAAAAAACACAGACCATCTTCATGTTTTATTACAAAGAGAGCATAATTATTCCCGTTCAATTGGATTTAGTGCAATGCAGTGTGTGAAACACTGAATAAAAATAATACATAATCATAGTTTTTGAAAGTATTTTATCTGTTCCATCTGATCAGATGTCAGAAAAAGTAAATATCGTGATATATCATGTATCGTGAAACTTTCTTGAAATATCATGATATTATATTTTTGCCGTATCGCCCATCACTGCTTCTAGGAGTATGTTAACTCTAATCTGTTAGTTATGGGTATGAATGCCAGGCTTTTTGTTAGAAACATGCACGCTGTGATATAGTATGGTTTCATACCTGACATCTATCAATAGGCAGTGGATGTTTTACCCATTATATCCCTGAAATATGCACTGACAAAAAATTAATAAAATATGTTACATTAACACAGTTGCTGTTTTTCCGTTTACGTCTTTGGCAAGAACGGTGTTCATGTCATTTTATTCATGTGCGACCACTTGACACATCTGAATCATGTAAATTCAGCAGCATTCTTGTCAGTGTGCAAGCAGAAAAGGTCAAACTGCATTTTGCCTCCATAACTATTTGTGTCACACTGAATTAATCCAATTCACTTAGCATTCACTTAGCACTGGGACTGAAACACATTGCTACACATCGATGCACAAAATATATGAATACTTGCTGCCATACTGTCAATTAGATAAGACTCTCGAGAGGGTTATGATGTGACAGGCCAACCAATCGCGCTCATCCTCAACCAATTACAGCATGAAGGTGTTACATTAGGCGAAGATACTACATGCAAATGATTTCAAAGAAAAACACTGGGATAGGAGGAAAACAAAAAACACCAGGCAGTCTGAAATAAAGACGTAAGCTTTGGGGGGGTGGGCCTGCGGTGGTGACAGAACAATGTCTACATGATATTTACACACGAGAACAAACAACATGTGTTTGCCCAGATTCATCTGACAAGGGCCACAGCATCACTGCTTGCTATAAAGTCTATTAATAGCCCCTGCTCACTGCTTCCTGTCGGTGCCGTTGCCCAGCAGACAACGGACCTGTTGCCATGGGAACCCCTCACTGCCTGCTCACATGAGGTTAATCAATACCCGGAGACGACAGCTTTCATTGATGTTTCATTACACCTTCGAAAAGCGTGGACTCCACTCGTACAGACAGACGCGACCATAAAGCTGATATATACAGTAGGCCTTGATTTCAATTCAACTAGCCAAAGCTCCCACCGCCCTCCAGCGCTGACTTTTATTAATCTGGGATGAGTTACATTAATTTTCATCACCCTCACTGTGCCAGTTGGGAAGAAACTAGTTTCAAACTGTGGAAAACAGTGGTAATCCATGTCCTGGAGAAATGCAACATTTTAAAAGCAGCATCACATGGAACGAACAGAGCCAAAAACAAAGTCTTCTTTGAGGTTTTCACATGCAAGTGCATGGAGATCACTCATTTGAATAGGTCTAAGACATCAATGAACTATGTTCCCTTATTCTTTTGGCCCACAGATGCTGCACGTATCGTTTGTTAATATACCACTGGGAGGTCACAATATGCAAACGAGCCCTACAACCAATCATGTTCTTTACTGTGTGCTGTGAGCACCCTGATAATTTCAGTAAGCCATGTAATTTAAGAAAAGTAAATTACTTTGGCACCGATGTGGTAATTGTGGACTAGAGTTAGTGCGGTTTAATGTAAATCATGGTGTAATGATTGGATGGTTACCTTATCATTGGCTTTCATTGCCATCTGTTCTCCTGTACAAGTAGTAGTTTCCTTAAAATCAGTGATTCTCAGCCTATTTTAGCTGTGACTCTCTACACTCACCCTGAAATGCCCTAGAGCAGCTTTCTTCTTGATTCGACATACTGGGGACATAAACCTAACAGCACTGATAGACTGCTTCTGCAGATCACGCGTGTTGTAAACACATGCTGCATTGCTGGTCAGTGATGCAGTGTCCAACTTGACTGGGAAGTGGAAAGTTGGAGCTCAGAACTGCTTCATTTTTTACCTCCACACGTTCGAGCAAAAAAAGTGGGAAAAAAACAATGCCTCTATGAAAGCGGGTATTGTTAGCAACAAACTAGCCAGCTAATATTACAGATAGCTATTAGTGAGTGATAACTTTAATGTTCAGTATGTGTTTACCTTCTTCTCTGGTCAGTGTTACAGTTTAACCAACTACTGTATCTGTATGTTAATTGATATATGAGCAGCCAGGTTGATTTGGATGTTTATACACTGAGCTCGGAGTTGAGAACACATTCCAATTTTCCGAATAGGTATTCCCAGTTGAGGGGGCGTTTTCTTTGAAATTCTGAGTTACAGGCTCTATCCAAACGCAGCATAACATCACACACAGTGGATTCCAAACACATAGAAAATGTGGCATTTTCAGACTTAAATAAACCAAACAACTCTGCAAACATCCAACCTCTGTTTCCCAACACGTCTACCTTTTTGTTTGCTTTTTAGCAGAGTTAGCTAATAATCATGTCATGTTGATAGACAAAGTTAGCAGAGTTAGCTGTTTGGCTCAGAGATGTGTACTGCCCACCAGCTGTGCTGATTTTGCTCACCGTGCATGTTTTTGCTCAGGCACTTTGTTTTAGATTATAATAACAACAGGATACCATTGAGCCAGGAGATTTTATAGAAAGGTCATTTTCAGACACAAATTTTCAAATTAATGTATTTTTTCTCTAATTTGCCTTGCACAAATAATGTTCTGTTCAAAGGATATATAAAAAGTGTCCAAGGATAATGCTAATGTAATATGTTGAGTTAAACGCATGTATGAGTGGTGATATTCATATTTTTTTTTTTACAAATTTTTCTTTAATTCGTACCACATGTTTAATATTGTGATACATTTGACAAGGTTATCATTGTGAAAGTGTCAACCTGTAACATCCCTAATTGTGATGTTGATATCAAATACTTTTTCATTATATTTGTTGCCAGTACTGATACATAAACTTTCATGTTATTCATGAAAAAAGCAGAAATTGGGATGACATGTACCAGGATTAGCATTTTGGAGAAATACAGATAAATATACAGATATATTAGCATAGTAGTTAGTGTAGTTAGCGTCGCTAACACTGCTATTCTGTAAATAGGTCATCAAATATCAATTTAAAAATATTGTTCATATCTAAACTTCTGTCTGTTCCTAATAATCTTAATAAGCAATTTATATATATATGTATATATATATATATATATATATATATATATATATATATATATATATAATAAGCAATTATCTTTTGATACCGATATGAATCTGATATCATTATGCATCCCTACAGAATAATTTTGATTCACTGCTGCTTTTTTAATATATTGAAAGGTATATCACAATATATAACAATTTAATCGCAATACTAGTATTTTGTTCATATCATGCAGTCCTACCCCACGGTACCAAACATGCTATGTGGTTTAGTAACTACATTAGAAAGTGAGCATTGTCATTTTTACACAAAGGATAAAGGCACTAATATAGTCACACTTCAACTTATTAAAGTAATCCCCAAACCAACACAGTCTATCTCTAATACAAATATCAGTTTCTAATGTTCAGGAGCAGTACACGGGTAAATGGTTACAAAAAGCAAAGAGCTGTGTTTGACAATGTGTGGGCAGGGATGAGTCCCATTGAGGCAGTTTGCATGATATTATATGCAGTGTTAATAATGTAAAGCTTATTATATTTGGTTATTCTCACACACTGCAGCCAACATAAGAATTCAGACTGCGGTAATTGCTCTATAGGCTATTCACAGTCTTTTTCACACTTGCATGAATGTGAGACTGAACTGTGAGGAGTAAAAGGGAAATAGGGGTGGGATGGTGTAATGATATGATGTCAGCGACCAAAATGATTACCTTTTTTGGTTTTATTGTGGAATCGGTAAAATGTACTGAAAATGTTCAAAATGCACAAATGCATGTTACAATCACTTCACCACTGGTATCATATTGCTAGACATTTTGTACTTCTGTATAGAAGAAAAGTAGAAGCAGCTACGATTGAGCTATTCATGCTCTGCCCACAAATGCATTTGTTCTTAGCAACAGTTAAGAGAACGCACAGAAGTAGACAAAAACCCCATTCAACCGAATATGAAATTGTAGCACACATCTCAAAACTTGTCAAAACCCCTTAATGTGGTCAAATTATTCAAAGAGCTGTGGTGATTTTAGCGTGCAGTTTACATCAGACAGTCTGTGTACTAAGCATAGCTGAAATACAAGAAAAAACTTGAAGTTTTTTGCAAAAACAGTGCACATCTCACACCTCAAACCTGAAAGGAAAAAATTTGATTGCAACATAACTCAAAATACATCAAATTATATAGCTTTGACTACTACAATAACTGTGTTTAAATGCACACTGATGGTTCGATATCAGTCTGCTAGTCAGATATGATATGTAAGATACGATCAGGTTAACAGCACTATTTAATTGTGAAGGTCCAACTATGGTCTTTGTCGACCTAAGCACAGCATGATTAAAACGTGGTCCAGGTTGATATTTGCCAGACTATTTGATATTTGAACATGTAAACAGTTAGACTGTTCTACTGATTTGGAGTACCAGTGGTGTGATAAGAGCTTTTCAATGCCAAAACAAATAAGTCACAAAAGATGAAAAGTTCCACACTTTTGCAGTGACATTTTGTCAGAAATAGACATCCTTAGATAATAAAACACAAAGAGAAAAGAGGTACGTAGATATGTTTAAATGGCAGGAAACTCATACATGGATAAGCTAAGGTGCATCATGAAAGGGGTGTTTCGCAAGTCAGACTCTACTGGCATGCATGTAAACAGGTTACCAAATAGACTATTCTTTTATAAATCTCTTCTAAAACACTTTGTTCTGTCCAGTTTCTTAGAGGCTGTTCATATTGACTTGTAATCCGGTTTCACTCGACCACATGAAAAGCCAAGTGTAAACACAGCCGGGGTGGATTCATGAACAGATTATGATGGATCACTCCAACAAATCTTGACCATATATTCCAATGGTGGTATATATGGGCAAGACATGTTTCTACCGAGTGCTGACTAGCTGAAAGAATTAACAAACAAACTCAAGGTGGAGGGCTGGACTGAAAACCACAACAACACAGAATTGTCATCATGCTAACACTAGCTCGATTGCATTTTAAAAAAATAACAACTATCCTAACAATCCTATCTAAAATAGCCATCATTTGAAATTAATAACATGCTTGTTTTGACAAAGTTATGAGCTACAATATCTCAGATGAATGAATTTTTGACAACTTTCTGTAAAGTTTGTTGAACCTCACAATGATTACTTTGAGCACAGATATGTCAACTGAGATACAAACCCAATTCCAAAATAGTTGGGACAGCAAATAAAAACAGAAAGCAGTGATTTGTAAACTGTATTTTACAGGTACTTAACTGAAAACAGCACAAACAAGAGATATTAAGAGACATATTTTACATTAGCAACTTTATTGATGTTGATTCGCTTATTCCAAATTTGCCTGCCTTCATATTTCAAAAAAGGGACAGGGCGAAGTAAGACTGGTAAACAGGTGAATGGGTAAGAGTTGATTCTATCATGATTGGGTATAAGAGGAGCATTCATGAAAGGCTCAGTCACCACTTTGCTAATGAGTGAATAGTATAACAGAACAAAGGTCTGTGTGTACAGGGCAAGACTGAAAACCAATACTGAATACTTGTGACCATCAATTCCTCAGACAGCACTACAATAAAAACCACATGGGTTCAGAGAATACTTCGGAAAACGCTTATCAGTAAACATGGTTTGCCACAGATGCAAGTTAAGACTCTACTATGCAAGTGGAACAAACAACATCTAGAAACAGCACTGACTTGTCTGGGCTTATTGTAAATAAGGGATGTTGTGTTCTGCAGGCCAAAGAGGAAAAGGACTGTCCCAATTGTAGCCAGTAATTGTACACAGTTGACAGAATCAATAAAATTCAAAACGCTATGATTAACCTTTGTTTTTTATACTGCAGAATATCATTACAACTAGTAGCGTCCTTAGTAGAGAAGAAAACTGCCTCTTGATATCAGTGACAGAGCTCTCCTGATGGAGCCTGGCTTTAAGGTTGGAGGGTGGTGGAGTCCAGAACAGCCATGGACCCTCCTCAGAGCCACAAAGCAAAAGCCCATCCTTCTAATGACCGTAGCCAGGCTGTGAAGACAGACGGCTTAACCTCTCCTATGATCACACTGCCGCCTCAGACACCCCAGGAGTCTGGCACTCTCCTTCTGTTTACAGCTGGTGTTTTAAGTAAAGGTCAGCTACGCTTTTATAGATAATCAAGGTCTTTTTCATTGGCTGAACATACTATACATACTTCAAACACTGTAATCATTGGACCTGGAGACAGTACGGTCAATTGTGGGTGACGAGGGCTTATACATGGCATTAACATCCCATCACCGTAATCTGATTGTGGTGATTGGATAATTGGCCAATCAAGACATATATTTCCCTTTTGTAGCCTCTGCATCTGGATACCGTTTACACAATATTAAAAAATTAAATCAGCCTGATGTGTAGAGGACATGTGGTCTATACAGGCTAAATTGTGTTTGATTTATAAATTGTTCTACAATGTTGGTATTTTAAGCAACAAAGATGTTGTTATGTATGTTTGCTTAGCAGCCTCAAGTGAAGCATAGCAGAAAAAATGGGTTAAAAATGGGTTAAAAATCTCATTCTGTTGGAAAAGGGAGAATTGTGTAACTGTCCTTCATACGCAATGAATGGCTTATTAACTTTTGCGTTCACGAGCCTACATTTGATTACACATGCAGAAGCATAAAAAGAAGAAGTAGTTTAACAACAGAGGGGGAACAATTAAAAGGTCTAGGTGGAGCTCATGTGATGTTAGACAGTGAATAAAGAAAAGCCGGCCACATTGTGTTTACACACACACAGATCTGAGAGTAACAGCTACCTCCAAACACATTCCAAAGCTCTACAAAAAGTTTTTGAGCATGTAGCATCGGTACTATAAAAGTTGCAAGAGCACAAATTAACAATATTTTATCTGGTATACAAACTACATATATTGCTCCTAAAAAGTATGAATCTCAATAAGTGGAACAAGCTGTCGCTTCAACTGTGAAAAAAAAACAGAAGCATCATGTATAAGGTTTGTATTTTAATGTTAATCATGTTGTATGTTTGTGAAATAAACAGAGATTTCATTTTCTCCTGATGAATTCAGATTCTGCACAACAGGGCAATACGAGCACTAAAGTAGCATTTTTTCTGCATCTCTGAGTGCAAGAAAACTCATGCATGTATGGCTGGAGTCATTAATTTTATCTATATATATATATAATATTGTATACTGTATATAATGTTGTTGCTCTCTAAAACCAGCATGCATTGCAATGGGCTTTAGAAACAGCTAGTAAAATGCAATTATCAACAATTATTAACATTTGATTCATCATCATTTATGGCCGCCTTTAGAGTAAGAATAGAGCAAGAGAAGATATTTTTGTACCCTGGAACATAAATTGGGTTGCATACTTGAATGACTAGTTTGCAACCATCAGTATTTTAGTGTATTATAATAGCAGTGATGCATAATGATTTCCTCAAAACAAACTTTTCAGCTCCTTTTCTTAATGTTTGCTGTTACTGCAGAGAACTGTGCTAACACTTGGAAGAGTTTCACTGACATCAAGGTCAGATATGAACGGCTTACAAAACAGCAAAGGACTGCCATCTCCCCTTACGTTAGAGAATCTCTGCTGTAGCGTGTGAACAGTACTACTATATTAGTCCCCACTGTCTGTTACATGCTTTGTCTATGTTTAAGGTAAAGCATGCTATAAAAAAATTAACATACAAAATCGTTAGATTGATGCTAATCATGCATAGGAATCCCCTTTGCCAGGCTCATGGAAATTAGCATTATTATCATTATTATCTAGTGGCAGAAATTTGAATAAATGCTATTTATAAAGCAAATTAAACGCTGTTTCTACATTTAACATTTTTTTATAGTTAGTTCTGTAAACACAGCTTTATTTAGGGTGGATGTGACACTAACTTACAATAAAGCTATGAATATCTTTTCCTTCTCTTATAAAGCTGCGATTTCTGAGAAACAAGTGACGATATGTGCTTCCAGAGTGACTGATGTATGAAATGAGTCGCTGCCTACAGTAAGTGTCAGGAGCTTGCTGTGCCTTTACCTAGATATATCCAAAGCTGAGCGACAAGAACAGGGAAAGGTCATCCTTCCTCATGCCTGAAGTGACCCTGATCCACCATAGACCAGACCACAAAGGGCAGCTCACGAATAATTGGGCCGAAAACGCTCAAACTGGAAGCCAGTGGTGAAAGTCAATGGAAAGGTATGACATTTCTTTCTTTGACAAACAGCCAGAGCTGACCTTTTGGAAACTGAAAATGCTAAGCAATTTGTTCATGAAAGCCGTCGTGTTGATTAAGATGGACTGGTGGGATATACGTGGGCAAAATAATTAGAGGTGAAAACCAAACGGAATACCTGCCTGGACGGCCTAATTAGCCACAGACACATAGACAAGGTGATAATTAACTGTTAGAGCATAGTGGGGCATTCGCTTGGAAAAGTCATTACTGTGTATCAGTGCCATGTTAGTTTATCTCATAACAAATGCGTATCATTTTCAGTCACAAATTCAATTAATCCCAATTTGCCGGTACAACACGACCCCGTTCTCTATGACCCAACTGATAGTGTTAAAAGGCCAATTTAGTACCTTTACCTTGTATTTTATTTTTTTCCCCAATGTCCCATTAATGACAATTGTGTGGTTTTATGTACTGTCATAAGTCGATTATACATAACCATTTTCCAACATCTCTTTATCCCTTACAATTGAACAGGCTGTTTATGTTGCTGTGCCTTTAAGACATCTATTTAAATGAACTTCATTCTGATTGGCTGTCATGTATTGTGCCTCATTCAAAAAGCAGTCCAGACTAAAACACTCCTCATAATGTGGCTGAATAGGCTGATGTCTGAAAATATGTTGGTTTTTGTGACATCACAACAACCATGGATTCAGAATGGGCTGTTTTAACAACTTGGTTACTATATATAACCATGTGGACTGGAGAATGAATTGTATGTTTAACAGTGTTTATATACTATATCACAGCATTTCCAAAAAGTATGAAAATTCCATTATATGGGCCCTTAAAAATGTTATTCACTATTCTCTCCATAGTGGATGCGTCAACTTGGGTTATACACTGGGGCGAGGCACCAAGACAGTCCACATTTTCAACAATAGATGAGGGTACATTGGCATTAGAGGGCCTTGAGGACTAGGAAGGGAACCACCGTCCTAATCCAGTGACATGTTTAATTCAGAGAGGGACATGGATGAAGGAGTAGGAATTGTGGGTGAACATATATAAATAATTAATAATAAAGATCATTTTCTAAAAATCATACATCCTTGTAATTATATTGTGCTTATTTAATGGTATACAGTGACATTGCCTTTTCACCGCTCCCCCTCACACTGCATATAGAGATCACACTTCAGTTCAGGTTCAACTTTGACAAGTAGCCTGATATTGCCAGTCTCCACTCTGTGCACCTTCACTCCAATATACAGCACCATTTTATTTAAGTTTGTCTCCCTCAGTAGTTGCCATCGGGGCTACAAAGCATGCTTTAAGCTTTGACACCTTGGGAGACACCTAGGGATCAGCTATGGCCTCCAGAAGGACTTGTACCAAGGTTTTTACCTGCAGTAAGCAGATCAGCAAGTCAAGCTATGGCCAAACAGGGAGCCTAAAGTTTGCTTAAAGTACAACAAAAGCTGAAACTCAAGCTCAAACGAAAATATTTGAAACAGGACATAAATTAATATTTTTATTTGAAAATTAACCTCAATACTTGCCAGTGTCAAGTTTAAAAGATTCCAAGCTGGCTATAAGCAATGTGCCACTAAACGTGCCACACTCTTCAGCCCCTTCTCTTACTGTACACGTCTGTTTCCACAGGTTGCCAGCTATTCAACACTAAGACCAATATGTGTTCATATCACATTTTGTACAGTCTACAATCAAAGTATCAAACATCTTTTGCAGCCTATGAAGGTAGCCCCAAAAAATTACCCTGTGACATTATAATTTCCACTCGCGACTGCATTTTCAAACTAGCCCAATTTGGCAGGAAACATACGAATCTGGCAACCCAGCATGAGCAAAGAACCAGCGAGTGAAATATGTGCATGCGGAAAACAGCACTTGTTCTTTCTGGTTACTGTAGCGCCCTTGCATGCTTAAAATCAATAGTGCTTTCCAAATGCTAGATGTAGTTTCACTACAGCAGCTATTTCCAAGGCTATTCTCAAGTTTTGCACTAGGATTGGGGTAGCACTGCCCCCCTTCTTTAGTTTTGGGGGAGGGCAATGACCCAATGCCCCCCTTTATGTACAGCACTTAAGGATGAGTCACAGAGAACTGTGCATAAGCAAGAAAGGTCATATTTTCCGCTATTTCTGAGAATCAAGAAACTATTGGTGGGAAACTACATTAGTATTCAGAGATAATAAAGAGCACATAATGCTAGACAACAGGCATCAGTTTAATCACTCCTCCACCCTGTCTCACATCAATGAGACCTACATCTCATTCTGAAAGCACAGATTGGTTTTAGGCACGTTGTTCATGAGATGTTACACCTGAATGAGCATATCACTGCTATTTGCCAGTCTGTCAGTTTTCACGTCCAACGATGACGTGTCTTCTTGATATGATTTGAGACTGATTACAGGAGTTAAAAATAGCCCTGGGTTGTGACTGAAAAGTCACGGTGTGAAATCTCATTAAAGCCCATGACCCCATGCACAATTAGTGACTAACTCTGACTTGATTAACCAAAGCAATAAAACAACAGAACATAACAAAACGGAAAACTACACAAGTGTTACAGTGACTTTCACTGTAGGCAGGTAATATCAAAACCTCTCATGATATCCATAATAACAGACGTTAAAAGAAAGTATGTTCGTCTGCTGAGGACAGTGAACTTTTATGGTATCCAGAGGTCATCTGTGAGTAAATGCTACACCATCCATAACAATATACTGGGCTCTAGCACTGAGATGGGGTTACAGAACAAGGAGTTTAATGTAATCCAGGAGACTTGCAATAGGAACAATTGATTCACTCTCCAAACTGCCTTCGATGTCATTTTATCAATAGACAGGGCAATACATCCTTGCTTTGAATAGAACAAGGGTCACTACAGGCTATTACAATTCAGCAGTATACGAACCCATCCATTGTCTCCACTTGGCCAGAGAAGGCGATATATAATGCCTTCTCTATTTTGCTGAATGCTTTGCACAGCTGACTTGAGTCACTTGAATTGTAAGGAAGTCACTAGCAGAAATCTAATTATCTTTTGATATAATGATCTTTTTCAAAGAAACAGTGATTGTGACGGTGATAATGATGGAATGTTTTCCTCTGTCCAATGAAGCATGTACTGCTGCAAGAGATAATTAAGTTTAATGATGAATTCCATTGATTTTTCAAAATCTCTGCTTAACCCCCCTTATTATCTTTTAATTTCACCCCATTCAATGTCTCTAAATAAATGACTGACATCCTTTTTTTGCTTCATATTTAATAACTTTTCCTAGTTTAATGGGGACACCTGGATAAAAAACTTAACATGATGATATGTCTTCAATGTCCTGTACACATTTTGTACACATCTGAGTTCTTTGGGGTCAATTTGACCCCAGGCTGTTTTTAACTGTATAACATATATAAATATATGTATTATAAATAACAAATATTGAAATATTTTACATGATATTGAGGTCACTACACCATGAAATTTTATAATCTTCAAAAAACTTCACTCTGCTTCAGAGCCCTGACCTAACAACCATACCTGTAAGTTGTGCAAGAACCACTGATAGTTCACAACACATGAGGGAGGGGAAAACATAATTCCCAGCAGAACTTTTCAGGATAACAGGACGGTTATTTAAATGAGCAAAATGTATACAAAGTAACTCAGAGTGGTTTACTACTGAGTATTACTGAGTCTAGAATTGTTCACAGTTGTGGTGACAGCAACCAGTCGTCTGAGTTTAATGCCTCTAAAAGCTACATCACAGAACATTAATAAAATGGTATGGTTACAAATATGTTACTTGATATCTGAAAAGTTTGAGTATTAGGCATAATACATTTTTAAAAAGCCACTCTAGGCAGAGAGGTACACACAGAGCATTGTAAAGCAAATTAGTACACAAACAAAACCTTTTTTTTTCAGATTTAGCACTATTTTACCAACATTACATATAAAATTCACAAGACATGTGTAGGTTGTTTTGGATAGTAAATGTAATGTACAATGTAATTTTTAAGAAAGTCAGCATAAGACATTGATTTTAAAATAATGATAAGTTCAGTTTTTATAGTGCCTTTCACACACCCAAAGATGCTTTACAAAGAGAATGAAAAATAAAGACCTAACACTTTGAAGAAGAAGAATAGTGAGCAGTAAAGAGGAAGGTTTTGAGCTGAACCTAAAAAGAAGAGAGAGTAGAGAGATTGTGGTGGAGAGTCCCAGACTCTGGGAGCAGTAGCACTGAAAGACCTGCCACCCACTGTGGAGAGTCTTGTATGTGGAACTTCAAGAAGTCCAGTGCCGGAAGATCTGAGGCAGCGAGAGGGACAATACAGAGGAAGGAGCTCACTGAGGTATGAAGGGGCAAGACCATAAATGGCTTTGAACTTAAGAAGGAGAAGTTTATGCTTGATACGGGCGGATATTGGTAACCTGTGAAGCTGATGGAGGATGGGAGTGATGTGTGCAGTGCGCTTGGTAAAAGTGAGGACCCTGAAGGAACTGAAACCGGTTGAGCAATTTAACAGGGGGCCTATTAAAGAGGAAACAGCAATAATCAATGCTGGAGAAATTGAACACGTTAACCAGCATTTTGGCATTAACGTTGTTCAGCAGAGGGCAGAAGCATGCAATGTTATGCAAATGGTAAAATGCAATCTTAGTAAGTGGCTTAATATGGAGCTGAAATGAAAGTGAAGAAGTAAAAATGAATCAAAGGTTTTTACTGACTTGAACTGATTTAATAGGAATACCATCTACATTCACAGTGAGATTGGATAAATTGGAAACCAGTTTTAGGGCTGACTAACAAGACTTTGGTTTAGTTTCAAGAAATTACAATCCAACCAGTGTTTTAAATCTGAAATGCATGTACTTAGTGACTGAGCTGAGACTGTGGGAGATGCAGTGCTAATGTAGGTTTGGATATCATCAGCATAACAGTGGAACTTAAGCCCATGATTTCGAACAATCTGACTAGTGAAGAATTGTATAATACAAAAAGGATGGGTCCAAGGACAGAACCTTGGGGTACTCCCTGAGCAACTGAAGCAGCGGATGACTTGCGTGAACCTAAAGAGATAATCCGTTGCCTGTTAGTAAGATAGGATCGGAACCAAGCAAGAGCTAAGCCTGAAATGCCTCTGGATGAAAGCCTGGAAATAAGCATCATGATTCACAGTGTCGAAGGCTGCAGTGAGATCAAGGGGGTGAGGATATTAAGAAAACCAGCATCATTAGACAGTAAAAGGTCATCAGTAGCCCTTAACAGGTTGTGGAAGCCAGATTGGAAAGGCTCATACAGATTATTTCTGCTGAGAAAATCCTGAAGCTGAGAGGCCACAACTCTTTCCACCTCTTTAGCTGAAAAAACAGGAAATTGCAGATGGGTCTGTAATTGGAAAGTAATGAAGTATCTAACTCTAGTTTCTTAAGAATAGGAGACACAGCAGCTATTTTGAGAGAAGTAGGGACAGAACCTGAGGAGAAACACTGAGTATTAAGATGAGCTATAGGAGAAGAAATAGCAAAGAGACAGGATTTAGGAAAAGGAGTAGGGGCAGGGTCAAGCTGACAAGAAGAAGAAGACTTAAAAAATTATCCCTGTGACTGTTGATGGGTCAACAGGGCTGAAAGCAGATAGACTGTCAACATTCTGAAGTTGAGTAATTTGGGAGAAAGAGGACTGTGCTACAGTGGGGAACTGCTGGTAGATGCTGTTAATTTTACCCCTAAAGAAATCCTGGAAAAGCCTGGCACTGAACAGGGGAGCACGGAGTAGATAATGCGGGGGATGAAGAAGTTTGTGTATGGTTCTAAACAGAGTTTTGGGCCTAGAGCTGCGACCATTTATAATACTTGAATAGTGGGCAGAACGGGCAGCTTTTAGGGCATCTATGTACCAACAGATGTGCTCCCTAAAAAGTAAGTGATGAACAGTAAGCAGAGTTTTCTTACACAGGCACTCAAAGACACCTTCCATTAGCTTTCATAGCTCTGAGCTCAGGGGTGAACCATGGGGAGGTACGAGAAACAGCAACATCAGTTTAGTTTTGAGAGGAGCATGAAAGTTAAATATGTTAGAAATACTGTCACTGTAAAATGAAACCATGACGTCAGGAGAAGACAGTTCAGAAAAGTCTGAGAGAAGTGAAGTCTGAGGAGATTCGGAAAACAGATGAAGGTCAACAGAATTAAGGTTACAGAAAGACACAGTGGTTTCACAAGAGGTTTAGTAGTGGGTGTCCTAAGATAACATTCAATGAGCTTATGGTCAACCAACAACAGAACCAGTAACAGAAATATTTTTGCGACCAGCAGAACATAAGTCTAGTATATGACCATGACTATGAGAAGGGAAATCAACATGCTGAGTGAAACCGAAACATTCAAGGACCGTCAGGAGCTCAGTGCAAAATGAGCAATTTGTGTCAAGATGAATATTAAAGTCACCCAGTAACATAATAGCAGAACAGATGGATGAGGCCACTGTAAGTAGTTCACTTAGATCAGACAAAAATTGAGAGGCAAATTTGGGAGGACGAAAGATTAGCAACAAAAGCAATGAAGAGAGGGAGGAAACCTTCAAAGCCAAATATTTGCAAGAAGTAACATCATGAAAAAGCACTTCTTTAATCTTCAAACTGCAGCTACACCTCACCCTTTACTTGTGAAACAAGGCTTAGCCATAAATGTATATCTTGATGGTGCTAACGTATTTCAGTTGAGGTAGTCCCCAGCCTGTTGCCAAGTTTCAGTCAGCTGAAGCAAATCCAGAATTTTCTGAATGCTCAAAGCATTTATCATTGATGCCTTATTAGTTATTGAAACAGTGGTATCCAGTGTGCAGAATGAGCGAAGAAGCCCATGGTAAATTCCATTTTTATTTGATCTGATCCTAAAAGTTTGCTTGTGCGATCAAACAAGTGGAATGCAGCCCTCCAAAGCACAGTGAAGTGAGGGAGAGCGTGAGGCACAGTGGATGTACCTTGGCTGGCAAGCAATGCTGACTTATAAGTCACAAGTTTTTTAAGTCACTTGACGAATGTATGATCCTCATCAAAGGAAGACAACACCACTCAAACCAAAAGCCAGCAGCCCAAATCAGAAAACAGATGAGCAAACATAATCCGAAGTTGATCATCATAACTATTTTATTGAGTCATACACAGATAGGCGGCATAGGATCACAACACCTTAGCCATGAACCATCCACTATGTCAGCCAAACACCAGAAATCACACACCCGTATTGAGTGCAGGGAAGCGGCGGGGCTACCCAGCATAGCAAAATTGCTGACAACAACTTAGCGAGGGGTGAAACGTTTTATTCATTTGAGTTGAATACATATATTTGAATCAAGTAAATCCAAAGCTCTATTTATTTCAATGTTCTTCTTTGATTTAGTAAAGGCTTGAGTGTGTTGTGCTCTCTGTCTGTTTAATACTTAACTTTGCCTTAGTAATAGATAACAAGTCAAGTCAAGTCAAATTTATTTATATAGCGCCTTTTACAACAGATGTTGTCACAAAGCAGCTTTACAGAGAATCCGAGAATAACAACTTAAAATAAGGAGCCCTGGGAATGACTAGACTTTGCTACCTTTTATGTTTGCTGATTATGAGTTAATATCAGAGAAATATGCATTTAACTCAGTAAAGGATATTTCTTAAAGGCTTCTATCTATTAGCTATATCACAGCAAAACCACAATTGGCGCCTACACTGTTGTTTGCATGCAAAGATTTTTGTCAATCCAATTGAATGCATTCTGATTATAGATTAAGACTGAGGTGTTTATGGGCACACTGTCCTGAACAATCTGATGAAAATCTCCGTTTACATGCACACCACAAGTAATCACATCCAAAATTATGCACACGCGTAGAGTACCACTTAGTGTAGACATTACCACGGCAAAGAGCATTGCGTGAGTCCAGTCACAGTGACACAAGCAGCAGTAGGCAGAGCGTGTAAATACTTTGAAATCATGGCAGAATTGGGAAAGCGCACTTCACATGTACTTATTAAAGAAGGGTGAGAGGAAGACATCGTGTTCTGAGACACGTAAGCAGGATGCCAGTACCACCACCATTTTTTTAAAGTTTAAAGCATAAACTTCATCTGCTCTGCAGACCAGTTTCTGCCCCCACCAGATTGAACGTTATAAACTTTCACTAAGATGCAAACGCACACGCAAAGAACGTACTTAAACTTTCCGATTGTAAATGTAATTGGATACAGGCATTCACATGGCTATTATTCTGCTATTTAACGGATTGTTTATAGGATTACCCACCTTGTTCATGCGGATAGAAACTGTATTCCGAATGGCCTCAATCGGATGAGTCTATTATGATTGAGGTGTATACATGGACATATTCTATTCCAATTGAGCTATTAGTCTAAATAATAACGGATTATCAGGCTGCATGCAAACATGCATTTACATGCAATTGGTAATTTGAACATTATTGGATTTCGGCAGTTATCCGATTATTCAAGTGGTAAAAGCATACTCCAATTTCTTAAGGTCTAGAAATCTGATTAAGAAATCTAATAAAGAGAGCTGTTTTGCAGTTATCAGATTACTAAGTACATGTAAACGCACTCATTGTTTTCAAATGTACATGCAAGGTGTTCATTTAGCACTGGGGATTTTGTCCTGTGATAACTGGTTTAAGGTTGCTGTCTGTCTCTCTACTACCTACAGTTTGGCATAATTAATATAGCTTTCCACTTTGCTAGCTAGCCCTGTTAGTAAGCGATCCATGTGTTCTTCTCAAAGACTGCAGCATCTGTAGCTGCTTTTGGGCTGGCTTTATGTTTAAGCTTGCTTAACTTACAGTTTAGTTTTATTACAACTAAAGTCTGACATCAAATGAGGAGCCCTGGGAAGGATTAAACTGCGCTAACTGGCTATGCTTGTTAGCTCTCATGCTAGCAGCTAATCAAGCTTGCCCCATAGACAGATGGCTGACTAGCAATTCATACTAAAAGCAGTGCTTTGAACTGACTGGATTTAAAAGCGTACGTCACGGAACTGTATTTGAGTTTACTTAATTTTTGGCAATAGTAACTTTTTTGATTACAGATGTACACATTCAAATCAAGTAGATTCAGCACACTATTGTTTCCTAGTGTACTGCTTTGACCGGAGCATCTTCATAGCCATAGCTGTTTATCAGCAGTTCTCTGTCCTGGTCCTGGAGTACCACTGCCCTGCACATGTTAGAGTTTCCAGAACAGAACACAAATATTGGAAATACATATTCACAATACAGAAATCAAGTATCTGTATTCAGTTCAAGTTACATTTTGTGAAGGCAGTATTCAGAACACAGTTATTTTTTACATTTTTAGAAGAATAATTTTAGAATACTTACCCAAAAAAAAATACAATCTTCAAAAGAAACACCATCTGCTCGATTATGAACTATTTTCAACTATTTTTGAATCAGCGCACAACATGTAGAAAATATGCTGGTTAGATAAATTCTAAAGAGGACCTCAATGCAGATGCAATTAACACTAAAGGTTCTGCTAAAGCCTGAGTAGACTGACAAATCAATGTGAAGAACCAGTTATTAATCTCAGTGTTACTGGGCTCTTTTAAAGGAATGATCAAACTAATCCTAACTAATTAATCTCCTCAGTAGTGGACATGTTTGCAAGTGCTAAGTTTAGCATCAGTGCTGTACTGGACAGGGGATTGTGGGAGCAGCAGTGGACTGAAGCAGGTGACAAGAGAGAAAAAAATAATTTTTAAGGAATTTTTCAGAAAATGAATTAACAGAATCAGTACATGAAGAAAACTGCCAAACAGTAGCAGTGAGGAGAAGTATGAATTAAGTAAAAAAGCTTTTGCCCATCTTACTTACCAAGTAATTAAAATGTATTCTGAATACGTTATTTTTGTATGTATTGTGACAGAATACATTACTGAATATACTTAGGACAGTGCATTCAGTATTCAGCCATCATTACTTTTTCAAAGTATTCTACTCAACCCTGATCCCAACACACTTAAAGCAACCAATGAACTAATGAATAAGCACTTCCTGAGATGAAGTGGTTGTGTTAGAGCAGGAAGAACTCTAAAACATAGTGTCCAGTGGTCCTCCAGGACCAGGATTGACAACCACCACTGCAGATGATCTAAGGATGGCTGTGCCATAATCTCTCGTTGTTAGTAAATAAGTTACGTGTGAACCTATTACTTGACTCAATGAAGGTAAAGAATAATGCTTTCTGTACTTTGCTGTATGCAAAAGATACAGTTCCACATGAAAAAAAACACAATTTTGCCTTTAGTGTATAATTACTTTTTTACACGTTTCCACAGGTCTGTTATACAGACTTATTACAAGTGGCACTTTCTTAGCTCATTTGAGTCAATTTAATGCTCTACTTTTTCGGTGCAACAACTTCACTTCCACAGTTACAGCATATAGACTTAGCAAAAACAAAACTTTATCAAGTCTAGCTCCAATCAACATTGGGACACTGAAAATGTAATGCTTTCAATTTACTTAATTCAAATGTGTACGTAATTTTCACAAAGTAAAATATAATACATCAACACAGTTGTACCGATGGAAAGATTACTTTTCAGTGTAGCTGGGTTTAAGTTGGTCAGACTCTGCTGTGTCTCTCAAGTAACTTTCCTCCCAAATGAATTTCCACAGTTATATGAAAACAGCCAGGGCTGTCTTACCAAACCAGCAGCTGGACTGAAAAGGTAACTGAATTCGCTTGGTTCAAATGTGTACGTCATTTGGACATTAAAACAGTACACTACATCAACAGAGTTATTACCAAAAGTAAGACATCAGCACAACTGTGTTTTTAAAATTTTTTTTTTAGTGTAACTGTGTTGTGGCTGGCTGTGCCCTGTCTCTCAAGCGTAACTACACATTTGTTTTCTTCATGCCTAAATACTTAGTCATTTCCATAGGTCTGTTCTATAGTCCTAGATAACATCAGTGCTTTCTTTCCAAGCTCTTTGTCTTTCCAACCTGCTCTTTGGCTTTATGGAAAAACAAGACTGTTTTGTTGTAATATACTCTATTCATGTGAAAATTATGTTTGCAATTGAATTGAGGAAAATCAAGGCATTTGTTTTGTCAGTGCAACAACATTTAACCTCAAATGCATCCAAAATCAGAATGCCACCTATTTTCACAAATCTTCTGCATAATTACATTGTTGCAGTTCAAACAAAGTCATTCACAATTATTTGATGTGAAATGCATAAGAAACCTACCAAGTCATAATGGTGCTGGTGATAGGATCCAGACATCCAGAAGCCTCTAAAAGCTCCTTCACAGACCATCATTGCATGAAATAGTTATGAATACACCGCCTGATGCCTTGCATTTTTTTACAACACATGCAGGGTGTCGTAAGGTAAAACAGCACACAAAGAAAATGCATTTTTTTCAGATTTAACACTTTTTTATCATGACCAACATTATATGTAAGAACTCAGAAGACATGTAGGTTCACTGGTGGTTTTGGATAGTGAATAAAATGGTTATATTTGTGTTGCAGACATTGCAACCTCTGTCTCCTGTCCAGTTACTACGCTTCTCCACACCTCATCATTTCACACCAAAACACTCTGAATGACGTTGTTTACATCTCAAAGGTGTATACAGAAATTCTGAAAAAATACGGAATCCCCCTTTAACAGACATGAAAGATGTGCTGTTTTAACATAGGACCTTAGTAACCTGTCTGGCTTAGAAATGTGACTTCACTTAAGTTTACATTCATTCATGTAACAGAAAGATAATCAGTGTTTTACCACCTGCTGACGTATTTAAAGTTCAGTAAAATCAACATTTTAAAGCACCCAGGTACAACTTTTTCTTTTAAAGCACTAAATCGTACAGTTAAAAAAAGCAGCTCTTTCTTACCAAGCCCGAGTCCGACCAGCAGCCTCCCCACGAGCAGCACCTCTTTGCCCGGGCGCCGCGCTCAGCACCACGCCGCCGATGGCGAAGACGCAGCTGGCGAGCAGCACGCAGACTCTGCGCCCGAGCAGCCCGTTCAGAGAACCGCCGGCTAGCGCGGACAGCGCCGCCGCGGCCACGCCGCACGACACCAGCAGCTCCTGCCACAGCGCGGTCACGTTGCTTTCGCGCTTGAGTAGCAGCACGGCCCCGGAGAGCACGCCCGTGTCATAGCCCAGCAGGAAGCCCCCCAGCGCGGAGAAGGCGGCCAGCACGTATACGAAGGCCGGCGTGTCGTCCCGCTGCAGCTGCTTCCGCGCGGCTCGCTCTGGGTCTCCAGCAGCAGCGGAGGCGGAAACGGCGGCGGCGGAGTTGACTGAGGCCGTGGAGGCGCTCAGCGCACCCGGGCTGCTGAGGCTGGAAGCCCCCGCCCCTGTTATGAGGCTCCTCTCGCCGTCGTCGCTCGCCTTTTTCCGCCTCTCGCCCAGCAAGTTGCTCATGCTGCGGAGGCTGTAGTCATGGTGGGGGAGTTTGCGGGACATAAGTGGACAAAAAGTGGGGAAAAAGAGAAAAAGGGAAAAGAAAAAGTTGCAGACTGGATGAACGGCTGCTTGAAGTCTGTTTGGCGTGGAGTTGTTTTTATTAACTGCTGCCTCTTTCTGAGCTCGCCTACTCTACTCCGATCTGGCGTCCAGCAACATCAACACCACCATCATCAGAATCATCTTCATCATCGTCGTCGTGGTCTTCCTCATCTTCATCATCCTCCCCATCCCTGTGCTCCAAGTGCTGAAGAAGAGTCGCGCGGCCAAAGGTAAGAGCGCGCGCGAGGCGGTCGCTGCTTTCGTCATCACCAGCGTGCGTATGTTATATGTTGAGACGTGTGACGTGAGAAAGGCTCTACGCGCACACACACACACACACACACCACGGGTGGATGTCTTAGCGAGCAAACGTGACATTCTGCTGCCACCCAGCTTCTGTAGTTAATGCAGTACATGACTGTAAAAGTATTAGTATTAAATATATATATACAATATATAAACAATATATGTACAATATCACTGTCGAAATACTGATGAACCTTAATGTACATAACTCTCTCTCTCTCTCTCTCAATATATATATATATATATATATATATATATATATATATATATATATATATATACATACATTAACCATTTAGGAATTATTTTCACACATGCTCAAAAGTAACTGGATAAACTAACATAAACACAAGGATTATTTTAAATACTTGAAACTATATCCTTTCGCAGTCAATGACTGCCGAAATCTGGAACCCATATACATCACCAAATGAGTTTCCTCCCTTGAGATGCTATGCCAGGCCTTTACTGTGGCCACCTTCAGTTGCTGCTTGTTTCTGCCTTCAGTTTTCTTTTCAGTAAGTGAAAAGCATGCACAGTTGGGTTGAGGTCAGGTGACTGACTGCCATTTAAGAACATTCTTTTTCTTTGCCTTAAGAAGCTCTTTGGTTGCATTTGTGGTATGTTTTTTGTCATTATCCATCTGTACTGTAAAGTGCCAGTTTTGCAGCATTTGACTGAATCTGAGCAGAAAGTACAGTACACTTCAGAATTCATCCTGCCCCTTCTATCAACAGTCACATCATTAGTAAATACCAGCAATCCAGTTCCACTGGCAGCTATACATGCCCAACACTACCTCCACCATGTTTGACAGATGATGTGGTATGCTTTGAATCACGAGCCCTTCCTTCTCCATACTCCTCTCTTCCCATCATTCTGGTTCAAGTTACTCTTGGTTTCATCTGTCAAAAGGATCTTGTTCCAGAACTGGGCAGGTTTTTTTAAATATGTTTCTAGCAAAGCCTAATCTGGCCTCTCTGCTTTTGAGTGTTACCAGTGGTTTAGATCTTGAGGTGAACCCTCTTTATTTACATTCGTGAAGGCCTCTTGGTCGTAGACATTGACAATATGTTAGCCTCCTCTAGACTGTCCTTGACCTGGTTAGATGTTGTGAAAAGGTTTTTCTTCACCACAGAAAGAATCCAGTGATCATCCAGTGTAGCTGCCTTCCATGGTCTTCCAGATCTTTTGGTGTTGCTGAGCTCGCCAGTGCATTCCTTTTTTTGAAGAATGAACTGTTGATTTGGCCATTCCGAAAGTTACTGCTGCTCTCATATGTTTTTTTTTTTAGCCTAATGAAGGCCCCCATCACTTGCATCTCTTTGGAAAGCATATTGAGAGTTCCCATTAATAGCTACCGAAGTCATATTTAACACTTGGAATCAACTCCAAGCTTTTATCTCCTTAATTTGTCATGAACTAACAAGGGAACAGGCCACAGCTGGCCAAGAAAGTGCTTATCAGTCAGCTGTGCGATCACCTTTGAGTCTGTGAAAGTGGAGGGACTGTGTAAAAAATGGCTGTAATTCCTAAACAGATAATGCAATATTTTTGGTAAACCCTGTGAATTAAAGCTGAAAGTTTGCACTTCGATAACATCTTGACTGCTTAATTTCAAATCCATTGTAGTGTTATACAGAGGCACAAAAATTGTGTCACTGTCCAAATTCTTATTGACCTGACTGTATGTCAGTGCTAATTACACTGGGGAGTTAATATTTTTTCTATTTCTAGTTGCATTGGTTTAACCTTGTATGCACCAGCATTATTACTCTATTATTAACCTTGAAATGGAATTACACAAATATTGCAACATTACAAACAAAAACAGTAATTACAAAATATATACAAAGTAATTCAGAGTGATTCGATGTGAAATGCTCCATTCTGGAGAACCTCAAAAATGTTCAAAATGGGGGTGATAGGAACCAGATTTTTGAATGATTTAAAGCCTTTAAAAGCTACCAGAAATTTTACAAATATGCTGCCTGACACCTGAGACACTGAGTGAGTTTACATGCACTCAATACTCCGGTCATAATCGAATTTCTGCAGGTATCTGATTATTCAAATGGTCATGTAAACAGCATACTCCGATTTCTTAGATCAGAGTAAGGTCTAGAAATCCTATAAAGAAATCAGATAAAGAGAGCTGGATTTTAGCTCAGTAATCAGATTTCTTTCTGATTTGTCAGTTTGCACATGTGCGAAAACAGACCACAGTACTGGAAATAAGCAAGCAACATTGCAAAAGATGGCAGCAAAACACATTTGGAGTGACATTGAACTACATGCTTGAAACTGAAACTACATGCTTGACGAAATGAAGGATTTAAATATTCTTCATATTCTAGATGGTGGTTTTGGATAGTAAATAAAATGGCTATATTTACGTTGGAGACATTGTGACCTCTGGTTTCTTTCACCACCACTGTAGTGAAATCCAAGTTTCTAAGTTTCTTTACAGTGCACCATGTCACATCAAACCACTATGAATGACTGTTTACATCTCAACCATTGAATTATAAAGAAATTAAATTTAAAAAAAAAACTGTTAGCTGAAGTGAGTGAGGAATGGAACTCCACCTACTGATCTTTGGAGTCAAAAAGGTTCATTATGTTAAATGATCTTGTAATTACTGATCAAGTATGCTAGACACTTCATTCAAAACCCCCTGTATCCCCACCTTGCTGGTGTTCAGATAGAGATTGTACGCCTTCTGTTAATGCACAGTTTGTATTAGCCATCCACTAGTCCTTCATCAATGGTCAGTTTTTGACCACAGAGCTGCTCTTGGCTGGATATTTTTGGGTGGTTGAACACTCTCAACCCCCAGCAACATTACCCAGTAGTACCAGTCACACACACACGACCATGCCATTACCATGTCAGCTGTAACACTGTGAGTCACATCCATATTAATACCTGCAACCCCGTACATATCAGTATACAGTTAACTCCATCATGTTCTCATATGACTTTAAGTAAATGCTGTTTTCTTTCTAAACCTGTTGACAATATCGCATCAAAGGGAAAGAAACAACTGATTTTTTTATTATGAAGATTCTAAAATAGCATGTGAAACATTTTAAATGGTTCTAATATAAAGTGCAGGCAGCGTTCAGAAACAGGACTAACAGTAATTTTATGGGTTTGTTCAGTGTGTCCTCTAACATCCAAATTAGCTGTGCTATAGTCTTTACTTTTCTCTCACTTTATGTTAATCTCATCTAATTTTCTCTGCTTGGGTCATTCTTCATGCCCATTTGGCTTTGCAGAGCATGGTGTGTGCTGACGCATTAAGCAATATTAAATAGTTTGATGAGATGCATGCGTCATCACGATTTGTTGTTTATTAGATGCCTGAGGCATTTCAGCACAGACAACAGCATGACTTTAATCCTTTAAGATGCAGTTAATGTGGTTGTTTAGGCTACATGAGGAAAATCAGTTTGTGGCTACAAGAGTGGGGGATATCTGTAACACCACTGTCTTCCTTTTTTCTTCCTATTTGTTCATTTCAAAATGGGCATTTTTCTTGATTTGCCAAAGCTTTAATGGCACTCAAATATCTGAATCCTGTTTTGTCTCAGGTTTTTCTCCAAAAATCAATATCTGGGATGCAACCAGGACGCCTGAGTGGTTTCTTGTGAGGCTTTCCTATTCAGAGAGGCAATATAATGGCTGGTGATTAGTTCCATTATAGAGGGCCTGTAATAGACCAATGGCAACTCACTCAACTCTGTTGTGTGTCATTACATCCTTTCATGGTCATGAGGCATCCTGGGTTCCTCTAAGCAAGGGTTCAAACAAAGTACCAGAACCTTTGGCACCAGAAAACTGGAGAATAGCTTTTTTCCATTATCAGTTCAGTAATGATGGTTCAAGTTTTATGTGTTTTGGTGCCTGTCCATTTTTTTAACATTGCTGAGGACACCACAGTCATTGTCCTTATTAACAACAACAATGAGACAGCATACTGACAGAAGATCAGTGAGGAGGGCCAACAACAATAACACTAGCAAACAGAACACTAGCAAAACCAAAGAAATAGATTTGGACTAAGTAACGGTTGGACCACTTTGTCTGCATTAATGGGGCAGTGGCGGAGACTGGTGGAGTTTAAAATTTCTTGGCATGCATATCTCTGAGACCACCACTGTAATCAATAGGAAGAGCCCTAACATCTTAAGGAGTTTGAGGAAGTGTGGCGTACGGAAACAGACACTACTGAATTCCTATTGACAGGTACTTGTTTTCTATTGGGGTGGGGCTTGCTTTCATACTGGGAGTTACATGATGTAGACCATCCCACCTAAAACTGTATTTCCCTTGCTACACAACATATACAACTAATTGCATTCATGCAAAACAACTTGTATCTAAAACATGCACATTTTCATCTTGTTTTCTCACTCTTTTTTATATGCTTCACTGAGGGAACTTGCTAATGATAAAATGAAAACTGGTGAAAGCTTTTATCTTTTAGCAGTCAACATGTTACAAACTAACAAAAGCTAAATAAGTTAAGTCTGTCAGCATTTCTCACTGCCCACCTGCTCGGATATGTCCTCATATTGCTGCATCGGTAATGTTCTCTATGGAGCGCTGCATGTTGTGTCAGCCAGAACCAGAATCTCACCATTGCTGAATTTAATACGCTAATCTCCTGAAGTTGATGTTGGCTTCTTTTTCAAATTTCTGTTCCACCTTAAATAGCACAGCAGTTACGGTGCGCCCACACAATGTCTGAATGTAAATGCTACACCAGTTAAGACGGAACAGGAAATGTGAGAAAGTAGCTAACTTCAGTTTCATCTGATCTCTGTCTATCGCTCTACTGTTGAAGGTGTTCAGAGAGGATTCATGAAGACTGAGCCGCCATGCAAGCATTTTTTTCAGGGAACACAGTCACATGGTTTTGGTGAAAGGTAGAGACTAATGCAGGGACTGCAGGGACACAATTTAACATGGACTTTTTATGTTGTTATACAGGGTCAAGTGGCGTGTGTTTCTGGCCACATTTACCAGCCAGTTCAGAGCAATTCTTCAGCATTTTAAAGAGATCTGTGCTAAAGAGTGTTATTGGGGAATGTAAGAAATTGTTTTTAACCCAAGTGTTTTTTCAGTTACTGACCTGTTTGTTTAAATCACAAAATCCAACCTTATACTACTTTAATCACCATCTTGTTGCCTACAATGTAGCACCATTTTGAAGCATGTGGTAAGCTTCTGTAATGTGGGGTTAGTTGTTACACGACGTTACAACTAAGCCACCTTTAGTAAACAAAGACAAATAAAGTACATTTTGTCTTTTTGTCCCATAGATGTACATAGATTTTAAACTAAAGAAAAAATCTAAAATAAGAAACTTTATTAGTATGGTTCAGATGTTATAGTATATTCATGAAAACTGACATGAACAGATGGTAAAGCTGTAGTTATTCAGAAAAAAAAATCCATATTTTACTGATGTGTGATGTTTTTATTTGCTGTCCTTCACTGGTCAAAAAATAAACTTGTCATTGTTCGACACACAGTCTCATGTCAGTTTTCATATATAACTTGATGTGTGTTTGTTTATCAATTGAGCTGTCCATCTGCTGAATAGATAGATAATATATAATGCAGTACAGTTGGAAAATATCTTTGTTTCTTACAACATAGAATTATATTGAATTAACTTTGGTTGCACTAATTGATCAGACTGTTCTAGCAAGTGTCAGTGTATATGAGGATGGAAGAATCAATGGCAAACATATTTACCAAATGAGGTGTTCCTCAATCACTCGTCACTGTCATCACCTGTGACTGGGTTTAAGGGATCTGCTGATAACAAACACACATCCTGTTGTTGGGGTCAGTCATCAGTAAATCATCTAATGTTTTGTGTAAAGTGTAGTTTCATACTGCTTTATAGAGGTTTATTTAGAAGTTTTGTTGTTTTGCACATAAACACAAACATACAATATACACCAGGAGTGCACCGCTCTGGTCCTGGAGGGCTGGTGTCCAGCACAGTTTGGTGATTTTCCTGCTAAAACACACCTGATTCAACTCCTTTTTTAACTGCCAGGCTTTGTAGGTGTGTTTACACAGGGAAAACAAAAACTGTGCTGGACACTGGCCCTCCAGGACAGAAGTTGTGCAAACCTGATATAAGCACTGAGTCAGTAGTACTTCTGCTGTAAGAAATTAACCCAGCCTTCTATAACAGAAGTGCCCAATCCCCGTTCTGGAAATCTACCGCCTTAGAAGTCTACCTGGATCTTATATTCAGATGACATGAAAGCCTTAATTACCTGGAGCTTAGACCTAAACTGCAGAGTGTAGATCTCCAGGATCACCCCAAATCCAGTACATCATTTCAATGAGTTGCATCACATTTGGTGGTGTTATTTTAGTATATCAAGCCATGTTAAGCTTTTTCCTTATAACAGGCTCAATGCAAAAATTAAAACTTTCTTTTTACATCACAGGTTCATCCTTTCAGTAGTAGATAGTACTTATGACAAGTAGTAAGTGAGAGAGGTTTGGTGTTCCTAGGTTGATGTTTTAGTACATTCGGCCATGTTAAGTATTTTAGAATGGCCCTATTGTGCATGAGCCAAAATTTTTCTATAAACATGATGCTGTCTGTGTCACTTTTAGATGTCCACAATCTCCTCTAATCATTTGAAAGCCACAGCCACAAAGACAGGACAGAAATATTTTTTCTTCAACAGTTCAGTAGAGAATGTTAAAAACAAATGTTTTACTGCTGGATAAATATCTTTCTATGTTGAACTCCAGTACATGTTCATTTTAACTGACAGTGCTTCACCAGGTTTATTCATTTATTTATTTATTTACTTACTTACTTACTTACAATGCAACACATTGTTTAACGTTACAAGAATGAATTTATCTTAGAAAGAGTTTCACTTTCTCATTATTCTACTCCAACCTACATAAGTCAGCTGGGTTAAGCTAATGTCCACTGGCAACAACCAAACAATCCAAACAAACAAAACAAAAAAATTATGTGATACTACATGCTGGCACTTCACATCAATGAGTGCGTTTACATGTTGTTGATAAGCCGATAATTGGAGAAAATCAGATTTTGTCAACATGTTTACATGCACTTGGGCAATTAGATAATCAGGTAAAACACAGATGTCATGTCGCGTCTTTTTTTTCAACATTGCACCACTTTACCTGAAAATATGAACATCTATAATCTAGAAGATTATGAGAAAAGAATATATTGAAATCCTTCATTTCGTAAAGAATGTAGTTGGTTTCATCATCGCTTGCTAGCGCGATCTGTTTCACACACATGCGTAATTTGAGAAGTCCGAAAAAGAAATCCAAGAAATCCAATTATGATCAGATTATTGGGTACATGTAAACACACTCACACTTTGTGTCCATGTTTGTTTTATGCACAGGATTCAATTCCCCTACCACATGCGGCAATGCTGTCCCCTTGCACAGCCCTGCGTGGGATGCATTTAATGACAAGTATAAACAGTGCTTTTTTATATTGTCCAGGGCTCCACTTTTTGGAACCATCCTAGAACTGTCCTAAAAAAATTCTGTCACCCATCCCTAGTGAAAATTAACTGTCCAAAAAAAAATCATCGCCTTTTAAACATTACATTTGTCCCTTGACTTTTATGGGTTCACAAATACAACAAATGTCAGACAGCAATACACAGAAGACATGCTTAACATATGCATGCAGACACACAAAGCATACAAACACATTTATAGTCCATAAATACATTTATGTGCTTATGTATAGAGTGTAAAAATCTCTAAATATGTAAATGTTCTCTAAATATGTCTTGAAACATCACTTTACCTACACCAGTAATGAACTGCATTCCTAAAATGCAAAACTAACCACTGTAAAATCTCATTGAGTTCAGGATTTCTGATCATCTAGTTGGTTTGTGGGTGCGTGTCCAGAGACACTGGAGCAATTATGAGAAAATCTAAACAGCTTTGCTGACTCACTGTGGTAGCTTTACTGGCGAGCGATGCGAGCAACAACGAAACCAAAACTTCCATTATAATCCGTGAGGATGTCTAAACCAGCTGTGAGCGGCAGAGCGCGATGCGGTGTGACGCACCAGTTTTGACGGACCCTCATGTCTGTTTTGACGTATCGCCTCGCTCTGCAGTTCTACCTTAAAACGAAGAAAGTCAAAAAAAGTGGAGAAGAGAGGGATCTCTACAACCCTTACAATAAACAATTTGGAGAAAAACTGTCAAAGTGCTGAAAGTTAGAGGTGAAAATCGTTTGTTTTGTGTTAGCTAAGTTAGCTAGCTAGTTAGCTAGGTTAGGTTAGCTAGCTAAGTGGATGCAATTTAACATAACCAAGCTGCGCAAGACCAGGGAGAAATGATGCTATTTAACTAGCTAGCTATGTAATTTAGACATTAAATGTGGGGATTAAAATGTAACCTGTTGCAAACCCCATTAAATACATACCCCCAAACCACAGCTGGACAGCTCTGTCGGTAAAACTGCTAACGCTAGCTAGCTATCTTTTGGGAGGTCTGTGGTTTACGCTTTGCCGTTTCCGCTGTAGACATCTTGAGGGACTTGCGACGCGATGTGACACTACATTTGAACGCCAGTTTGCTGTTAGGACATGGTGTAATTTTCTGTTACATCCAATTATAATCCTGACGCTCTCCACATCTTTCCTAAACGTCAGTGTATTTTTCTTCTCCAGTCACTGCTTAGTAACCGTCACACTATCCTTAACTGTCTTGCTCAGGCTTTCATGTTGTTAGCGTTGAGCTAGCGTTCCTGTGAATGTACCTTGAATATGAAGCTCCAGGTATTCAACAGATGTGCCTGAGGGATCTGTAAAAAGTAAGAACAGAAACTTTGACAGGGTATAAGGGTGTTTTCACACTTGGGCCGTTTCAGCGTCTGAAGTGGACTCAGTCCGCTGAGTCATGGTTTCTTTTGCATATGTGAACACGCCAAACGAACTCGGACCCCTCTAAACGGCCCTCTCGAGGTGGTCTCAGTTCGTTTGTAGTTCGATTAATTTGTGCACTGTGAAAACAAAACGGCCCCAGTCCACTTTAGCTTTGCTTCATGATGAAGACCTCGATGCTCGCCGTACACACAGCCAGTCTTCACTTCAGCAGGTAAAACAGACCAAGGATCATTTATACGGTTCTACTCAGGATAAAGTCTGTCCGTGATCTGAGACAGACAGCAGCGCTGACTTATTAAAGTTCAGATGCGAGAGCTCGCGTGATTTTACCGCGTTAAAGGCTCGAGCTGGGCACGCACCGCAGTTTTCAGCTGCTTTCACTCGCCGGGTGGCGCTTCAGTGAGGAGCACAGCCGAACACGGAGCCCACCGCGGCAGACGCGCAGGGCCGTTTTTCCGATTCTGTGCGATGGACTTCGGCCAATAGGAAAGCAGCAGGCGGGTCTGGCGGTTCTTCTTGTCACCTGATAGGTCGGATTTACCAGAGAACGCTGCCCATTTTGCGAACACTGCGCGCACATACAGTGCTGTGAAAGGGGTCCGAGTTCTAATGGAGTTGTGGTCTGAACAAGAAGTGGTCTGAGATCTCAAAGGACCAGAAAGAAAACTGAGTCCTCTTTATAGGTCACTTACATTGTGAACACAAAACGTCATTTGCAGTTGGTTCCCTTCCAGGTTCACTTTAACAGAACTCGGTTCGGTTCTTTTAAAATGAACTATATGTGAAAACACTGTAAGATGCCAATTTTAAATGCCAAATACAAAATGTCAACCACCCATGTTAAAAAGTTGATTCATCCTTGTCGACAGTGATCTGGGTCATCAGAGGTAAGATACAAATGGAAAAAAAACCCAAACATTTCCACTCCGGCCGAGGTAGTATGACTTTAACTAGACAGATCTGGTTTTTAAGCTTTTTTCTGTCTTTATGTACATTTCAGTTATCAGTGTGTCGCCTTCATTAGGGTTAATGTTTTGCTTGTGAAGAACGGGTGCGTGCTTTATAGAGAAGTGTTGCAGTCGTTGTTGGTTTTATGCTATCCTCTGTAAGTAATCTTGCTACTGTTTTGTCTCGGTCTGAAATAAAAATGTGTTGATAGTGGTGCCAACACAATGGTTAGTATGCTACCACTGTGGTGCTGCATAGGCCTTGTTTAACTTGCCGATGTCAAAAACTCACTGACCACCCAAAAAAGGTAGCCAGGTAGGCGCCCACCAAACATTTGTGCCCAGGCGTCCATTAACTTTGTAGCTCTCTGTTTCTTCAGCGTCAAATGCAGAGCAAAGCCTACGCGATATTGTCCAAAGATTGTGAAACTGCCTGGTGTGAAATGTGTAGAGCAAACTAACAACTTTGAACTGAAGTTTTCCAGGACCCTGTTAAAGATGTGGGAGCTGAAGTTGACCTTCTATTCCCCAGCATGTTTTGCAAATTTTCTGTTCCACCTTAAATGGTGCCGCAGTTACATTCTGGCACTGTGCATTCTGGAAAGGTGTATAATTTCTGCAAATAGTCCGCCATTTCAATTGCTGTTGCTTCAGTGTTGTTTCCTCCTGGGCCAGATTGTGGGCTGGCATATGTAAATTTTGGGGGTGTAAATATTAACGAGTCAAGGCTAGGATATGGAGCAGTCTAGGATTTTGGAATCGGCCTGTTTCACCGCTCTCGTTTAAATGTAGGATTTGTTTTTGAAGGAGGAGACCCACCGTGTTTGAGGTTCACAGTATGTCAGTTACATGTACCAAACACTTCTTATTCAGCTATGCCAATGTAAATACAGTTTTCCATTCTATGGCACTTTTAATTGACGTATGTTCTGGAGAAGTGTTTCTAATGGTTTAGTTTACATTTACACTTAATGTAAACTAAATAGTAATTATCCCAGGGCTGTTCTGTAAGCCTATTCAACTACACCAAAGTTCACTTTGGGTGCCGTCCTATCTGTTTAAGATGAATTGGGTAATCAGACAGCAGTGGAAAAAGTGGTTTAGCAGCAGACACCCTTTCAAGTGAATTCAGCTACTGTAATATGCACGCTTTACTGACATATGGGTTCAGTTTCACACACAAAAAAGCACTATTGACAGAGTGGGAAGCTCTGGAGCAGTCGCACATGAGCGTAAGGTTACCATGTCCAGTACCAAGCATCAGCCAGAGGGTATAAGGCCCCACCATTGGACTGTGGAGCAGTAGTACTGCATTCTCTGGAGCGATTAAGCTCCGTCCAATACCTTTGGGATGAGCTTGAGTGGTGTTTGTGTTCCAGAATTAAACCTCCAGCATCAGTACCTGACCTCATCAATGCTATTGAATGCAATCAGATCCTCACAGCAATGTTCCAACATCTAGAGTAACACCTTCCTAGAAGAATAAAGGCTGTTACTGCAGCAAAGAGGAATAAGCACCTTATAATACCCTTGATTTTAGAAGAAACTTCAGTTGAGCAGGTGTCTACACACTTATGGGCATATAACGTATGTGCTCAGTCGGGGATGAACACACATAACTAGGACTAGTATCTAATAGGTCCTCCATTGGTATTTTTCTTTGTTATGTGTAGTAAACTCCTTGTCTTTACAGGGGTGTTCCTGAAGACAGTGAAAACACAAGATATGTCGCCATCTGCTGGCCACATGAGCTCCCAGCTTCGTTTCAACAGAACAGTTCAACAGCAGCCACAACAGGGGTGAGGAGGCTTCACTGATGGTTGGCCTTTTTTGTGTGTATGTGTGCAGACAGTATATATATATATATGTGTGTGTATTGTTTCTCCTCATTGTTTCTGTGCTCATTGTCCATTTTATCAGCTCCACTTACTACATAGGTGCACTTTGTAGTTCTGATCCACTCGTACCGGCACAACACACACTAACACACCACCATGTATATATATATATATATATATATATATATATATATATATATATGTGTGTGTGTGTGTGTGTGTGTGTATATCTTCTGATACAGATACATAAACGTTTATAAATGTAGAAGTTGGTACAGAGAAATATAACATTTTTTGTAGGGTTATAAATGTAGAAAAAAGGGAATAAAATGCAGACAGCTTCTCCTAAATGTTCCGATGTCAGAAGTACAATAAATAAATCCTTTTGAAAGATTGAATCTGACCATCTGACCACTCATGTGCATCCATGAAAAACAATATTTTGAATGGGCATGATTCAAATGTGTATATCGGTTTTACACAAATAATATTTTCTTTTTAGGTTTCTTAAAAGTTCTAAAGAGGTGTTAATTTGTCCGAATTATACACATTAAATATCCTTGTAAGCCTGTGGTCTTCGGCATTTAATTGTTTGGCTTAAATAATACAGTGTCACACACACGTCTGCAGAAAAAAGTGAGGCACTGAATTAACTTGATTCAGATGTGTACATCATTTCCAAATAAATAAAATATATTCCACCAAGATTGTTTTACTTTTCATTTCATTTACTTTTAGCCGTACTTTGATATAATTTTATTTTTGGGGAAATAAAGTGCACATTTAAATCAAGTATATTCAATGCGTCACTTTTTGTTTTGTGTTGACATGCATTAAACTGAACTCGTGGTTAAGCTAGCATACACAGAGATGTGTCAATATGGGTGGGAGTTACTTTGAAGAGGATAAATGTAGATGTAAGATGTAAACAGAATCATTCAGAGTGATTCGATGTGAAATGCGCTGTTCTAGAACACTTTAGAATTGTTCAGAGTGGTGATGATAGAAAACCAGACATCTGAGTTTAACCCCTTAAGTGGTCAGGGTCCACCGGAAGGCCCAAAGTTTTATTAAACACATCTAAAAGAATAGCTCAACCAGTTCACATTGGAGTCCCTGTGGTTACTGATTAATAAGCCTTAGTATGTATTAAACCTGGGATTTTTTTAGGGCTGATGTTTCTAAAATCCCCCTCACAGAAAGTTTTAATATGAAATGATTAGTTGTGAACTGATAGCTGTGAGAGATTGGGCCTTAAACATTATTTTCATACGGTGCAAACAAGTGTGTTCAAAATTTTGATAATTCTTGTGATTAATACGTCTAAAACAGCCTGGGGTCAAAGAACACCAATGTGAACAAAATGTGTACAGGACACTGAAAGCATATCATCATGTTTATTTTATGTTTACCTAGTTGTCCCCATTAAATTAGGTAAACGTCATTAAATATGAAGCAAAAAATGAGGCCAAAAATTAGATAAGTTAATAAAGCATTATTTTCAGTGCATCGGTAAGTAAACAGGAATTGTGTTAATGTAATATATTTTATTGAAGTAGAAACAATGTACAGCTTTGAACAAAGTAAACTTAAAGCACAGTTTATTTCAGCATATATTCTGTGATCTATTTTTAGTATAAAGCAATGGAAACATTCTCACACATTAATATTTATTAAAACTGCAAATATTTTCCACAGTTTTAAGCAACAGTGTTTTCTTTCTTTCAGGTTATTCTTGCTTCTCAGATGTAAGCATCGGCCCAAACAACTGTGACGGTAAACTTTTTGTGTTTAAATGTTCTCTCGCCTTGAGTAAACATGATCCTAATATTAACCTTCTGAATCCCCTTAGGAAATATGAGAATGCGTCTAGTGACGTAGCTCAGCTATGCACCTCCTCTGTCCTGTAAATGGAGCTAATATTTTACCTATTATGATGAAGACTGAAACAGAGGGGATCCCCTGATCCCTTAATGTGCACAAATACTAACAGAAGATTTAACGTTGTACGTATTTGTATATGATACTCTAATTACAACATTTTAGAACTCAGTGACTTTACAAATGTATTTTTCTGTTATATTGTTTTACCACTGTATTGGTTCCTAACCTGCATGTGAAGTCTTGATTGAAGTTAAGAGCTGTTATTCATTTATTTTAGATATTAGTCTTCAGGTCAGTGAACAGAGAAAGGTCCCGAGGAACAGTAAATAAAAGAAGCGGAAATAAGGACAAAACTGGTGTAATTACTAACCAGGCTCATGGATTTTCACCATGCTATTTAGAAAGAGTACCAGCTCAGTTTTAAACTCAGACGCAGAGGCTAGAGAAAGTAATAGAAACATGACTTAGAAACAGTAATAACTTCATTTTCTGACTCAATTTAAAAAGAACATCTAATCAGTGTCTAGGCAGTTACACATTTTGTTAGGATTAATAGTGGCATTCTCACATTTTTGGTAGAAGTCAAAGCTTTTTTTGCTTATTGTTATTATTGTTAGTAGTAGTAATAGTAGTGTTACGGGAAGCACTTAAAGGAGAATTCCACAGATTTTACGAAATTTCTACATAAATTATTGAAATGAAAACAAATTCATTTAAAGTGGTTTAATGTAAAATGGTACATTGCAGAGACATTTATCAACTCTATTAACTTCTTTACAGTAGTAGTGATAGGAACTGGGGGTCACAATGTCTACAACACAAATATAGCCAATTCATTTACTATCCAAAATGACTACTGGGCCTACACACAACCTCTGAGTTTTGTTTGTAATGGTGATAATGGTAAAATAGTAAATCTGAAAAATAAGTTTTCTTTAAGGACTATATTTCCTTGCAACAGCCTGCGTGTACCTCTCTGCCATAATAATTTTAAAAATGTATAAGATTTAGCCCAAAACTTTATTTCTGACCTATCAAAAAAACAGGACCTCAGGCATTAGGCAACATATTTGTAACAACTTTGTGATATAACATTCTGTGAGGTAGCTTTAGAGCCATTAAACACTTCAAACATCTGGTTCTTATCACCACCACTGGGAACAGTTCTGACTTGGTACCTTTAAAATGGAACATTTCACATCAAAAAACTCTGAATGACTTTGCTTACATCTTATTTAATTATGCAGGAAAACTCATGGAATTCCCCTTTAAAAATCTCGCAACATCTTTATGCAAAATGAGCCTTGCTTACTACAGTCACTTGACATGCTAGAACAGTATGAAAGGGACTGTGCCTCTGTGCCCTGAAAGCAGACAAAGCACTTAAATTTCTAGAGTTACTCAGGTGAGTTGAGATGAAGGCTATTAATAAAGTGTTATTAGACTCCGTCTAGGATGTTCATTGAATTGCTGAGTTGAATGCATAATCTCAAGTTCATTTCCTCATGCTGTTCCACGTAGGAGGACTGGGCCTGGTCATAAAAGGCACCGCAAGACTGAGCCTTCACACGAGTCGTGCGTCTGTCGTGGTTGCAGGGAGTCTCTCAGACTATGGCTCTGCAAGGGGCACTCATAGTACTAATAATACTTCTTTCAGGTAAACATTTTGAATGAATTTTTATATTCTGTCTACAAAAATTTTTATATTCTGTCTTATATTCTGTCTATATTCTGCCATTCAGAGATCACCTCTAACCCCCCCAGAAAAGTGGTATGAAGTTAATACTGATTTGCAGGTCAGTTTTGTTCCATCTCAAGTGCTGAAACAAGTAAGTAGTTGACTATTAAAAATCTTGTATCATTATTCATGATTAATAATTTCATATATTTAATTGAAATATTTTATCACTCTTCTATGTTATGTGTACTAGTTGTTAAGTAATCTTTTTCTCATCTCATCCTTCAGATGTGTGTAAGACTTACGGCAGTGGAGTCATTCAGTCATTCAGTAAGACCTTGTTCTATCTGAAGTCTACGTGTCCTGTCACACTGACTCGCTTCACTCTTCTGGGGGTAAACTGCGATGTCACTGTCCAGCGTGGGTCAACCGGCCTCATGACCAGAGTAGAGATTTTGGTGAATAAAGTTACCACCATACTTCAGGATGGCAAAGTCACTGTGGAAGGAAACAGGTATTTGTCAACTGCTGCTATCAGTGCTTTAGGAGTGGACATGAGAATGAGATTTAGTTTTTTTCTGATGCTGTCATTGGGCCTCATTCACCAATCGTTCTTAAGAAAAAAATTCTTCTTAAAACCCACCTTTCTCACAGTTTTCATGAAGATTCTGACAGTCACCACTAGTCAATGTTTTCTTATTTGGGATTTGTTCTTAAGTAAGAACAGAATCTACACAGACTCAAGAGCACAAAGGTGTGAACAATTCTGTGGTTTAAGAACACATCAAGAATCTGACGATGACTTTTTTTAGGACCTTTCTCAGGAACAAATTTAGGAAAAACTCAGGAAGATATTGGTGAACGAGGCCCATTATTTTCTTCTCAAACTCTTAACACCCTCTGTTTTGAGAATATTAAGAGTTCTCATTTTAAAATATCTTTAAATGGACCATGACATTCTTGTTATTATGTTCAAATAATAAAGTATTGTGTGGTCTGTTTATCTCTCTTTTTCAGTATCTCTCTTCCCTTTGAACACACATATCAGCATGTATATCAGTATGGCGTCTACATCAAGCTTCGAAGCAAAGTTCTCCCCTTTTCTGTCACCTGGCGGAACCATTCTGAGGGTGTCAGTGCGCTTTGGGTGAGATGGCAAGCCACATTACAAACAAGACATAGAGCTGCATCTTCTCTTTCTCTACAACCACGATTAGAGTCTGTAGCAAAAAAAAAAGAAAACAGCAAAAATGTCAGCAGCAAAAAAACATTAAAACATATCGCAGTCATTAGCTAACAAAATATTAAAAATCCAACCTTCATTGCTTTACATTACATAACAGTATAAAATCTTTGCATAAAGTAATTGTTTTGTTATCACTCCTGTCGGAACAAAACCTCGTAACTCCATTTTCACAGTTTTCTCCATTTCCAGTTTTTTTCCTCGTAACTCCATTTTCACAGTTTTCTCCATTTCCAGTTTTTTTCCTCGTAACTCCATTTTCACAGTTTTCTCCATTTCCAGTTTTTTTCCTCGTAACTCCATTTTCACAGTTTTCTCCATTTCCAGTTTTTGACATAATTCAAAAGTATACTTTGTCCTGTACATTGTGTAGAGTGAGTAGAGTAAAATGTTTTTTTCCTTCTCCTGTAAAGTTATAATTTTTGAGATATGAGGTGTTGTTCTGACAACAGCGTTATATTTGTGTTGCAATTAATATACCATCGCTGTCCAAAAAAGTGTCTCAAAAATGGATTTGGATCATTTCTGTTGGTCCATTAATCTTGAAATGTTCACACATTGTAAAGAACAGCTGCTGTGTTCAAATGATAAAAATCTGAAAAAATAGGCATTTCTTCATTTTGTATAAAAAATGGTCTCCATTTTAAATGTTTTTAATTTTTATATAGAAAAAAGTGCCCACATGCTTGTGTTGCTGAACATACAGAGTAACTGTTTGATGTCACATTTCTCTAGGTGCGGCTGGATAATCCCTTAGTGGATGGGATGACTGGGATGTGTGGGCTGAAAAACCACGGTCAGTGTCAAAAAAGTTGAATTTTTTAATTAAGAATAATTTTAATAGAGAATGTTGCAATATTGTGTGTATATTGTATAATCTTTCTTTGTTTGTTAGGAATGGTTAATTTATGGCTTGATGGCTTAATGTTCCTTGATCACAGATGCAGTCATTCCACTATGACCATGTCCATTTTGTTTGTCCTGTTTTTTTGTTTGTTTGTTTATTTGTTTTTCTTCTGTGCGGTTTTCTTATTGGATGCAGCAAATTTAGGGCAGTTTATATCTACCAATGTCATCTCTGATGGAAAATGTGTAACTGAAGATTCTCTCAAGCCTCCTCAACCCTCAGCGGTATGTGAAACAAATATGTTTAAGTAGCTTAACTTCTGGTCTACTAGCAGAGGTGCTAATGTCCTTCTCTTTGTGTGGTCAAAGGGAGAGCTCTGGTTGCTGGGACTCCTGTCAGTATGTTCCCTGTCAGCGTCTAGCATGCAAGCATGGGGTTGAACCCCATGATTTTGGGTGTTCTGCCTGTGCTTTGCTTGACTTGGAGAATAATTCTTGCTATGACACAGTGATGACTTAAGTGGGATTGGAGAATATGTGGAGTTAGTTCAGGGGCTGTAATGTCAATGTCCTTATTTCCTGTCATGATTGTCTTTAGGCCCCAGTAGAAAGTGTCCTTGCCCCTCCATATTTCAGAATGCACATTCAATATAAATTTTATCCAATAAATATTATTATTTATTTTCCAGGTATGTGAAGTCCTGTCCTTTGCCATTGGGTGTCCTACCTCGGCAAACACATACTTGGAACTCTGCTCACTTAGCATGTTTAAAAACATAAATGTGGACGCGAAGTGTGCGTTTTTTGAAGAGGTCGCTCACTGGTGTGGAAATCAGTCTCGACTGTGGCCTGTATGGAGACAAAAAACCTCATGTAGTGAGTTGAATTATTTAGCCCATAGCATCTCATTGAATCTCCTGGAGTTTCAAACTATACAAGCAATACTGAAAATGAAAACTTTTCTACAGAGCCGCCTACATGTCCTGGAGATCTGAAATATCAGGAATTGGGTCTCCCCTTTCCCCCCACCTGCACCAGCCCCCAGCCACCTTCAGAATCCTTAATCAGCACTTGCTTGCCCCCACCAGGTGGGTTTATTTACATATAAAATTCCTTAACATTTGTTCTAAGATGTCTGTGTGCTGAGAATATTTTTTAAAAGCCTTGTATGTTAAAAGGCGTCCAGTTTTGTAATGAAATGTGACCCCTTGCACTGTGCTACTGTTAACTGTCCTAGATTAAAAATATAGCTTTATTAATCAGTACAGCTGTGCAGCTAGGGTAGCATGTATGTATATCATATCATTAGGTAATACCCTTGTCATCTTCAATGCATTCTCATGCAGGCATGGTCCTCAACGATAGAGCTGAAGGCTACCACTGTGTTAGTGTGAAGGACTGTCCATGTGTGTATGGAGGGAAGACATATCCACCAGGGGCAGAGCGCAACTCCAAGTGTCAGTCATGGTAAGAAAATAGTTATTAAATAGTAGTAGGGCGGCACGGTGGCGCGGTGGGTAGCACTGTCGCCTCAGAGCAAGAAGGGCCTGGGTTCCGTGTCTGCGTGGGTTTCCTCCCACAGTCCAAAGACATACAGTCAGGCCAATTGGAGATGGTAAATTGCCCCTAGGTGTGAGTGTGTGTGAATGAATGTGTATGTCTGTCTGTCTGCCCTGCGATGGACTGGCGACCTGTCCAGGGTGTATCCTGCCTTCCGCCCGATGACAGCAGGGATAGGCCCCCCGCAACCCAGAAGGAGAAGCAGCTTAGAAGATGTGTGTGTAGTCTGTATTATATATTGGCCTTTTCAATACTGATATGGCAGGTTGTAGTATGCCATAAATGAGCACTTTGTGCTGTGAGCATTCTGACTTACCACAGAATGTTTCTTTGACTGTTTTGAAGTGTGAATGTATTCACATGGTTCCTACAACAGTTAAATAATGACATATTTTTGGTCAGGCCACAATGCAGACCTTTAATCAGGCCATCAGTGTGTTTTAAGTATTGCCTGTCACGACAGCAGTTCCCCGTATAAACACACTGTTTACACTGCTGGAGTGACAATCAGATCAAGTCTGTTTTTAAAATGTCAGTATTTATGGCAAAAATGTATATCTTGCAATATTATTCAGCCCCTACTCTGCTGAATATATATGTATGTAGTGTTGCACCAATACCGATACTGTATCGTTATCAGTGCCAATACTGGCGCTTAAATGCAGTATTGGTGTTGGTGATGGAGATACCGATACATATGAGCGATACCATGAAGAAATTTCGGAAATACACAGAACTTAACAACATGGTAACAGTGTGGGACGACAAGCAGCGATAAAATGCTCATGGCAGAATCTGTAACAGCAGTGTTTGGTGTGAAGAACACACTAACGGAGCCGCTTACCTGAACAGCTGAGCTGCTTCTTTCAGTAATCACTCGTCTGCCGCTGTGAGGTCACGTAATGATAACTTTTAGCCTCGATTTAGCCTTTAGCATAGCAGCCCGCTAGCCGGGCCGGTGAGTCCAGTAGCCCCACCTATGATGCACCTCCATCGATCAGCTGTATCACTCACAGCGGGGTCTCAAGGGCCGTCACTTCAACCAAGCCAGAAAAAATAATGAAAGTCACTGATACTGACAGCATGAACGACGGTGATATTTACTGAACTGATGCTCAGAGATGCAGCACGAGTCAGGACGCACATGTGAGACAAATGTGTTGAGAAATGTGGAGGTGAAACAACATTCAGCTCTGTTTTTTAGCCAGAGCAGCTGGTGTGTGCTGATGGGTAAACACCACAGGTTTTGTATACTGTTCAGTTCTGTTTTAACTGTTTTGCACTATGAAGATATTTTACATTTACATAACTTGTTAAAGATTTTATTATTTTATTTTTATTATTATATTTTATTACTAATTTTATAATAGTAAATACTAAATATATACCATAAATGAATAAAAATAAATTTTCTTAAGCATCTAATAAATATAATCCAACAAGTAAATGCCACCCAGCTGAGCTGAGTATGTTTTATGTGTGATGAAGAACATAGATTTTACCAAAATAAAATATTTAAAAAATGTAATTGTATATGTATCGGGTCTTATAGATATAATTAGATTAGGTAGTTAGTATGGGTATTGGTACTCTGTATCTGCCGATACTAAAGGATCAGGCATCGGACGGAAAAAAATATTTGATAATACCTGATAAATTCAATTATGGAAATATTCAACAATGGAAAAGTCATATTTATGAACTTACACACTTCAACAAATAAATATTTGTTTATCAAGCCAAATACTAGTTTGTCACCAGTAGCATGCAGTTCTGCACCAGGCTGAATGAGAAGGTGATTTGGCAGAGCTCAGTAGACTTCAGTTTTAACTCCAGGTCCAGTCCCCAAGCTTCCTACTGTTCTGGGTTGCTAGCTACCTGTTTTCAGTTGTATTTATTACTGAGTATTAAGAAGAATGTACTGGCTAGCTGGGTATCCAGAGGTGAAGAAAAATTCATCAGACTTAGCCGTTAAATATAAAACAGCCGTTAAGTTTAGCACATGCTGTGGTAGAAAGTGATTTTGAATGGATTAAAACCTTGATCACTCCTCACATTAACAAGAGCTGACCAACATTTGTTTAAGATGGTTGTTTAACCCCTTAACATTCAAGGTTTATTTAATACCAATTATTCAGTAACTGCAGGGACTTCAATGACATCTAATGGAGCTATTCTTAGGTTATGAAAGTGTGTAATAAAACTTTGGGCAAAGCCAAAACATGGCTTATTAAGGGGTTAAAAGATGCTTTTTCCTTTGCTCTTCTGCACTTTACAGTGTTGTTCAAACAGAGCCAGCAACCTCTTTGGGGCTGCTAGATTGGGAATGATCCCCAGGTTCGCATTTTGAAGCAACAATGAAAATGACTATCAGTGATAATCTTTATATAAACCTTGTAGTATAAAGATTTATTACAAATTAAAATCAATAAATAGAATTTATGCATTAGTGCAGCACAATAATAATAATATTAATAATTATTATTATTATTTTAATAGCAATAATACGAATAAAAAGTGAAACATCTTGGGCTTTTCTTATTCTTATAGACTATTAGAAAATTTGATTTACTAGTAGACAGAATCCAGGTCTAATCCAATGTGTCTTTTGTCTTAGTGTATGCATCCAAGGCAAATGGATCTGCTCTGCCAATGTCTGTCCTCCTACGTGTAACATTGAAGGGCAGTTCGTCACTACCTTTGATGGGAAACAATATTCTGTGCCTGGGAAATGTACCTATGTGGCTGCAAGGGTGAGTGAAAAAACACATAAAAATAAATTCATATTCAGTATAATATCAGTTATAATTGATTATTTAATTTTACCAAATGCCATGGCAGGGATTCAACTGGAAAGTGGCTATCAAGTTTTCTGACACAGATGCGTCTATAGCAGAAATGTACCTTGATGTGTATCAGGTGTGTTTTCTTATTCTTCAATCAATTACATTGGTGTTAATTCTCTTTTTGAGAACAAACATTGTACCAAAGAGCAATGATAATGCTTTACTCTTTGTTTAGGAGAAGTACACATTTTCCTCAAACAGCGTGAAACTTGGACATGACGAAATCACTGATCTGTCTCAAACTGGTAGGTCCCGTTAAGAGTGAAATGAATAAGGGTTTATGCTGAGTTGCTAGTTCATTATGTAACTATCTATGTAAGTCTATGTAAGTATCCTATACATTGGCTGTTTTATCAAAAACACCTACCATATACATCTAGATGTACTTTGTACGTCTACAATTACTCACTGTAGTCCATTCATAAATGAAAAGGTGCCACCCTAAGACCGGAACTCATCACTCCCATTGGTTTTCCACACCTCAGTGTCATTACTGGGTTGAGAATAGTCTGCTAGCCAGAACTTTCCAAGACTGACTCTGTGGTCAGAAACTGAGCATGATAAAACAACAGCTGTATCTTTATCTGTACACCAGCATTCTGTAAATAACATTGAGGTTTCTGGGCTACCTTAAAATTCTATTTTAGAATCTGTTTTATGCCCTGTCATTTTACTGTTTGAAATTAAAATTACTGAAATATTTTAAGTCAGCCCACACACTAACTTTTTAAAGTTAAAACCCCTTTTTTTTTACAGTACAAGGTGAACAAACACAACCAGTGTGTCTAATAAAATGACTACATAGTGTCTAAAAGCCCCAGCAAGCACAACATCCACTGGTATCACTCCTGTACTGAGAATGTTCCACCACCCAAGTCATATCTGGGCAGTGGAGGTCTTGAGATGGATCCTTTCCATCGTTAGAGAGGATATAAAGGGTCAGAAAAATTCTGCAGCAACAGATGGGCTAAAGTTACAAATGTGTAAAGTGCATCTGTATGATAGGTGTACCTAGAAATTAAATTAAGATGATGGAGGTGGGGAAAACCTATTGTCATCCATATGGAAACAATATTGTTCATTTTGCGTAGTTTTATGTGGCGTTCACAGCACTAATATAATGAAAATGAGTTTGAATTGAATAGCCTTTGTGATTCTGTGTTCAGATTTACTTGTCTTTGGCATTGGAATTATATCAAATGTAAGTCAAGATAAAGCCTTTAACTTAGCCAAATAAATTGTTCTGAACAATGATGCCTCCCATCAGCCCTTTCTGTTCTTTTTTAGCTGTACACTTGGAGCAGCTGTCTTCTGTTCTTAAAACACTGTTGGTCGAAATAGTGTTGTTTATCCACAAAACTTGGATGGATCTGTTAGCGGTTCAGTGCAATCCAGTCAGATTTGGAGACATGCTTCTTAAACTGCTGAAACCCCAGCCTCCTTGCTAACCTTACTAACCAGTTTTACTGATTGAGCTGATAAGCGATGCTAATCAATATTAAACACTATTCACTAGCTAACTAGGTGCAAATACCTTTGAGTATGTGTTTTTTGAAAAACATTTAACATCATAGTCATGCCAGGCTGTCATATTTTTATTAAACACAATAATGTGTAAATGTTTAGAGGTTGTCTGTCAGCGCAGTTTATCGTATTGAATAGTTACATTGATTTCCTGAAGATTAAATTGGAAAAATAATATGCTTCCGTCTTTTGACACTAATGAAGCTGTGCCACAGCTCTGCTCCGGCGTGTTCCAGCCCAGTTTAACTCTGACTTAATAAACTGGCAACTTGTGAAGATCAGCTGGACTCAGCAGGGTTATTATAGTTTTGAAGTTTTCATTAGTTTTTATTTTCATTTAATTTTTCATTTCACTTCAGTTTCAGTTAGTTTTAAGGATGAATTAATAGTTTTAGTTTACTCAAATTTCATGCTGCAGCTTTTTTTTAAAAGCATCGCACCACTTTAACTGAAAATATAAATATACATCTAGAAGATAAAGAGTATTTAAATCCTTCATTTCATCAAGCATGTCAGTGGTTTCAGTGTCGCAGACTGCCATCTGTTTCACACGTGTGCAGACTGAGAAATCCGAAAGAAATCAGAGTAAGGGTATACATGCACTGAGAAATGTGATTACTGTGCTAAAATCCAGCTCTCTTTTTTATTCTTAATCAGATTTCTAGACCTTACTCCGATCTAAGAAATCAGAGTGTGCTGTTTACATGACCATTTGAATAATCAGATAACTGCAGAAATCCGATTATGATCTGATTTTTGAGTGCATGTAAACGCACTTATAGTTTTTTGTCATGTTTAGTTTTGTTACAGTTGTTTTTCAGAGGTAATTTTCACTGTAGTAATAGTTTTAGGTAACTATTACTAAATAACCCTGGGACACGGTCAGTACTGTTTCTCATGTGTGTGTGAACTGTTTTTTTTTTCAGATTACACTACAGTTTTCTGGCAGTCTTCAATGTTTGTTCAGGTCCAAACATCTTTTGGCATGAAATTGAAAGTGCAGGTTTTTCCAGAAATCCAACTCTATTTGTATTTACCACCAACTGAAAAGACTACAGGTATTTATACTCTCATGAATTTTTCACATTGTTTCGGCAAAAGCTTTTATTTTCTTTTTCTTCATGTGTTTCTGTGCATGTGTACATTTATTCCACATCAATATAGGTCTTTGTGGGACCTATAACAACGATACAGAAGATGACTTCACCACTAGCAGTGGAATAGTAGAAAATGCAGTTCTGCCTTTTTCCCAGTCCTGGACAATGGGAGACTGTAGCCCACCTGATTCTTCCATATGCATCAATACTGAGAATGGTAAATTTCCTAGTATTTTTATCATAAAGGACATTATAGTCATGTTTTGTTCGTATAGTGAAAAGTTGACAACCAAAAAGTTCCACCTTTTAGAATAATGTTGAAGACACCAACAGTTAAATTACAGTAAGAAAGACTGGCCTTTTACCAAGTAGAGTTATTTTAACCCAAGCTACTTATTGCCTCAAACACATTAAATGAGGACAGATGATCAGTAATTAACGTTTAACACAGTAACACAGAGTAATTAGAACGTTATATTGACTGTCTCCACATTTTCATTTAGGTCTGTTGTTCGTGACATGGCTTTACATGTATAGCATTCTGTGTATGTTTGGTGTTTGTTGTTTATCACTGTGATTCTGTTTCTGTTCTTTAAAAAATCCTATGTATTCACCAGCTGCACTGTTTCAGCATAAACTTCTCCACCACTGATTGAATGTTTTTCATAGTCTTTGGTGGAAAAGTTTATGCTCAAACAGTGCAGCTGGTGAATACACAGATTTTGACTTGTGCTGTATGTTTGTTCACACTAGTTTTGATTTCCTTTTATATCAGTTTAATTCCCTTATAATGTGTTTTTCATATAAAAGAACAATTGCTCTGCCCTTTGCTGATTGCTGGTGGTATTTTGTATTTGTCATTATTTCTCTGTAGAGATATTTGCTGAAGAGAAGTGCAGCCAGCTGAGAAACACAAGCAGTGTGTTTGCCCGCTGCCATGATTATGTACCTGTTGGCATGTTTTTTGACGTAAGAGCGAATTCAGATTTTATTTATGCTTGAAGTTTTGATGAAAAAATACAACAGTTCTGAAAGTATATCTTGACAGAAAGTTAATATCAGTGTTGGAATCTCCTCAGGCCTGCGTTCAGAGAACCTGCCAATGCACCTCTGGATTAAAGGACTGTCTGTGTGTTGCCCTCAGTAACTACGCTAAAGCCTGTGCCAGTCAGGGAATTGACATCGGTGACTGGAGAGCAGAAACAGACTGCAGTGAGTACATCTCTATTAGTACATCGACATAAAGTATTTTAAAACAGATAGGATCTCACCAAAATGTTAAGGGACGTAGCTTAACCCTCTGAGTTAGTCCTATGTTAATTCATCTTACAGGGCATCATAAAGGATAGAAAGCGTGTAGAAGATTTTGAACATGAATAGAAAGTGTTTATTATAAATTCTTATTAGTTACATAATTGCTCACTTTTACATTCAGTTTACTTTCTATATTGACAGATTCAAGTTTGTACATTTGACCTTTTTCTGTTGGTATCATTGTCAAAAAATGACATGGCAAAAATGTAAAATGTAATGTAAAAGCTTTTAAATCATGTTATAATATCTTTGTTTACTGAAAAACAAAAGTATGCTATCAGTTGAAAGTTTAGAATCCTGTCAGAGCTATGAATGAGAAATAATTCATGTAAAATTACGTTTTGTTGTCAATCACTGTGATTTACAGTCATATGCAAAGATTTGGGTGCCCCTCGTCAAATAACGTTTTACATGATATTCTTTTTAATATATATATATAAGTCAAAATAAGTTAACACATCCACTATGGAGGAAACTCTTCTGCATATTTTAATGCACAGTTACTATTCATTTTCTCAATTTAAAATACTGGAGAGAAAAAAAAACATAAAATGTAGCCTGCACAAAAGTTATGGCACATTTCTTTCTGTTCAATGCATTAAACTTTGTCAAGTGTGTTCTCTGTAGAGGAACTTATTTTCACTTAGAAAATTAACAAAACATAATTTAACTGATGTTCGTACTTTTTTTTTTACATGACTGTATGTCAACATGACCTCAGTTTGCAGTAAGCATGTTGTCCTTCTGTATTTCAGGTATCGTCTGCAATGGCAATCTGAGGTTCAGTTACAACATGCAGGCTTGTAACCAGACTTGTCGCTCTTTAACGGGCCATGATCCCACCTGTGAGGTTCAGGTTGACCCAGTGGAGGGCTGCGGCTGCATGCCAGGAACACACCTCAACACCCCGCAGGAGTGCAGCCCTAGCGCACTCTGTGCGTGCCACTACCAGGGAGGAACCACACATCCGGGTCCTGTGATTATTGATGGGCGACAATGGTAAAAACCTGGGAAGTTAACATTAACACAGACACCAATGCAGAAGTTCTGAAGAAAATGGCTAAATGAGTTTAAAAGGAGGAAATGCTTGTATTAATTATTTATTTAAATAAAAAGGAAAGATCCCTTCGAGCCTGAAGGCACATTTTCAGATGAAAAAACTACATGTAAAGTATATTAACATATACAGTAAACATACAAAGGTGGTGTTTAAATAAAATGCGTGCAAATGATATTTAATGACTGCAAATGATGCCGGATATTTGTCTTACAGCATGTGTGAAAATGGAAATCTCAGCTGTTCTGCTGTTTGCGGTAAAGTTTTTCTTTGTTTTTGTTTCTTTTTTTTTCATAACCTTCCCACAAATGTTATATTTGAGAAAGGTTGGTAGGAAAGTACTTATACAGTGCAAACATAAGGGTGTGACTTGTAGATGTTGTAGACCTGTTAGTCCTTTTCAGTCTTGATATGTAGGCATATATGTCTCACCCTCCTTACACCTATTCTATCTGATATCTAAATGCACCAGACTAGCAAGGAATTATGGTGAATACTAAGGAATATGAATAGAAAATATTATTAGGTCTGCTGGTCACCCATCAGTAGACTATATGAGTGCAACATAGATTAATATGTGTTATTCCTAATATGAAATCTTTTTGTGTTTTTTTGTTTGGTTTTGTTGACTTACATTCAACAAACAATTGGACCATTGATGCCAGAGATTGCTGTATTCAGATACTTTTATTGGCATATATCCCATTCATGGTTATGCACATAATGTCTTTTGACTTATGTGTATGAATAATAATGTAGTATGTATTCATAAACATAAACAGTGTATATATGTTTGGGCTCCCCTGGGCAAAATTATATGTTTTATAATTTTTTAAGTGAAGAAAGTATTTTTTAAAAAGTAATTATTCAACAGAGAACACACTTCTCATTCTAATGCACAGTTATTGTTTTACATTATTTTTTTTTCTTAATCTAACATAATGGCGAGAGGGGGAAACTGAACTTGTTGCCTGTGCAGACGTTATGTCACATTTTTGTATTTTATGTTTTATTTTATTCTCACATGTTAAATACTGCAGTCAAATAAAAACTGTGCACTAAAATTGGCAGACAAATGTCATATTTAAGTTTGTTCCTTGTACAGAATGTGTTAACTTATTTTCCCTTAGAAAATAAGCAAGACAGGTACTTTGACTGGGAGTGTTGAAACTTTTGGAAACAACTATGTTTAAAAAATGAAAATGATAGGGGAAACATATTCAGACATTACAAATTAATCGCATTAGCGCTTTGTTGCAAATCTGTTGTTGGCATTTACAGCTTCGAGACAGGATGCTGTTATTGGGATCACTGTGTTATTTAGACCCATGTGTTTCTTCTGTCTAGAAAATATCCTTTTTTTCTTTCTTTTTTTAACTTGCGGTGCTGTTTTTCTAAGAGATCATGTTGCTTTGTCTTATAGACTGTCCACAGGGGAAAATATGTGTGCACTGCGCACAAGCAATAGTAAACACAGCACAAAAAACATGCGAAAGCCTGAGCAAGCCATTTGTAAGTATTTTTAACTGTAACTAAAAATAGTATTTTGCCCATAATGCCAAATGAGTATCAGATACTAGCTGTGTCTGTTGATAAATGTATTGTCCTGTTTGTCCTTGCAGAGTGTTGATGAGAACTGTAGCAATGGCTGCTACTGTCCAGCAGGCATGTTTGAGGACCATAACGGCACTTGTGTGACTCAGGAGAACTGCACATGTGAATTCAGCGGTAGTGTTTATGCATCTGGGCAGAGCGTGGAGACAAATTGTAAAAAATGGTGAATGAACTTATCTTACTGTTCATAGCTAATTGGCATAAACATGGAGTAGTCATGTCTTAAAATATTTAGCAGTGTTATTCATGATGTTATTTCGGCATGGCTAGCCTTGGTGAGGAATATTAATCACTGACGAATCAGTAGATGAGAAATTAAACTGAACAATGGTTTATTTCACAGTGTCTGCAGAGGAGGACAGTGGTACTGTGAAGGGGAGCCATGCCCAGGGGTGTGTGAGGTGTTTGGCAATGGACAGTATAATACCTTTGACTCAATGTGGTACCGCTTTGATGGGAATTGTCAGTATACGCTGGTTGAGGTGAGTTCTTGTTAAACTACTAGATGCAGGAAGAACAAATGTGAACGGTGAGCTTCATTAGTTAACATGGAATCTTTTGCAAAAAAAGGAAATGTTTTGAAGTGTAACAAACTCTTTACTCACAACGTAATGATGTTCAGTAGAAACTGAATTACGATGCACGTAAACTAAATTTCTCTCAAATATGATTTTTATTTACGTGTACAAATAATGCAAGTACTGTTTTCTGCGTGTGTCTTAGGATGCCACTGGGGATGGCCACGGGCTGTTTGCAGTCAGGGTGGAGAGTGTGCCTTGCTGTGACGAAGTCTTGACCTGTTCTCGTGCAATTTCAGTGGATCTCCAGGTATCTAAATCTCTCTTGATATGTCTGAGCATTGATGCTGTCAGAAAAACTTCTATCTCGAAATAGTTCATTTAACAGGAGATCTTAATTAAGTTTACTGTACATTAATGGAAAGAAATTTTACTCCTAGTGATTTCGGGCCATTTCACAATCTAAGCTCATATTTTAATATGAGATGATTTACTAATCAGGTGTTTCTTCCTGTAAAATTAATTTACATTGTTTTCTAATGGGCTCATTTATCTGTGCATACCCACTAATTATGTGAAAGTTACAGAGAGGCAAGTTTGACTCTTTTAAAGGGCGATTGTACAGATTTTTCAAGATTTCTGCATAATTAAATGTTATAATATAAACAAAGTCATTCAGAGTGGTCTCAAGTGAAATGTTCTATTATATAAAAATTGATAGCTCACAGTGGTGGTGATAGGAACCAGAAATCCAGAGCTTCAGGGCCTCTAAAAGCTACAGAAAGTTATTATACATGACGTAATAACGAACATGCTGCCTGATGCATCCATCACAACCACTGTAATAAAAAATGATGATTTTCTACAGTTCACATTGGACCACTCTGACTGACTTCGTTTACATGTCAATGATTTGATTATGTAGACAATTAGAAAAATCAGTGGAATTCCCCTTTAATACCTACATTTTCTTTTGTAGTGTGTGGTGCACTGTTAGAAATTAAGGTACTGCGCAGGTACATTGTTCATTCATCAAGGTACAAACAATAAAAATGTGGTTTTAGGGTCCGATTGTGCACCTTAAATACTTTTGAAAAGTACATATTTGTACCTTTTCATAACCTAATGTTTTAAAACAGAACAATGAATTAAAAAGCCTGGAGACGAGATGGGCTGTGTGGAGTCAATACAATTTAGAAAAATAATTTCAATGGATTATGGTACAAGCATGTTCCCTGACTAAAGGTACTAAGATGTAACCTTGAGGGTTCCATCCCAGTGACACTTTCGCACCTTTTTTCTGAAAGCGTATACTGTCCTAAATGATCTGCATGTTATAATTATGCTTGAATGTGAGTGAGTGAATTTTGATTGAATAGGATGTGGTGACTCTGATCCTGCGTGATATGAACGTCACACAAACACTGAAGGCTGGGTGGCAACTCCAGGCGCAGCCACTATACTCTGTACATACTGTGGGCCTCCACATCATCATCTCAGTGCCAGATCTGGGGCTCACTGTGATCTGGGACAAACACACCAGAGTCAAAATCAAGTTGCAGGCCAGATGGAAGGTAAGCAGCCCTGCTGTTGTTTGTGAAAAGACCTGATGTACAGCAGCTGACAGTGGTATTGAAGTTTGCATGGACTTTTCATTTAAGCCAGATGAACCATGAACAGGTTCCATATACCATAAATATTCCATAAAAAATCAGTCAGACAATATGACATGCTGGGTTGAATGTAATTGTAAAGGCAAGTCGATTTAAAGACTTAAAATATTGTATATTTTTAACTGCCCCCCAACATGTGGTTTTAGTTTTGAACAAAGTGGTCAGAATATGTGGAACTTCTTAAAGCATGTTGAGCAAGCTTGTAAAGTAAATATGTATGAAGCTGCTTGAGAGAATGCTTACAGTGTGAGAAGCTGCGTAAGGGCAAAGATGGCATTTTTTTTACGATACTATTATTATAAAATGTGGAGAATATTACAACTAATGAGAAGCCCTTCATGAGAATGTGTTTCCAAATGTTTTACTGGTATGTAATGGTTACATTTATATGCATAACTTTGGACAAAATTGGGCCAAATTAAATTTTTTTAAAATGATAATACATAAACACAACCTCTGCAGCAAACTGTTTTAATTTTGTTCTGCAAATGTTAATGTAGTTACTTTATATTTGGAAAAAAATGAAACCAATAATGTTCAGGTCAGGGGCTTATGAGAGCCAGTCCAAAAACTTCAGCTTGTTTATCTTGAAGTAGTTCATGGTGGATTTTGAGGTATGTTCTGGAACATTATCATGTTGTAAACACCAGTCTCTTGACTGACTATGTCACATTTGCTTCCAGAATCGGCTAGTATTTAGTGGAAATCCTTTTGTCCATGTACTTGTGCAGTGTTTCCTGTGCAACTGGCTGCCACACAATCCCAAAGCATAGTAGAGCCACCCCCAAGCTTAACAGTTGGCAAGATGTTCTTTTCATCAAATGCTGTGCCTTAACATTTGCAGAAATATGATATTTTTAAAAGTTTCGTTGCTGAAGAGGTTGTGTTTACTTTTTTACCTTCAACAATCAACAAAATGTGTAATTTGGGCTGAGGTGCCCAAACTTTGGCATACCGGTTTACCTTGGGTATGTGTAATACTTTATTCCTTCTTAAACACATTCAACTGTTTTAAATGTTCTAATTTTAATTCAGTCCTAAAGGATTTCTCTTCATGTCTGTGTTGAATTTCCTTGACCTTTTTCTGTGTTTATCTTGCATGTGGACTGACAGGGTAAAGTGCGGGGTCTGTGTGGCAACTTTGATGGAAAAGTGATGAACGACTTGCTGACCAGTAGCTCCTCCGTGGTGTCCAGCACATTGGAGTTTGGGAACAGCTGGAAGACAGCTGTCCCACCCTGTTCAGATGTGACCCAGGAAGTATTTCCCTGTGAACGTCATTCGTACTGTGAAGCCTGGGCTCAGCGTCGCTGCATGATCCTGCAAAGTGACACATTCAGAGACTGCCACCTAAAGGTCCTTATCCAACATGTTGTGTAAAAGACTTTGGGGAAGAGATGGAGGAAATGATCTTTGTTCATTTGAATGGATATAGAACTCTATGTCTTTATTTTTAATATGAAATAAGACATTGATGTGATTCATATGTATTAATTTCATAAGAAATATGTAATCAAAAATAACTATACTGCTATAAAATATTCACTACAGTTTTATGTTTATTTTGTCTGAGTCAAATAGTTTGGCACCTTGTAAGCATATAGCTTAGATTGTTTTTAAAATGATCAGTTCAACTGGGTGATTGTGTTGAGATGATGAAGAGAGGGGAACATCAGTACTTCATTAGATGATTAGATGTTTTTTTTTGCTGTAATTCGCAGGTTGATCCGACACCTTACTACCAGGCCTGTATTCTAGAGTCATGCTCATGTGAGTTTGAGGGTAGGTTCTTGGGATTCTGCACAGCTGTAGCAGCATACGCTGAAGCCTGCACAACACAGAATGTCTGTATCAACTGGAGAACCCCAGACTTGTGCCGTATGTACCTTTAGACCTCAACATCACTTAGTATTTTCATTTTATCTTTTTTAATGGCACGTGCTGTATGCAGGAAATGGAAGTGTCTTGTAATATATTTTATGAAAACTGCACTAACATATTGATTGTTTTATATTTGTGGCAAGCTTTACTCTCCTTCACACCCAGCTCAAACTATAACACACCATGCTCTAAACTGAGATGCATTTCATGAGTTTAATTTAGTTAACTTGAATTTAACAGTGACTTTTACGGTGACGAACACTTTTGAGTAGAGTAATATTGTCTACTTAATAGAAACCGGTAAGCTGACAGTCACCATCTGTTCACTTCTATTATAGCAATGTAGGCTAAACTAGTCAATATGTACGATAACAAGATTTTAATGTAAATAAGAAAAACATGTAAAACGCAAACTTAACCTTAGTATGATGATGACATGTTATAGCACAGAACTAACGAAAATAAAAAAAAATAAGAGTTGATTAAAATAAACTGGGAAGCCCAATCTCCAGTGTTAAAGTATATTATTTTGGGCAAGGTCCAAAATACAGGGCCCCCCCCCCAGTAAATTTCTTGGACCCCCCGATTTGTCTCAAAATCAAAATGGGTATCCCTGAAAATAAACTTGATGTTATGCTCTCCCTTAGGGGAAAAATAGACACTCAAATACAAATTCCCCGTAAATAGGGAACTCAAATGTTAATATTAATAACTGATAAACTGATGCAGCACTGATCTGCCTCAGGTTGACGCTGTAGCATATTGGTTTACTCAGTTGGTCCTTCAAAGCCTAGCAACTGTAACTATGGTTGGGATACCTCTAAAAAACTTGTAAATCTGAAAACTTGCCGAATTTCTGTGGACAGAGTGAATTTTTACTAATTTTTCATAATCGAAGAGTAAAGTTAGTGTCAATAAACAGCACAAAAGGTGCTTCGGTCTTGCTCTAATAATGAACAGGCTTGTTCTGCTTAGTTTGTTTGTTGTTCGTGATGCATGTATTTCATTGATTAGAATGTGCACATGCAGGTCGTTTCAGAAGACAGGTTTAGTTTGAGTTTAAGAAATGTGGCAGACACAGCCGACAATGTCTGTCATACAGGCTCATTATTCCAAATCAGTGCCTTTAATGTCACTGCAACAAACTTTGATGTTGTTTAAAAAATCTAATTTCAAATTGCTTGTTGTAAATTATTTGGGCTTTAACCGCATATTTTTCTTGATAATTATTGATAAGACCCTTGAAATCAATTCGAGGTCTGAAACTCCAGTTCTGGTTTTGCTCTTTTACACACACACAGCAGCGAGTTGCCCCGTGCCATGCTGCTACACAGAGACACCATCAGAAAATTATTTTTCATTCTTAGGTATAGTTTGATGTTTTAAGACACTTTAGACACTTTATCCAGAGCCCTGAACCATATGGCCTTATGACATTCAATGAGTCATGCCAGACTAAGTTTTAATTATTACTAATTTACTAAATTACTAAACTTAGTGGGGATTTCCCAAAAGTACTACAAAGTAATAATAAACTCCCTTCCTGGTATGTGTGGAAATCTACTCCCTCACTGTGTCTGCTTAGTGGAGCGATTAACATTAATTGTGTACGTTCTTTCCTCCACAGCGGTGTATTGTGACTACTACAATGAAGAGAGCAAGTACGGTTGGCATTATGAGCCGTGTGGTCAGATCGAGACTTGTGGGAAAAAACAACGCTTTACTGGAAGGCTTGAAGGTTTTCATTCTTCCCTTTGTGTCTTTGGAATTCATTCTATTTTCACACCTGCCTGTAGTTTTGCTATTTTGAGGGTCTCATAAACTGATTGTGATTTATGTTGTATAAATGAATGATATTTAAATGCATATGTTTATTAGTGTTTTGCATTTTTTGTGATACAGAATAGATTTAAATAAATTTATGCTCTTTTTGGCTAAGGTTGTTACCCAAGGTGCCCTGCAGAGATGCCATATTTTGATGAGAACACAAGAAAGTGCTCCACTTTGGACAACTGCACATGTTTCTTCAACAACACAGTAATTAGACCTGGTGATAAAGTGACTACCTACAGGGAATGCTGGTTAGTTAATATTTTATTTGCAATGCTGGGTAAAATGTAAGGTACTAGTTTTATTTAAATGTCTGTAATATATAATAGCTTATTGAATGGTTTGTGTTCTTGCCATAGTGAATGCATTGGTGGACAAATCATTTGCGGTGAGAATTCTTTTTTTGTCAGCTTTGATATATATATAACTAATTTTACATTTTAAAATATTCATTGTAAAAGATATATTTGTGTGTTAATTTTGAATGCAGGAGAATGTGCAATACCTACCCCTGGAAAGAAGATAATCATTTACACTGCAGGAACTACAACCACAACGACTACAGAAATACCAAGCACGACTGGAGAAACTAAACCTACAACTTCACTAATTACAACTACGTCAAGGACAACAGTGATTAAAAGAACCACAGAGACACCAGGTACGACTAAACTAACTGAACCCTCAAATAAACCAGAGACAACAGTGACCACAACACCAATGACAGAAACACCAGGTACAACTGAACGAACTGTACCTACAACTCCACAAAATACAACTATAACAGAGACACCAGAGACAACATTCACCATAACAACCTCCGAAGTACCAAGTACATCTGAAAGAACTGAATCTACAACTGTACTAGAGACAACAGTGACCACAACACCAATGACCGAAACACCAGGTGCAACTGAAGAAACTGAACCCACAACTCCACAAACTACAACTATACCAGAGACAACAGAGACAACAGTCACCACAGCAACCTCTGAAATCCCAGTTACAACTGAAGAAACTGAATCTACAACTATACCAGAGACAACAGTGACCACAACACCAATGACAGAAGCACCAGATACAACTGAAGAAGCTGAAACTACAACCCCACAAACTACAACTGTACCAGAGACAACAGAGGCAACAGTCACCACAGCAACCTCTGAAATACCAGGTACAACTGAAGGAACTGAATTTACAACTATAACAGAGACAACAGTGACCACAACACCAATCACAGAAACACCAGGTGCAACGGTCACCATAACAACTTCTGAAATACCAAGTACAACTGAAGAAACTGAAACTACAACTCCACAAACTACAACTATACCAGAGACAACGGTCACCACAACAACCTCTGAAATACCAGGTACAGTTGTAGAAACTGAATCTACAACTATGCCAGAGACAACAGTGACCACAACACAAATCACAGAAACACCAGGTGCAACGGTCACCATAACAACTTCTGAAATACCAGGTACAACTGAAGGAACCGAATCTACAACTATACCAGAGACAACAATGGCCACAACACCAATGACAGAAACACCAGGTATAACTGAAGAAACTGAACCTACAGCTCCACAAAACACAACTACACCAGAGACAACAGTCACCACAACAACCTCCGAAATACCAGGTACAACTGAAGAAACTGAATTTACAACTATACCAGAGACAACAGTCACCACAACAACCTCCGAAATACCAGGTACAACTGAAGGAACTGAATTTACAACTATACCAGAGACAACAGTCACCACAACAACCTCCGAAATACCAGGTACAACTGAAGGAACTGAAACTACAACTTCACAAACTACAACTATACCAGAGACACCAGAGACAACGGTCACCGTAATAACCTCCAAAGTACCTGGTACAACTGAAGGTACTCCAGCTACAACTATACCAAAGACAACGGTGACCACAACACCAATGACAGAAACACCAGGTACAACTAAAGGAACTGAATCTACGCCTCTAGTACTTACACGTCCACCCGTAAGCCCTAAGTCATATACATCAGGTCAGCAGTCTGAGGTGACAACTCTTCCAGTCACATCAACACAATACACAACTGTAGGTATGTAATTCGTCAGCCATCTCCACAAGTCAGCCTTTACAAGTTTTATAAGGCGTCGCAAAAAATGAAAACTGTTTAGGCAGTCTGAAAACACTTTTTGTATTCTGAACAGTCTCTCTCTAATGTGAAGGGTTTTGCAGGGACCCCTTGCGAAACCAAAGCTGGCCCAGTGGTGCTGAGTGGAAAGAGGATTGCTTCCATAAGACCTGCAGATACGGCACGATTGAGATGACACCTGTCACATGTCCAACTCTGGTCCCGCCGGTGTGCCGTGAAGACTTGATGCGGGTGGTGAAAGATGAGGAGGGCTGCTGTGAAATTTGGCAGTGCGACTGTAAGTGCGGTGACAGCGCATCTCTTCCACTGTCGTTTGAGTGACATTTGATGTGTAAAGCTTGCTGCACGCAGCCGGTGTGGTGCAGAAGCGTTGTGGTTACTGCTGACTCTGTGCAAGTTAAAGACCCCCCTTCAATTATTTAATTTCCAATGAAGGTGATCATTAAGTACTGAATAAGTAATTCATTTTTCAATGTCAGGAAAAAACTAAAAACAAATTTAACTAAAACTTACACAGAAGTCTCAACATCTAAATATGTAACAAATTATTTTTGAGTATTCAGCATGTCCATCCTATATTACAGCTTCCATTCTTTTTAAATGATTTTTTATAGAAATCTGCAGTGATATTTTCCGTATCTACAAAGTTCCGGCTTAGAAGCTGCGTTTTATGCTTTTCTCAATCCAAGTAATCCCAAAAGTATTCAGTGATATTGAGGTCTGCACTCTGGGGTGGTCAGTCTATTCTGAGAACACTAGCCTCTTCTTTGTTTGATTTTCTACTTTTTTATCCATTTTGTTTTCTCTGTAAGGGCCTCTTGATAGACATCCTTTCAGACTCATAGTGTTGAGTTGTCTTCTCACAGTGGAAGGAAGGACAGAAAGACCTATGCTTTTTTTTTGGATCTGAAGCAAGACTGGAGCTTGATTTTCTCCAATCTGTCAAAGAAGAAAGTTTGAGTACTGTTCTCTGATGGTGACATTTCTAGTGGTCCACTACGTCTTGCACAGTTGTTAGGAGTCCCATTTTCTCTGTATCTTTTAATCGCTTTTTGGAAACTTCTCTTATTTTGTCTTTGACTTTCCCCTTCTTTATACAAATGGATTATCTTATATCTAACCTCCTCAGAAGTGTCTCATGAAAAATGAGTAACTTGTGCTTAGTGGCGGTTTTGAATGTAAATTGAATAAATGAAGGGTGTTCTCTGAGATTTGCACAGCACTGTGTGCTCTCATGGGGAAAAGGTCTGGTTATGGCAGTGACGCGCCCACTGCAGTTGCCGTGCTACCATCATGGTCAAGAATTGAGACCTCTTTTTTAATGCATTTTTTTGTGCAGCCGTACTTTAGTGTCAAGTTGATGCAAAAAATAACACAGTACTAGTTACTTAGTACTAGTTAATTACTCTACGGGTAATACTGAAGTAGGTTTCACATTTCTGTCTGACCACCGGCAGAATAAAACTCTGGAATGCCCACTGACGTGAGAGCAACGTGACAATGGCATCTAAATGTGCTGCTGCTGTGATTGCACTGCCAAATTACAGTGATTGAGAAGAAAACAGCAGAACTCACATATACATTGCTTTTGAGACTAAGTCTTATGTTCTTATCTTATTTCTGTTTCAGTTTACAGTTACTTATTTGTATTTTTGTTTGAAGTTACTGGCATGATGTTAGTTAAATTACAGGTCGTAAGTCATATGTGAGCGATAGCAAGTAATGGTCTGTTTCCCCATGTGAGTATATGTTGATTTCTGCTTGCAGTGTATGTAGAGGGGTGCTTGCACATTGAGCTGACTACTGACAGAATCAGTCAGCTGTTTTTCAATCCCGGTACTCTGGACCTAATGTTATGCACATTTTAAGTCTTATTTATTATGTAGTTTTCCCTACAATAACATCCCTGATCCAGCCGTGAAGAGCAGTTACAGTACAGAGTTGAATGAGGTGTTGTAGATGAGGGAAAGCATACAAATTTGCATAGTGTGGCATCCACAAAGCTGGCATTAGGAACCACTGGAATAAAAATAATAATTATTATTATTATTATTTGAATGAAGGATGTTGCTGTTTATTTCTGTCATGTGCCTGAAGACTACGTACAATTATTCAGTCTGCTTTAATTATGCTTAAATATTTTTAGCACAGAAATACGATTTCTGATTTTGTTATAATATTAAATCTGGTGTTAAGACTTATTGTTAGATGCATCGACTACCGAAGTTCGATACTGTGACGTTTCTACTAGCAGTATCTGCCAGTAAGACTCAACCATTACACTCTGCCACTGCTGTAATAATTGTTTCCTCAATATTTCCCTCAGGTCAGTGTGAGCTCTATGGAGACCCGCACTACATTTCCTTCTCAGGAACTACATTTGACTTCCTGGAAAACTGCACTTATACATTGGTGAAGGAGAAGATTCCTCGGCACCACCTTAGCATTGCAGTGGATAATTACTACAGCACGTCTTTGCTGTTCGGCTCATCAGCCAAGGGCGTCATTCTGAAGTACCATGATGACACAGTCACACTCCAGTTAAATATTGATAATTACACAGTGGAGGTGGGTATACTTCTTAAGCTATTATTATTGTGATATCTGTTTTTTCAATCACCCTGTGGCACTCGGCTACACACAAAATGAATATTCCCTTCAGTGTAACCTGATCTCAAATGAAGAAAATGATGATGATGATAATGATGATGAAGTCAATATAAATACATGGATACAAACATATTTGTGTTTGTGATGTGAGGTGTTCAGGTTTGCTGTATGCCTCAGAGAGTAATGGTACAGTGGTAAGCACAGAAATAAAAGTATGAACTGAGCGAAATTTGAATTTATTTGTAAACCAGATGAAAGATTTGTACATTTTCTTCCTGTTGTATATACTCTGTTCTTCAGTTCCCAATAAACATTAACATGTTCAGTAAAGCAGAATGATGATTAGACTTTAAGACACACTGTCTAAGTGGTCTGAATGTTTATTTACAGAAATATCTACAGCTTTTTAAAAATAAACAAGTGAATACGTTTTTAACAAGATAAATACAGTTAGTAGACTGACAGAATCCTAGTCAACTAGCAAGCAAGCAAAGTTTATTTATATAGCGCTTTTTACAGCAGGTGTTGTCACAAAGCAGCTTTACAAAACAAAAAATCAGCATTACAGAAAGAAATCCGGGCCCAAACCCCCATGAGCATCGCCAGTGGCAAGGAAAAACTCCCTATGAGACAGGAAGAAACCTTGAGAGGAACGAAGACTCAGAAGGGGAACCCATCCTCCTCTGGTCGACACCGGATAGTAAACATTGTTAGTGCAAAAATGGGGAAAACAGGTGGAGCAAATGATTAATTTGATTAGTTTAGTTTATGCAGCAGCATCAGTGGGGTCAGGATGTGAGGGTGAGGTTTGCACGGTGTTGTACCGCATGAAGCTCAGTGGTGGTCAAGCTGGTCCCGAGGGCTGGCAGCACTGGCACCCGATCAAGGCAGAAGAGGCAGCAGCATCAGAACGCACAGGATGGGCAGCTGTTCAACTCGGCAAAGAAAAGAAAGAAAGGAAAAACACACAGAGAGTCAGTTCTGTAATGGGTGACTGATCACAGATTAAAGGGTTAGCAGAGCAGCGGAGACTCTGGCAGGTATAGAACTGACAGGGAAAACTAATTACCAAAGGCTTGACTATACAAGTAAGTTTTTAGCTTAGACTTAAACACTGAGGCTGTGTCTGAGTCCTGAACATTAACAGGAAGACTATTCCAAAGCTGGGGGGCTTTGTATGAGGAGTGCTACAGTTAGACAACTAGTCAGCCCAAGAGCACAGCCCAAGCTTAAATGAATAAAAAGTTGACTTTTTCAATTAATAATGGTTCCTAGTTTACATATTTGTTATTAGTCCTCCTTAAAGGAGTATTTTTGTTGTTAATAAGCTGATTAATCATTAAAATTTTTTTTTTTTTTTCAGAAATGTACAATAAGTGGGTTTATTAGGAATGCATGGGCACTTAAGCCAGTTTAAGCTCAGTCCAGACTTTTCATGTTTTCTGTTTTTTGAATTTTATTATTATTTTTTAATAAATTTTGCACAGAGAGATTAATCTTTCATTTTATTACAAAACTGAAAAATCCATTGTTTATTTCCCCTATGCCTTACTTCCAAACTCCCAAATATTTTTGGATCAATGTCTCAGTGGGTTTGATTTCATTCAATCTGTTTTACAAAAGCTGTGCAGCACAAACAGAGAATTTTGAATCCACTGATTATATAATTTTGTATCAAAATATAAATCATAGTTCATATGGCCGAGTGGCGTAGGCAGTAAAACACTTTTGGGTAGGCCTGTGAAAAAGTGGGTAGGCCAAGTTGGTAGATGCAACTTCCGAAATGTTTATGACGTTTATATCTTGTCACTGATGACACCATTATTAAATTTATTTTTGGCATTGAAAATGGGTAGAAAACAAAAATACTTTGTCGGGGACTAGATCTCACTTTTACAGCTTCTTCAGCTGGAGCTTCAAGTTCAAAGACTGGTGCACTGATAAGGAACAGGAAGGTTTGAGGCAATGGCAGACAGCAGCTAAGCAGTGATTAGAGGGTTAAGAAAATAGGGCAGAGCCTGGCTGAAAGCATAAAGATTTGATAGGTCATATATAGTGACACTCTTAGAAAAATCTAATTTCATTATCTTGAAAAATGCAGATTAATAAATATTATTTCTCCATTTTATTGAGTAAGTCTGTGATCAATATGCATAGCCCCTGGCCTGCTTGTGACTGTGCCCCTTATATCGCCTAACCTTAAGTGGCAGTAACATAAAAAAAACCCTCAAACATTGCTGCCAGTGTTGGTAAACCTATACGGCACACATATTTCATAGTAATAGAATCTTTTAATGCCATACTTCATTGTAAATACACTTTGCAGCTACATTAAAATTGCATTGCTGCATTATTAGACTAAATATTTTCTCCCTGTGATGCAACACAGTGGCAGTAAGTGGGAGAGGTACAAAGTAAATACCTGTGGGATATTGTTCCATGATAAGAATTTTACCATATCCTAGACACCGTGGTAAGCCCAAAAATGGTGAATCACAGACAGCTCCATAGCAAATACTCCAACAGGAGTGGCTGTGTAGAGCTACACTATGCTTACAAGATGGTATGTGCATTTTGTGTATATGTGGTTTTGAGAATTTTTTTTTAATTAACTTTTTCTGGCATATTTTTTAGGCTACTCTGAACGGCATACTGGTCCAGCCACCCTACGAAGAGAACGGCATAAGGTTTGAGGGCACAAATTTTAAGGTCTTCGTTTACATTGATGAAATCCGCTCTCACATCTCTTTCGATCCAGACAACACACTGCAGATCACTCTTGCAATGGAACACTTTCGAGATAACACTGTTGGACAGTGTGGTAGGTGCCCGGTAGTTTGGTTTACTTATTAATAGTGAAATATTATAGACCAAGAAAAACTAATTGCTATAGACAAGGAATAAATGTGACCAAAAAGAGAATTACATTGCTTTAGCTAGTTCTTAGTTGCTGATAATACCTGTATTAATGTACAGCTACAATGGTAACATTTCACTTTATTATGTGACTTCTAGTGACGTTATTATGACTGTATAATGTATTACATTGTAGAGATGTATATTCTGTTATTCAATAGTTATTATACTCTATTTATTGCACATGCATCATATTGTAAGCTATCAAAGAAATTGAACCGATCAGTTAATCAGTCATTCCGGTTTCATAGCAAAGGTCTCATTTGTTTTTCAGGTGTATGTGGAGGACCCTCATGTGTACGTAGGAGTGGTCGAGCTGAGAGTGATGACTGCTGTAACATGACTGCCTATGACTGGGTAGAGGAAGACCCTCTGAAGCCCCACTGTAATGATGCCCCCAAGGATTTACCCTGCGTCCCGGTCATCCCACCTCCGCCACCTCCGCCCTGTGTGGCCCCTCTCTGTGACCTCCTCAGACATGAGTAAACTGCGTCTTTTGTCTATCTCTTTTGAACTTCAGAGTTGTGTTTCCAGAAGCACTGTACATTACATTTGGTCGCTGACCATTTGACTGATTACTGACCATAAGGATTTTCATTGAGTGGGTTTAATGACACATTTTAATAAAACTTCAGTATTTGTTAAAGATCACACAGTTGCTTTTTATTTTCAGTCAATAGTAAAGATGTTGGACAACTATTTCATACATTTCATGCAGAATTATTGCACAAAACAAAAAGTAGATCGCCATTGTATGTGATTGTCTAATCATAAAAATAGCTTAATTTACATAGAATATTACATACAATAAATGTCTTTTTTCACTTTTTAGTTTGGTGGTATTAGATTGTGAAAGACGTAAGCCTCTAGCATATCAAGTGCACAGAGTGGAAGCTACATTCAAACACGGACAAACAAAGGAAACACTCATAAGCTCTAGAAACGAAATAATCGCATTTTGGGGAAAATTGGTATAAGTCGTGAGGTGTCACGAGATTCCAACCCTGTAATATGTCTGTTCTTTCAGAGTGTTTCGTGAGTGTACTCAGAGTCTGGATGTGGAGACTCTGGTAAAGAACTGCAGGTTTGATTACTGCATGGTCAACCGGAATATGAGCATCTGTTCCCCACTGCAACACCTGAGTGAGCAGTGCAAGAGATTGGGCTTCTGTGTGTACTGGAGAAACCTCACCGAGGGGGCCTGTGGTAAGGATTCACCGTCTTAACCACATAAGCAGGATAGGAGGGAGAATGTGTCCCAGTAGTTGTTCCACACGTCTCTGAAAAATGTGTGATTTGGAACAATTTTGTGTACATTTTTTATTTAAAGTTTTTTATAATTGTTTATAATTTAGTTATTTGAACTCTTTTGCTAATGTCTGCTTTGCTGATTAGTGATGTAATGATTAATTTGTTTTCTCGATGTACCATTAATAATTCCTCCTGATGCAACTACAGCAATCCTAAAATAGTGATTGACCGTTAATCGGGCAGATTAATGCCATTTTGGCTGATGTCTGCGCTCATGTGGCTGATAATTACAAAATGCAGGCACAACCACAGGCAGACTTGTCAGCAGTGTTGCTGTGGAACAATGTTAGAGCTCCTTCCTTTTGCCATTCTACAGGCAGACCTTAGTGGGAGCTGTGAGACAGTAAGAAACATGCCAATGCTGGGTTTAACTTCTCCTGATAGAAATGGTGACACTTAAATTCCCAGCTTTAAAAGCTCAATATATAAAAATATCAAAATATATAACTGGCCACTCTTAATTACAAATACAATATTTACTGTCAGTATAATTAAATTGATTCCAGTCTTTTAGTGAGAAAATTTGAATAACGTTAACTTGGGAGAAGTTGGGAATTGGAATGGTAGCCTTCGATAAAGTAGCTTCCAGGGCTCAAAAAATTGTTGTTCTTGTCTCAAGTCAACAATCCGCTATCACAAGTGATTGAATTGATAGTTATAAGATACTGTTGCCTTTCCTGATTTCTGCCTTTAGACCGTGGTCTGAGTGGTTCAGGAGAGGAGAGCTCTGCCCATTATTAGCTCCAGGGCCAGAGAGAGTTTATCTTTCAATCCGCTCTGGGGAAATACCCGCGATTTTGGCATGTTTCCTCTGATAAAGGATGAGTTAGACTGGAATGGCAGTGAAGTGCTGGGCATTTACTGCAGACAGTTTGATGATAAATTAAAAGAATGAGTGGCCTACAAGAAAAGAAAAAATGCGAGAGAGAGAGAGGGCATTTCATGTTGTGGCAGTGGCTACAGCACCACGTGAACTACAGGTAAACTCACTACAATTACCCCAGTGCAATGAACTCAGAACCTTATTCCTTTACGTTGCCAACAATACCCAGTATTAGTTACACTCAGTTGCATTTGCTAATGGGCTAAAGATCGAGCTTCGATGGAACAAGATGGCTTATGTTAACGGGAGTCCGAAGCTAGCATTAATTGTTTCAACTTACCAACAACATTTTGTGGAACGAACGTTATGAACTACTTGTGTGCGTAGTGTCTCGTGTCTCTCTCCCTCTAGGTGTGTGTGTGCACTTGTCTGTGCTTCATTTCACCCAAGCTAACTTGGCATAGCGTGTAATGATAGTGGTGGACAGAATCGTGGGACAGAATCTTCGCTCTATCACATTATCGTCACCTTTAGTCACTTGGTAGATGATATGACCAGCATATCTACAAAATAACCCAATGCATTTTTCTATTTCATTAACGATTAAAAATTTCATCTAAAAACATGTTTCTGGATAAGATAACCAAGTAAATTAGATTGGGAATATGCATGAAATATATTTAAATTTGAAACAAAGGAAAGTCATGAAATACATGGCTTTTCTTTCTGTTTTTTTTTTGTTTGTTTGTTTGTTTGTTTTTTCAACCCAAATACTGACCTTATATTTTTCTGTTGTAGTAATACAGATGGCTGGACAGAAATATATAAATTATTCACTTAAGCAATCAAGTGTTTCTTTTATTATTATTAAATTGTTGTATTTTATCAGATGCAAAATAAAGGCCAAACCCCACCCCCCCCCCTTTAAAAAAAACCCACGTAATATCGGCCTGCTTTCTAAATATTGGCATTGACCACTGAAAACCCACATTGCTTAACCACTAATACCAAATACCAGTACGTATGAATTGGTCAAAAATAGGTTTTTAAATGCTACGAATTGAACAAATCGTGATTTATTGCTTAAACCAATGAATCATGAATTGAATCAATTTGCTGGCTGCTCAAGAGTCCCCCATGCATGTTGATGTGGTAGGAAACTGTGTTTCTGTTTCTGTTTTAGATGTCACATGTCCTGATGGGATGATTTTTGATGAGTGTCGCAGCATTCCAGATGATGTCTGTCGAGGCGGGTAAGACATCATCAGTTAGATCGATCTGTCCATCTGTCTGTATCTCTCTATCTGTCTGTCTGACTGTCTAGCTGTCTTTCTGCCTGTCTGTCTTAGTATCTGTGTGTCTGTCTATCTGTGTATCTGTGCATATGTCTATGTATTTTTCTATGTATCTGCATCTAACTGTCTTTTTTTGTGCCTTTGTTTATCTACCTATTTTTTTTATATTTTACAGCTTTACAACCCACTTGCCTATTTTGTTTAAATCTGACAAGATAAAAAAGTACCTTTGCTAGCATGTCTCCATGTGTCATTTCTGTTTTTCGCATAGGCTGCGCGTTCAAGGGAAATTCGGTACAGATAGTATGAGATCTGGCTGCTTTTGTCCAGACAACAAATGGCTTGCAGACGAGCACAAGACCTTCTGTGTATCTGAATGCACCAGTGAGTGGCAGACTTTTCCCATGTTCCATATGCAGTCAACAAGCAGGACATTTACTCATTTACTCAGAAGTTCACACAATGCAGTTATTTGACAGTAATACATTTTTGTTATGTTGACTACATATTTAAAGACATTTAAAAGCTGGCATTCTGCATTTAACCATATAATCAGTTTCTTTTCAGATTCAGCATAACAAGGTGTGGACTGTCAGATTAACTCTTTAGTGATAGAAGTTTTCATACAATCAACTAAGACCACCTATTTTAAGGCCCAATCCCATTTCTTCTTTTTACCCCTACTCCTTGTTTTCGAGCGTAAACCTAACCCCTTGGAACTGAGTTACAAGGGGTAGTGGTTGAAATCACGAAATGGGACAACCCTCAAATAAAAAAAAAAAACAAACATTGCTTCATTAACAGGCTACTAGCGGTGCTCTGTTGGCGATCCGGCCTGTCTTCAGTGACAGCAGAAGAGGGAAAAGTTCAGCAACCTCTCTGCCAGGCTTTATTTATATTTAGGGCATCATGTGCTTTCAAAGAGGGGGGATAAGACAATTATTTATTATCACTCACTGCTAATTCTTTGGTGATACAAGCTGAAGTCTGATATTCGCCAGCTTCTTGTTCGAATTTTCCCGTTCCACCTTAAATGGTGCAGCAGTTACATTCTGGCGCTTCAGGCGTGAATACTGCTGGACTATTTATGGTGGAACGGGAAAGTTAGCTAGGTAGCTACCGAGACATTAGCATGCTATTAGTGTTTTTTTATGCTTGTTATGAAGAAAACAATCATAATACATTGAAACGACATTAAACTAAGATAATACAATAGTTATTGTAATTTTTAACAGAGAAAATACTCACATTTGTGGGTTTCTTTGGTCACTCGCGCAGCCATCTTGCTGGTTTTTCTTTTTTTCTCATAACACTCCGTTTGGAGTGTGCCTCTGAAAAACTTCCGTTTGGAGGGCCTTGTAGCCCTAACGCTTTGCCGTACCCCTCCATCTCAACAAGAATTGGGATACCCTAACCCTAGACGTGAAAGCGCAAAACAGAGGGCTAAGGGCTAAGTGGTGGGGCAAGGGGTGAAATGGGATTGGGCCTAAGTGTCAGTGGGGGTTAGTGGGGGTTGGAGGGGAGGGGGTTAGCTCTTTTTATAAAACGCTTTGATCTTCTCTGGCATATCTAAGTATCTAAACAGACATTTCTTGTGTATAATTAAAGAAACGTATGCTTTGTTTCTCTGTCAGACTGCAAAGGCCCACTGGGAGAGCCCATGCCGGTGAGATATTACTCTTTCATGTAATATTAAATTTAGAAATTACCCAGCTACCAACTAATTATAGAATAAGTCCAATAGTATTTCTGCATTGTTAAATATATGGAAATGTATTCAGCCAACAGGAGCCAAAATATTCACACAGTTTACTGACTTTTTACAAATACTTCAACATTTGTCTGAAGCATGTAAAGCCCCCCCCAGTCAATCATATGTACACGCAATCAGAATGTGTAGTTGAAGCTAGCTACTTGGCACATGGGCTGACACGTGCCAGTAGATGGAACTTAACAACACCAGTGTGGGTTGACAAGCAGCAGTAAAAATGCTCATGGCAAAATCTGTAACACCAGTATTTCCTGGAAGGGCCCAGTGGTGAGTGATAGGTCCTGGGAGATGATATTTAGAATTCTTTCTAAGCTATTGGTTGCACCAATATGTCACAAATACACCATATAACTCAACATATGGAAGGCACTGCCAGTCTCTTGGGGTATTGATGGCCTTAAGTCATGGTTTAGCCTTTTGTATTTTGAGTGACAAATATTTACTAAACTCTAGCAGAGATTGATGCTCGGAGATGTAAGCGAGAGTGAACAAGATGTGCATGTGAGACAAAGGACCTGAAATTTCAATGTGAAACAAGCGTGATGTGAAGCACCGTTTTCGCTAGAAAAGCTGCTGCATGTGTGTGTGTGTGTGTGTGTATATATACATATATTAAACAATAACTTGCCTGATTATGAACATAGATTTTGACTCTTTACTATGTCTGTGGTTGTACTCCAAGTTCATTTTCATGTTATCTATTTCATGTTATCTGTTTTCATGTTCTCTATTTAGGCTGGAGCAGTATGGGAGTCAAATTGCCACATATGCACATGCAACAACCAGACTCTGACGGAGGAGTGCATACCAATGCCACCTGCTCCAGACCCAACTTGTAGTGCAGACTCCATGCTTGTCTCAGGCTGCTGTGGCAACCAGATATGTGGTAATGTAGAGTTCCATTCAGCATTTTAAGTTATACTGAAAATTGCATATTTTCAAGTGATGGTCTTTCTCTGCTTTGCATTGTCCGTGTGCTCTCATATCCACAATGCCACATTTGTTTTGTTCTATTTGCTTCCACTACATTTAGTGTAAAAATGCCACCACAGGTTTTAACAAGACTGGTAATGCTGTTTTCTAGATAAGAAAAGATTTTCAGCATTATTTTTAGTACCAAACACATACTAAACTAGGGCTGCATGATAATTCATATTTTTATTGTTATCGCGATATGAGTTTCTGTGATAAACAACATTGTTAAGGGCTGCAATGACAGAAGAGATCAAATTACCTCACATGCAGCGCCGAAGTGATGTGAGTAGAAAGGAGAATGTAGCGTTAGAAGCCCAACAAGTGCTTCTCTGCACTAGGCTTAAATGCTGCTCTTTAAGGTGGAGAGCAAGTAACTTAACCAATCGATTAAATGGCCAGTTACAAAATTCACACGTCACAAACGGCTCTATTCTGAACTGCTAGCCTATAAAATGTTTAATGCTTAAAATGTGATAACTACTCTAAGTCTCAGTGTTGTGTGTAAAATGGATAGATTGTATATTAAAATGTATGAAGCAGTAATGGCTGCAACAAACCTGCTTCATAATAAGGAGCTTTTTAATGAATTCATATTTTTATATTTATTCATTTTGTAGCCCTATGTTGAAAATAAAAGTATGCATATTCATTACAAAAAGCTCTTCGGAAAATCCTGACTGTTTTTAGACCCGAAGCACCTCATAGAACTCAATTATAATTCACAGGCGGCTAATTTCCACAAGGGGGCACCATTAGCAGTCAGATAGCTTTTGATGCTTCATAAGAGCTGTGCTTTGCATCAGTGACATTGCAGATCCTTGTTCAGTCTTTCAGTGCACAAAATTCTTGCAATTCTGTTATAAGTAGCTATAAGTATATGTCATTATTTTTATTTTGTACAGTAGTTTTTATTTTTTTGTTTAACCTACATTTAACCAGGTGAGTCATTAATAACAACTTCTTATCTACAATGGCGCCTGTGAATAATGAATGGTGCTTTTATAATTTTCATGTTTTGCTAGTTGCTTATAGGTTGAGTTAGATTTATGTTTACACAACATAAAATTAAATTATTGTGGAACATCCAGTCAGAGGCACCCTATTTTAATGAAAGTTTATCTCTTCAAATATCCGCATTGTGAAATCCTACAGCTTCATCCAGCATCAAATTTTATGTCCATATCATGCAGCCCTATACTAAACACAGAGGGGTGGAGGGGAACTTGATCTGGAACCAATGAAAAAAACATTCTTAAAAATAGATCACACAGTGCTAAGAAAGAAAAACTGTATCAAAACTTTTGTGGATGGATTTACACCTTTATTAATTGCTAACACAGATTTAGGAACATTTAAACTTCCTAAATCTGTGTTAGCTTTACGTTCATTACAGTATAGGCACACTAATTATTATAGCTTGGGCTTGATGTGATGTTTCTAACCATTCCTCATAATCAGTGTCAGTTTAAACTATATTTTAAGATTGTTCATCTCTCCTTCTTGTAGTTGAGAAGACTTGTGAGTACAATGGACAGAAATACAAGGTAAAGGAAATACTTTACATAGTTGTAGATAACAATAAGGATTCTGTGACTAGTTGTATCTGCTGCTACAGTTTACGTCCCCTTTCACTTTCATGAGGCCAGTATACATTAACATAACATTGCATTAAATCAACTGTGAACAATGAATACAGTGAATCCATTGTAACTTCTGATGAAGTAACTGCTGATGGGTCTTGAGTATTTATGTAATTAATAGTTAAAGGTAATGGTTTGCAAAATGATAACACGGACTGCACACACATTTTGTGCTGCATCACTACACATTTTGCACCATGTTTTGCACCTGCATCCGGTCCTGGGAGTATAAATAGTGTTAGTCTGATGGTAAACATTAATTCAACACATGTTCAAGGCTTGTCCCTCTGTCTAGCCACAGAGTCGGCTGCCTTTGTTTTTTTGAGGAAGTCTCTAAACAACAGACCTTTTGAGAGCCAACAAATTTATGCCTGGAGTTTATAAAATAAATAATTAGTTGACAATGGAATTAACACATTTTTCTTCTTACCCCAAATGATGTCAATCAGCCAGGACTTCTTTAGTGTCTAAAGTTTACCTCTTTAATTTTGCACCGGAGATATGAGGCTAATGTACACTGTATGGACAAAAGTATTGGGACACCTACACATTACACTTACAGTAGTTGTAATGACATCCCATTCTAAATCCATAAACATTAATATGGAGTTCATCCCTCCTTTGCAACCATAACAGCTTCCACTCTTCTGGGATGGTTTCTACAAGTTTTTGGAGTGTGTCTTGGGAATTTTTGCCCATTCATCCAGAAGAGCATTTGTGAGGTCAGACACTGATGTTGGACGAGAGGGTCTGGCTCGCAATCTCTGTTCTGTGCAGGCCTGTCAAGTTCTTTCACACCAAACTCACCCAACCATGCTTTATGGACCTTGCTTTGTGCACTGGGGCTCAGTCATGCTGGAACAAAAAAAGGGTTTTCCTCAAACTGTTCCCACAAACTTGGAAGCATACAGTTGTCCAAAATGTCTTGATCTGCTGAAGGATTAAGTTTTCCTTTCTCTGGAACTAAGGGGTCTAGACCAACCCCTGAAAACAACCCCATAGCATTATCCCTCCTCCACCAAACTTTACACTTGACACAATGCCGCCAGGCAGGTAACGTTCTGCTGGCACTTACCAAACCCTGACTCACCCATCAGACTGCCAGATAGAGAAGTGTAATTCATCACACCACAGAATGCATTTCGACTGCTCCTGAGTCCAGTGGTGATGTACTCTACACCACTCCATCTGATGCTTGGGCGTTGTGCTTGGCACCCATGCCATGAAGCTTCCGGTGCACAGTTTTTGTCCTGATGTTAAAACCAAAGGAGGTTTGGAACTCAGTTATTGAGTCAGCAAAGCGTTGGAGACTTTTATGCACTATGCGCCTCAGCCCTTAGCGACACGCTCTGTAAATTTACATGGTTTGCCACTTCATGACTGAGTTGCTGTGGCTCTTAAATGTTTCCACTTTTCAATAATACCTCTCACACCTGATTGTGGAATATCCAGAAGGGAAGAAATTTTGTGAACTGACTTGTTGCAACGATGACATCCTATTGCAGTCCCACACTTGAATTCACTGAGCTCTTTAAAACAACTCATTCTTTCACAAATGTTTGTGAAGGCAGACTACATGGCTAGGTGCTTGATTTTATACATGTGTGGTAATGGGACTGAATGAAACACTTGAATTCAATGATTAAGAGGTGTGTCCCAATACTTTTGTCCATATAATGTAGCTAACAAGAAATTGAAACATATACGTAAGTAGCAAGGCCTTTCAGAATTATTACATAATCACCTGATCGCAGTTGTTTGTGCAGATTGCAATTATTGAAGTTGATCACAGTTATTTTCCGCAGTTGTTAGCTTTCACAGACATATGTTTATGTTGCTACAAACAATGTGAACTGGTTGCATTTTTATCCGTTCTTTATTCCTTCTGTGACTCAGGTTGGGGATACATGGACAGACCATTCACGGCCCTGTGTGTCATTTAGCTGCACAACCGCAGGCACTGAGATAGAGAGGCGTGTGTGTCCTGAGCAGAGCTGTTCTGAGGTAAGCCTGTCCAGGCAGCTCCACAACATCCCACTAATGCACTCTCAGTGCAGTGCATGGATTTGAGATCTTGGAATCACTGATTTCTTCATTGTTTTCTTCCTGTCTAGGAACTCCGCGTGTGGGACGAGCATCATTGCTGCTACTCATGTAAGTGGCTTGTTTATATGTTCCTTAAGTATTATTTCTTGAAGCCTCCTGTAAAATGTTCTGAATGTTGCTCCCATTTCAAAGTTTAAGTGCTATATGTTTAGAATAAGGGGTGTTTGAGCCACATGTTAGAACTTGAAGCATGAAGCATGGGTGGGCTTTTCATAGTGGACATTAGCAAATTTCTCTTGGAACAGTAGTAGACAACAGTCACTGGCTAGGTTTCCATCTTGTATGTTTATGTGAATTTTGACATATCAATTAAATAATGCTTGACGGAAATGGCAAGTATCAAATGATGGAAACACATTTTCTCAATAAATAATGTAAATACAAATAAAATAATGGTCATATGACCAATCAGGTGTTTCCATTTTTGGACGGCAGCAGCTACAGAACAAGTACCAGTGGACTGATGGTGAAATGAAAACGTGTAAAACATAACACCAGTATTAGACAGTAAACAGCAGCATAATGTGCAATGAGGTGCTTGCTGCTGATTCATGGGCGTTTCTATTATTTTAGCCAGTGTGTTCTTTCTCCATCTCTTATAATATAAAGTACATTCATAAATGACAAGTTGCCCAATGAGGATTTCTCTGTAGGTTTATTCCATATTTGTCAGAAGTTCTTTTTGTAAAGTATTTTTTGTTTCTTTGGTGACATTTCAGTAAATGGTTTCTTCATAAACGGAAAGTTTCTATGGAAACCTGACTGCTGTTTGCACTGACAAATACTTACGTAGAGGCTTTTCTTTGTGATGCTCGCTATAACTTGCATACTAAAACTTGCATACCATCCTAGGCAATGTCACCTGTGCAGTCAGAATATCCAAGGTGACCATTAAGGTCGACGGCTGCACTCAGGAGGTGGAGTTACCCAACTGTGAAGGCTACTGTCCATCAAACTCTATGTAAGATTCAGCCTCTACATAAAGCATTGTTATATGTTATATTTCCTCAGACATTATAAGATTTACAGCATACAGGAGAAGTCTATATAAAGAAATGTTATAATGTTTGTTTTTACCACAAAAACTATTTGAAATATTTCTTTTGCATGGATTTGTTAGATTGTAGCTTCTTCAAAGGACTGTTTTTGTTTTTTGTTTTATTTTGGAACATTTTTATTAAGCAAAAACTACTTAAGTGAATAGTGTCAACATCTTACTCAATTAAAAGTGACAGTATGGAGCCAAAATATACATTAGTGAAAGTCAAAAAAATCTAACATGCTCAAAATTAAAAAGTAAATACTTTAACAAATGAAAGAGGCAGGGCATACTTTTATTCCCTTCCTTGTCTCAGTACTTGATTAGTACTTAAGAGCAGTTTTATTTTACTTGTGGATTGTATGTTAAAAGTTTGTTTTAATTTGAAAAATACATAAATTTATAAAATGCATAGGAACTCAGCTGATTGCCAAGAGAGAAAAAAAGAGACTTTGGCTTTTGAAAATTGGTACTTTGAAGATCTAAATAAAGATATAAGTAGTTTTCTTTATCTTGGAAATTCAGAAATATGAAAAATTGGATATGAAATGCTTAAGCTAACACACTGACAGACAGAAATCATTATTTAAATCTTAATTTGTTATTAATGTTTAGTTTGTATTATTTCTATTTTTTCAATGTTAGTTTTTCCAATCAAATAAATTCACACTGGCCAGACAAATAGCTTTTAAAGATCATTTTGCCAAGAGGCCTAAGACTTCTACACAGCACTGTACCTTTGTTTTATGGTCATTAAGCTTCAGATGTACTGTACATAATTCCGGATACCATTAAAGCCACTATAATATACACTATGATAATCACTGGTCTTAATATTAGTTTCATTAGATGAATAATGTTTGTCCGAAGTGGTATAATGTTGGTTTGTTCTGTAGGATGGTGCAGTCCGGAGAGATTCTGCAGCTGGAGCAGGAGCGTCACTGCTGCCAGGAGAAGAACTATGAGATCAGACGACTTTCTTTGAGCTGCAAAGGAGCCACACCCAGCCATTACACCTACAACCATATCACCAGCTGTGAGTGCCAGCCTGACGCCTGAAATCCCATCAGATTAACGTTATCATTACAATGAAGGAAAACAGGATCTGTGTTTTCAGAAATGTTGCATGATTTGATTTGTCTGATTTGTTTATATTATCAGTGATTTAGCTGCAATTGTGATTGATGTTTTAAACTCATCTTTTTGCCTTCTGGTGTTTTCTACTTTCCACTGCCACCATTCTGAGCCAAACTGCCACAAGGACTGCCTGTGATATGCTTGCCTTTTTTGCTGGAGCTTAAATTGTGATGTTAAGTATGTGCCATCCTATCAAAACCACAATGAAGAAAGATAAACACAGTATAATATCAGGTTTTAGAGCTCAGGTTTCAATGTTTTTAGTGCACAGTTGACCTGTTATCTTTTTTGGTGTTTTGTACTCTTTTTTTATTTGTTTCTAAAGCACTTTGGTTGTAAATCACATTACCTCTTAATGATGGATTCAAATGATGTAATCATATAATAAAAATCTTGATTCATAAGTTGTAGTTGTTTATTTTCCTGTTTAACTCCAACCCACAAATATGGCTGTCATAAAGTTTTATGACAGTTTATAATATGTTACGTATTGTCTTGGTAGAGATTGGTTCAGCTCTGTGAACAGAAGCTCCCGTACAGGCAGCACGGTGTTTATGTTTGTCACAAAAGCAAATTGGGTTATATTTGAACTAGTGTGAAAGGTCCACAGTGGCCTGACTAGGAAGGAACAGCAGTGTCCTCTGAATTAGCGATGTAGTCTATTTGCTATCACTGACAGTACTATCTCAGCTATCCACTGGACCACCTCAAAAAGTCCAGACAGTAAGCGGTTTTGCGGTAAACAGACTCTCTTGCCCTTTAGCCACTGTAACTATGTGTATTCCTCTGCTGGAGATTCCCTCTCTTTGCAATGTCACTTTTGACGAGAGTGATCGACTGACGTGATCAACAAGTTCACATGAATGCTGGGTTACTGATTAGGGGTCATGTTTTAATGTGTGGTGCAAAGTCCTGCTTAGAAAGCCAACCTCTCTCTCTCTCACTCCTTCCATTCTGGAGAACCTGAGCTGGAGAACAGGTAAACTCTCACTTTCTCTCTCACTCTACTCAGCAAGTCAATAAATCATTGCAGATATATGTGTAGTAAATAATTCAAAGCTAAACTAACCAGTATTTCACAGTATGACTAGACAAATATAACTAGATTGTGTGAAATGTTAAGTGTATTGATTGCTGGGTTTTGACTCAGATGATAGTTGGGGTGTATTAATTGGTATATATGCAAAGATATGCATTGAGATTATTTGAATTGTTTAAAAAAAAAAAAGCAAACAAATACATGAAATAGTATATTATCAAATACATATTCATCAATATATAAAATTGAAATACCTTTAATTCCTTAATCCACAGGCCTCTTTAATATACTTAGTAACTTTAATATACTGTGTATATTGTATTATTTTCTAATTTTATACAAAAAAATTAATTGCAAGCTATATTATCACTATATATTTAAGAATTTTAGTATTTAGTATGCATAAATATGCATGAAAGTTGCAAAACTTTGCTGACATGGACTCCACAAGCCTCAGATTAGCAGATCAGTCCACCTGAGAGTCGTCTGAACACGAGCTTCAATGGAAAGGAATAGGACTAAACAAAAAACCTGACCTTGTACTATAAGTGCCTTAATATGCTCCACTCCACTGCTTAAACTGGAATAGTGACCTAAATATAGAGCAAAATTGAGTATTTATTCATTTTAGTGATCATAACTTCTCTTTGTTGTAATTTTTTTCAAAATTCTACAACATTCTGTCATATATTTCTATGTTTAACCCCTTCAAATCTTAGGCTCATTACATACTAAGGCTTATTATTCAGTAAATCCAGGCACTTCAGTGCAAACTGGCAGAGCTATTCTTAGGTTATAGAAGTGTGTAAGAAAACTTTGGGCCTTCCAGTGGGCCCTGGCAATTTAAGGGTTTAAATGAAAATAATCCCAGATATTTAGGGTGGTCTCAGACTTTTGGACCCCCACTGAAAAGTGGTGAGTAACATAGAGGAAAATAGATTTGATGGCAATCTGTAATCAGTCAGCATTAGGCCTTTACTCTAGCAGCTCTGAGGACCCCCCACTTTGATCATTTTTATTAAAGGTGCTAGTTTTGTACGATAGTTTTGAATATGTAATTGACCACTTGACAACAAGAAATTATTGTAGTTACAGTATATTTTTTTAGCATTTTATAACCTATTGATGACCCCCCCCCCAATTTAAATATGTATTTACAAAATATCTTCTGATGTCCAACATATCATGTTTAAATCTACACTGCATTTGAAAATGTTTGAACACTCCTGGCCAAATGACCTGTTTTGTTGATTCTTTAAGTTCAAATAAGTAACCACATCCTCTACAGGGAAACATGCTTAAACACGCTTAAATATGACATTTTCTGCAAAATTCAGTGCACAATTTCTATTTTTTGAGTTTAACATATTGGAAAAAAATCAATTCAGCATATTTGAACTGTTTTCCTGTCATAATTGAAGTTTCACAACACCTTCACAAAAAAATCTTTCCGCCACTTCCCACAAGAATGTTCATTGTTATCATCAAACCACCGTGCGCACACTATTTACTGACGGAAACAGGGGCCTGCACATTATCCCCCTGAAATCTTTGATTACTCAGTACACCCTTCCTTTCCCTGCATTTCCTGAAAACCTCTCAGAAAAAAGCGGTCTTCAGGGGTCCTTCCTCTTGGCCCATGTCTTCTAATGCTCCTGAACAATAGAGCTTAGAAAAAATGTTGTTTTTGCACATGCTGACAGTAATGTGTTGTGGCAGATGAGGCTTGAGAAAGGTGCAGCACTGCTTCATCAACTTTACTGCTCTCTTTCACTTGCAGAGCACCATGAGTGTGGAGAAAAAAGAACCACGACAGCCATGCTGCTCCAAACTAAAGGTCAGTGTCTCTCTCTCTCTCTCTCTCTCTCTCTCTCTCTCTCTCTCTCTCTCTCTCTCTCACTCACTCTCTCAGAAATCACCCTCTACATTGCAGAGATGCAGAGATCTGATATTTGGATGGTTCACCAACCAGAAAAAAATAAACAGAATAAATCTTTCCTTCTTTTCTTCAATGTTTTTGTTTGTTTGTTTTTTGCATATTTGTTTGTTTGATTTCCAATTAGTTTCATTATGTCTGTAAAGGTGCCAAAGATGATGCAATCATGCATCAATCATGTAATCAGGCAAAGGGTTCTTTAATAAAGAAGATGGTTCTGTATAGAACCATGATCACTCAAAGAACCCTTTGCATGATGAAAGGGTTCTTCAGACTGATAGAGAATGTGCTGTGGATTGTTCTATGTAGAACCTTTTTGAAAATGGTTCTGTATAGCACACAAAAGGGTTCTTCTGTTGTTACAATGTCAAGCTTGAAGAACCATACACAACACATTCTCCCTTAATCTGAAGAACCATTTCACTATGCAAAGAACCCTTTTATCATGCAAAGGGTTCTTTGAGTGTCCTTGAGGAACCATCCTTTTTAAGGGTGATAAGTAGTGATCATTTATAGTATGTGGTGAATACAGGCAAGACAAATATTCAATCACTTAAAAAAAGTCCTAAACATGTCTGAGGCCTTACGATTTCACCTGTTCTGATTTCATATGATTTCCCTGAGCCTGTCTTTATGTGATTAGTTTGTGATTAGTCACAGGTCATGTTTTGAGTGATTGAAGCTGTTGATCATTTCCTCAGCAGTTACCATTGCACAAACCTATTGGAGGCCTCTGACCCAGACCTTAGCCTAAACCCTTCAATGTTTAACTCTCATTACTGTGAGAAACACTTCTCACAGAGAGGAGCAGGTGTCATTAAGATAATGCTGAAAGATTAGTTTCTCACAGTAATGGGGACACTGAGCCTTTCTTTGTGTATGCAGATTAAAATAGTGAATGAAACATCTTCAAATACCTTCTGATGTCTAATGTACAGTGTTTCAGTCTACACTGCGTAAGTTTTTACTGAACAAAATTGCAGCAATTACTAATATGACAAATGATAAAACAGTAAAATGCACCGTGGATTCTTTACAGCTGTGAAGTACGAGGGGTATAAAGCTACAATCAGCCCAGGAGTCAAATAGGTTTGATTGATGATACTTTGTTCATGGTTTAATATTCCCACCACATTCTAAGGAATGTTTGATTGTATCCTTGTTGTTGCACAACTTACTAATGAGATTAGAGCAGGGAGACGAGAGGAATGTGGCTTATGAGCGTGCTGCAGTGAGTTGTCAATCAGTGCTGCTTGTTTGCAACCTTAAGTGTTCAAACAATGTTATAACATTAGATAGAATTAATAGAATGCCTGTTTTACACTATGCATTATCACATCCATAGAAGGGGGTAGTGGTGGTGGTGAGGGGGTTGCAGCAACCCCAGGTTTCAGGATAGTTTAATTGCAACTGCTAAAAATTTTAAAAAAAAATTAAATAAGCAAACTTTAAAATAAATAGAGAGTAGTAAAGGCTTAAGTGTGCTTGTTTTAGGGTGGAGTTTGTCATTTTATGTGTTTTATTTATATTTTCAGAATCTGCAGTAGCTGTGCACTGTGTAACTTAATGACTCGCAAACCAAGTTGTTTCCCTTGCCAACCACCGGTCGCTTTGGGGGCATGTTGCTTAACACAAGCAATATTAGCAAGCTGAAAAATTATGTAACATTATGATGTCTTATGCATGGGTTTTTGTTATCTCCTGATAGATGCTCATTCGAGTATTGGCATGACACATTTTCATGATCAACAATCACTTATTGCTTGTTTGCATAAGGTTCTTCCAGAATGAAAGACAATAGAGTGAGCAGGATGTGCATCAGATGTTTGATGTGTCTTTTACAGTACTGTGTGAAAATCAGGGACTATTTATTTTATTTACTAAATTTCCAGTCACAATGAAGTTCATTTTTCAAGAGATATTTCAGAGGAGATTAGACACAAAATAGTCCACTTGCATAAGTAAGAGGAATGTCAAAGTAAAATAAGTGAGAAAAACAATCCAGAGTTTTCAAAACGCCATGCAACTTTGCAAGACCGGGTAGAGCAGCAATACTGCCCCTATCAGATAAACAGTACTTAAAGCTTTCATCTTTGAGAGAGAGGAGAAAATCAAGCTCCACTCTTGATTCAGATCTGAAAAAATACACAGGTGAAGACAACTCAACACAGTCTGAAAGGATGTGTAGCTGTCAAGAAGCCCTTACTGAGAAAAGGAAATAGACAAAAAAGAATAACAAAGAAGTTGCTGGTGTTCTCAGGGCAATGGACTGAATACCCCAGAGTCCAGATCTCAATATCACTGAATTAGTGAAAATGCAACCAACTTCTTAGACTGAACTTCGGAGGTGTGGAAAAAACCCTGCAGATTCTTTCGAAAAACTGAAAGCAAGTTTCCTTATAGAAGCTGTAAAAAAAGGAGAAATGTTATCATATAAAGTTGTTGAGCAAATATAAATTTTTCAGATACATTTTTTGACTTTTGCACAGTACTGTATATGTGTATTTTGTCACCTCTCATCATACTGTAATGTTTTATGACATGTTCTGTTTGATGTAAATTAGCCAAAAAATGGCATAATGGCTTAATGCATTGTTGTAAGTGTATACACATGCACACACACAAACATGCACGAAAACATGCACACACACGTAAGTGTATTGTAAATGTGCTGTATTAAGAGAGCAGTTCAGTGATTAACAGAGAGTACTGTCCTCATTTAATCTCCATACTGAAATGCTTTTTGTCTGTTTCTCAATATCTTTCCTTAGTTCCTGTCTTTCTCAGGAATCTTGTATTAAAATGTTTGTGTGTGTGTGTGTGTCTCTCTCTGTTTTGTGTGTCTCAGTTTTTTCTTGTCTCCATGTCTTTTGTCTACTTCGCCAAAGCGTTCCAGGGCAGTTACATGAAGAGTTCAGTGACGCAGATTGAGAGGCGCTTCGACATTCCCAGCTCCCTCATCGGGGTCATTGACGGGAGTTTTGAAATTGGTGCGAATAAACACACACTTTACACCACACTTAACAGCTCATCACACAGTGATTGATACCTGCTCACTGCTTTTTGTTGAAATTGTCCAGGCATGAATAAATGCAGGTTTGTTGCCATGGGCAACAGTTCTGTGTTATTTATTGCTGCAATTTACCTGATTCTAACATGCACCTCACTTTTACATGAATAAAATAGATTATATCTACCAAATTATTACCAAAGGAAAATTAAATGCAAGACAAAGTGTGTGTTGGTATAGAACAGCAGTGTCCAATCTTATCAGTGTCTGGCAAAGGGCTGGTGTGGCTGCCGGTTTTCATTCCAAACAAACATGATCATACCTGATTCCACTTGTTTAATCAATTACTCAGTCATCAAACAACTGACCATGTGAACTCCTACTTTGTTGGAATGAAACCTGCAGCCCCACTGGCCCTTTGCGGGTAATCGCTGGTGTAGAATATCACCACTGTCAGACAAAAACCTTGTATCTCCAAAATGGTAACTTCAGAAGGAAGATACATTCTTAGCTTTCAATGTAAATTAATGTACAGAGGTTTTATTTCAAGTCATTTTGGACCATTTCCATTGGTCCATTCATCATGTAGTGTTCACACAGTGTAAATGCAGGTGGCTTTTTCCAAATTATGTCAAAAAATGAAAAATGGAGCAGTTTTGACTTCCAGGTCCCTCCCCTTCCACTGCACTCCAGGCCTACATCCAAAGCTCCCTCTTGCTATTAGGGAGTTTTTCCTTGCCACTGTCAATGACAACTGCATCTGAAGTCAGTTTTGACACATTTATTCAGTGCATTAAACTCGTTATTGGAATGCAGCAGAAGGAGGTTTTATGTCAGTAATTGGGTCTTTTCTTTTGCAGGTAATCTGCTGGTGATTGCTTTTGTGAGTTATTTTGGGGCAAAGCTGCACAGACCCAGACTGATAGGAGCAGGCTGTTTGATTATGGCTGTCGGCTCGTTCCTCACAGCTCTTCCCCATTTCTTTCAGGGACCGTGAGTTACAGCAGCGCTACTACAAACATTTGTTTATGTGCTTATTTGCCCTTCTAACCCGTTAAACTATAAACCTACATGTGTCTTCTATTTTATTTTTTCCATTAGGTCCACTTACAAAATTTTTATGGTTTTATGTACCAAATAATTCCTTTTTATGTGATAGTAGTGGTAACTACTATGAATTACTCAGTAACTACAGTGAAACAAATATGTAAGTAATATGGACCCACATTTAGGCCCAGTTTAACACCAGAAAAGTCAAGATGGTCATTTTCACTGTTTTAGTTTTTTGAGATGTGATCATTTTGAAAATACCGCCCCATATCTACTGTTCCCTTACTTTTAATATATCAGTCCATAGTCCATAGTCTGACGTTGTATGAGATCAATATTACAAAGCACAGCAAAGGCCATCAATGGTTATTTTGATTCGACCACTGTTTGAGCAAGTTGGACAGTGTTTTGGTAGCAGTTATTCAGTAGCCTACTTAACTCATCCAAATATCCTTGAAAGTCCATAGTGGTCGTTTTGACTGTGTAGTTTAGAGTGTGATTCGTCTGCATGGGCTTTTTGCTTCTATTTACACATTGGATTTTTTTTTAGTAGCCTGCCCGCCTCATATCATTTACCTCACAGTATATCTGGAAAGTACTGACAAATAGTTCACACAGTATTATCCACAACAGAATAAAATAGTAGCAATAGAATGAGACATGTTTTTCAACCATTCTGTGTTTTGTAAATATGCTTAAAAAAAAATCAAAAGGTCAAAATGACGTCCACAGCCATTCTAGCAGTAGAATTTCGGCCTTGGAAGTGTTAAAGAGATGCCCACATTTATGTCCGCTCTTTTCCTTTGTACTATTGTACAAATACTCCATATGTAACCTATCTTTGAACAGGTACAAATATGAGACGACAATTTCCCATTTCTCTGAGGCCAATGCTACTGAGACCATCCTGCCATGTCTGAACAATGAGAGCCATCCACAGGGTGATGACCTGCCCTCAGAAGAGACTCAAGCAGGTGAGTGACAGCCAAACTGTCCAATAATAATTGAGTGTGTCTCTACAACATTCTGAGTCTATTTCATTAAGCGCTTGTTAAACAAGCCCCAGAAAAATTCACTACAATTACAGGATTCACAACAATCACAGCCTTGTTACCATAACTGATGTTTACTAAAGCCAAAGGTTAAATACAGATGTTAATAAGAAATGTGGCTGTTATTAAAAGGAATTTTAAGTTTTTAACCTAATCTGTATTTGCTGCAACTGTATCATACTATGGATTACCACATACAATAATTTTGATTCAATTCTCTGTACTTAGAAAAAAAAACCTGGAAACTCGTTGACTCAAAAATCACTTATAATAGAAGCCAATGAGCAGTTGCTGAATTCTGTGAATAAATTCTTGAAATGGCAACACACATACCACAAATTTAAAATACAGTACAGATCTTGGCATATTCTCATGAAGTTTTGTTTAGCTTTTGAACATGGGAACAAGACAGCTTAAATGCAGTTTCAATATCCACACCTCTAAGCCAGTGCTCATTGACATCTATGATAAGCACGTGTTGTTTATTTAGTGGCGATGGTGTTTAGATATTGTGAAGAAAAACACCGCCGATACTGAGTTGCTAGCAAAATATTTATTACATAGTAAAACAGCATCATATCAAGCACTATAGAGTACCTGAGAGAGGATCCGTGCCAATTCTAAATGTCCTCCCCCGAACAGACTGACCAACAGCATATATATATGGTTCTTGTTGTTGAAACAGGAGACAGAGCATATGGTTCTTTTTAAAATGATCTCATCTATTTGGACCTAAGAAGAAGGGAGAAAGTGAGAGGCCCCATTCCTATGGACCTTTAAATTGAGAGGCTTTAAACCCAGAGGCCCCCCTGGTTCACATTCCTATCCCCTGCACAAACAGAGCACACAGGGCACTCCTAGATACTTGGAACTTCAGACATCAGCTTATACTCAATGTTAAGAGTGTTGTTGCCTTCTTTTATAAAACTACTTTTCTAAATACACCTCACACGTTTTGAGTCAACAAGTTTTCTGTACTTTTCCAAATATAGAGAAATGTGTGAAAATGAATGCATGTTGTAATCAACTGTATGATATAGATGCAACCGATTGAGACTTGTTTACTTACAGTAATAACTACTACTTAAAATACTGAACATTTACTTTGTGGTAACTATGAGCCTAGTTTCTATGAGTGACCAAGTACTGCAATAATAAAATGTAATAATTCTTACTATAACTGTCAACAGTCCAATTCTTGTTGACCTTTTACGCTCAAAAGGACCCAAAAACGGTCACCATTTCAAGCTTGGGACGCTGCTATCCGATAGCTGGTCGTGTCTGGAGATGTCTAAGTGTGGTCTTTGCTCTTGCAGAGTGTGAGAAAGTGGCAGGATCGTCTCTTTGGGTCTATGTGTTTCTGGGGAACATGCTGAGAGGTATTGGAGAGACTCCGGTCATGCCTTTGGGACTGTCCTACTTGGATGACTTTGCCAAAGAGGAAAACACAGCTTTTTATCTGGGTATGAAAGAACTGGAACTCTGAACGTGCATTAAATTGACTTGATTCAAATGTGCATGTCATTTCCATATGAATTAAATATATTACATCCACATATTTATATGCAAATGGTTTAGATTGAAATCAATTCAGCACTTCCATTTTTTTTCAGTGCATGCCTTTCAAAGGGACTGTTCTGACCTGGCACCGAGCCCACACCTGCCTCTGTTACTATGTTATCAGTTTTTACTCCACAGCTATTACACTGTTATCATAATATAATGTGGATAAAGGTGAACTTTGCTTACATAGCGGCTTACAGACCATACAAATCAAACTGTAAAACACAGCATCATTTATCAGTTTGATATCCATATATCACCATATTGTCATGAGGTAATCTCATAACTCGCTGCTTCATTTTTCTGTTTTAATTTTGCCAGCTGCCCTTTAAACGGTGTGACCTTTTTATATCATGTTATGTCATCTCTCTCACTCCCTGTCACTCTCTCTCATTTCTCTCATCTCCCTTTCTCTTTTGCTCTCCCCTCTTTCTCTCTCTCTTTCTTAATTTCTCATTTTCTCCCTCTTCCTCTTATCTCTTTCTCTCTGTTTCTTTGTATCTTTTTCTCTCTCCCTCTTTCTCCATCTCTTCTTTTGGCTCTCTCTTTTTCAATCTCTCCTTTTGTCTCTCCCTCGCTGTCTCTTTTTCTCTTTTGTCTGTCTATTTCTCTGTCCCCTTCTCTCTCTTTTTCTCTTTCTCTTTCTTTCTTCTCCCTCTCTCTTGCCATCTCACTTTTTTATCTCTCTCTATTTCACTCTCTCTCCTCTTTCTCCTCTCTCTCTCTCTCTCTCTCTCCCTCTCTCTCTCCTTTTGGCTCTCTCTCCTTTTGGCTCTCTCTCTCTCTCTCTCTCTCTCTCTCTCTCTCTCCTTTTGGCTTTCTCTCTCTCTGTCTATGAATCTTTTTTTTGTTTATTTCTCTCCTTTTGTCTCTCTCCCTCTTACTCTTTCTCTTTGTGTTTAAATACAACTTTGAAACCCTGAAAAAGTGGTGAGACCCGGAAAAAATGTTTGATAAACTTTGTTCTGCAAGCAGTTATATCACCACAGTGATGGGATGCTGTGAGTCATGTGAGTCTCTCTTCTTCTCTCTCTCTCTCTCTCCCCCTCTCTCTCCCCAATCAAAGCGTGTATACAGACAGTAGGAATTCTGGGACCGATGTTTGGTTACATGCTGGGCTCCTTCTGTGCCAAGCTCTACGTGGACATCGGAGCTGTGGACTTAGGTAACATTACCAAATAAGACCTGTTTGCCTCTGTACATAGCCTACGTCCTTACCTCCTGTTATTCATAGGTAATTAGGTCTATGCAGAGGTCATTTCGGATCCCGAGAAATAACCCTTTCTCCCTTTAATGGTGAGGCGATTTCTGCTGTGTAGTCTGCTGTTCTGAATATAATCCAACAAAGATGTTATTTTATTTGTACTCTGATGAAAAAAACATCAATTATAAGAGTTTCCATAGCAATGTGCATTGCAAACACAGTGCATCCAACAATAAAGGCAGCACAGAGCTTCTTTTATACAGTGATAGGAAACACAGAAACGCACAGAAAGTCTTAAATCCCACCTACAGATTCATTTTACCATGACCAACGTGAACATACACACTTGCCAACTACACTGGGCCAGTTTTAATGAGTTAAAAGGATAAAGACAAAGACTCTGAATGGATCGACAGCAAAAGTAAAAGAGGCATTCATATATGTCAGCTGTGAAGCTGTGATATCTATTTCAATTCTACTATGAAGTTACAATTTACTGACCAGGGCTGAGTTTCCCAAAAGCATCTTAGCACGAAGATGATTCTTAAGTGGTTAAGCGAACTTTACAACGAACACTCTCTCTACCAGATATGACCCGATGCTTTTGGAAAACTGGGCCCAGGCTTGTCATTTTAGTCAAAATGAGGTTTTCAGCATAATCTGTCGCTATCCAAGCAATTACAGGAAGGGATTTCTGTCCAGTAATGGACTGCAGACTTCCCTGGATTACAGTTGTTGGCTCATTCACTGCGCCACATTCTCTCCCCCCTGGCTGACCCTTTGTGCTGTCCCTATTATCGACTAATGTGCAGTGTGTTAGAGGGGAGCCGTCTGTAACTATTACCTCTGTTTTGTTTGCTCGGTCATGGTCATTCCTGCCGAAGCAGTTTTAAAGGTCAGGGACTTAACTATTGCTTGGCCTTCTGTCAGCTTATGAGTATTTCTGGTTATAGGCCTAAAATGGTTAGTATTTGTCTTATTACTCAATACTGCCAGTCAAAAGTTTGGGGACATCTGGCTTCAAAAGGCTTTGATCAAATGTGAATGTTTTCATTGTTGGATATGTTTTTGTTGCTCAATATAAAATTTAAAGGACACTGATTTTATTCCCTTTTTGTAATGTCAGCACTCATTTTAGGTGTTTAAACCAACTTTAGACCCAAAAGAGTTTTATGTGCTTTTAACAACAGTTTGGAAAAGTAAACTGACAAATCATTGTTTAGGCTAAACCTGCGTTTCATACCAAGAAAGGCATTTTGATGAACATGAAGCTGAATATTGAAGATAAATATGCCCAGAAGATTAGCATGTAGCTGTTTTGTGTTAACTACGGAGCCCTGCTGGTCATGCATTATTTTCTTATATGGGATGTCACCAGCAGGGCTCAGTAGTTAACGAAAGCTTTACAAGCGTTTTATCTTATGTAACCTGCAGTTTTTTGCACTATGCATTAATTTCCTTTAGTAACGTTGATGGAATATATTTGGATGGAAAGTGTATTTTATTGTGTTTAAAAGAAGTTTTTTTTGCTTTTAATTGTGACAGTTATGCTTGATTTTTTGATATCATTAAAACTGCAGTTGTGCTGGCCATGAAAAGGTATGAATTGTTTTCACAACAGGGGGTTCTCACCCCTTCCCTTTCCTCCATCCCTCATTGCTCGCTGAGTCACAGCGAGCCCACAGTGTCCTAGTTAATCTGATAACAAGTTGAAGTAATAGGGCAAATATTTTATTTGATCAAATTGATTAAAATGTCTGAATTGATTGCCATTCTGCCTCTAGGGGGCCTGCAGAAAGAGGATATTTGAGAAGTTGCAGAAAAACTTGAACCAAAGAAAATTTTAAAAGGTCTCTAAACCTTTGATAGCATGTAACTTTGGCACTAATTATTTTAGAGAAGCATATTTCTGGGTGTGTAGTCATGGCCTTTAACACTGATTCAAGTGGTCAGTATGGATAGTAGAACATATATGACACAGTATTATGCTCCTTAGATAAATATCAACCACTGTTAACCCACAAGATAATTGACTGGCTGACCTTGTTAAACTTGTGGTCACTCTTCAGTGCTATCTTTACGTCTCTTCTTCACAGACACCATCAGCATTAACCACAAAGACTCACGCTGGGTGGGGGCCTGGTGGCTCGGCTTCTTGCTGACTGGAGTCGTGATGTTACTGGCAGGGATCCCATTTTGGTTCCTGCCCAAGTCACTGCCCAAGCAAGAAAAGAGCCCAGCCAAGAAGAGTGCTGATGCCCAGGAGGGTGAACAGGACACTTTCATCAGGACGGACAGCAGCAACAGCCCACCATCTGACAAACAAGAGCCCGTCACTATGGCTGCCTTGGCAAAAGGTGCTGCTCTCTCGCTGCTATGAAAGAAGTGTCTTTGGTAGAGAGACATTTAAAGGGATACATTAGCATTTTCAACTAATCTCTGTTTACAGAATCTGTATAATATTACTGTTGAGCACAGACGGTAATATTGACATAACATTCACTCATCTCAACATTCACTTATAATACAAGCCAGTTGCTGAAATCCATTAATAAATATTTAACCTATAGGATTATACAGTTGTACACAAAAGCTTAAATATGGCATTTCTGCTAATTTTAGTGCACAATTTCTTTTAATTTGCTGCATTTAACATATTGGAAAAAATAAAATATAAACTGTGCCATTACTTTTGCACAGACCACATTTTATGTTAAATTCAGCAAATAAACAGTAATCATGCATTAAAATGTACAGTATGTGTTCTCTGTAGAGGATGTGATTATTTTCACTTAGAATATCAACAAAACGTCATTTGACCAAAAGCATCCAAACTTTTGCACATGACTGTACAACACAAATTCAAAACTACAAGTGTTACACTCACAGTACAGGAATGAGAATGAGACATGAGAGAATGTCTTAGCAAAGCTGTTTTACAAAGTTTTATCCAGGTTTGAAACGCAATAAAAGAGCAGTTTTTGTTCCTCAGGGTTTTCTGATATTCATTGTGATCAACTATGGATACCTGAAATTCCAGAAATTCCCCTCCAAATACCTTTGACTGAAGTAATCATGAAAGTGTTCTACAAAAATATGTTTTGCAAATAAATAAATAAATAAATAAACACTGACAGAATTCAACAACTGTCCAGTAGCTTCTGCTTTGAACCAACAGTTTTCTATTTCAAAGTTTAGGGAAAGAAATTGAAATTATTGTCCAATGTAATCAACTATACCATTTATGATTCATGTGACAGATAAAGATTAGGTTCAAAAACACTGGAGAATTCTTTTATATGACCTTTAATTATAAGAATGTGAAATGTGGTCTAGTATGTTTTCTACGTTTAAGACTTCTATACTAATAAGCTTATAATAGTCTATAATAAGCTATAATAAGCTTATTGAGTTTCAATATTTGGGTTTTGATAGAAACATTTGTTGCTTTTTTTTAAGAAAAAGTATAACATCATATCCTTTTTAATCTTTTGGTGGTTTTCTGCAGATTTCCTGCCGTCTCTGAGGAGACTCTTCAGTAACACGATCTACCTGCTTATCATCTGCACGGCTTTGGTACAAGTCAATGGCTTCATCGGAATGATAACGTTCAAGCCCAAGTTCATGGAACAGACCTATGGCCAGTCTCCATCAAGGGCCATCTTTTTGATAGGTGGGTGTTTACTTTTTTGCCCCGTTAGCTGTTCAGAACTGGAGCAGTTTTGTTGTCTCAGAAATACTGGGTTATCCAGTCATCATGCAGTTCACAAGTGGGATTGTAAAATAAATGCAGTCTTGTTGAGGTGTTTGAGCTGCTGCTATCTCTCCCACCTTCTTATCTTTGCTATTTACACCTCTGGTTTGTACCTTGAGAAACATGGATGAATTATTAAACATATGTGACGTATTTCCCTACAATGCTCAAGTATTATTTTAGAAGATTTGAACTTTACTTGAGTAGTATTGAAACTGAACACTTGTACTTTCACTCAACTACAGTTCCGTAAGAGAAAAGAGACTCTTTTTTTTGCCAGTCAGTCAGATTCATAAGTGTTTGATTTTACTGTTTTTCTTAAAAAATCCAACTAAATTAACCAAACAATCATTGTAAAATGAAACTGCCAGCTTTTAGTTGATTTACCGTTTACTTTTTACCTTTATATACTTGAAAATTATGATTTATGTAGATACTTGTTGACTTTCCCTCAAGTGTAGACCACCCACCAAGAGCTGGACCACCCAGCCCTTACCCTGCTTATGAAAGGCCCTGTCTCTGGTTCACTGACTGACTGTGTGACTGACTCAGACTCATGGTTGAAATGCATGTGTTGTTGGCTGCATCCTCATATTGTAAATGCAGGGTTTACGTACAATTAATGAAAGAAAGCAGAAAACACATCGACTGAAACATTTCATAGTTGTTCCCAGTAACGGGACACAGTATGCAGTAACACAGCAGGGAGTCAGCTACTGAGTGTTGATTTGAGCTCATGTCTGACTTCAGTTAGATATTCTCACCTTGCAGTAAAGCCAGTGTTATTCAGCAACTCTTTCACGTGAGGATAAAGTCACCAAGCGCTAGTATACAACCACTTAGTGCCCCAGAATGTAAACTGGAACAGTATTTTGATGTGTCAGTCCTTATTTTAAGAATTATCACTTTGTAAAACGTTTGGCAGTGTAACGTTAGATAGCTATGAAGCTATAATTCTAGGGCTGTTAGCCTATATACTAGCAGCTAGAGAACACGTGGTTTGTGCTCGTGGTTTTAAGCCCTCAGAGGAAAAAGGTACATTTGCTACACATTTTCTGTAACTGCAGACATTGGTGTGAATGTGTGTGCAAGTGAAAATTCACCATTCTATTTTTATGCTAATAACAGCCCTAATAAGTCTAATTTAGGCTAATTTAGAATAAGTCTTTGTGGATTTATTCATTAAATAGCAGTGGATACAGCATGTCAAATTCACAGAGAAAAAAGATTTTTTATTTCATTATTCTATCAGATTTATTAACATGGCTATTAGCGTATTATTATTATTATTATTATTATTATTGTTATTATCAGTAGTAGTAGTAGTAATAGTAAAATTTTTTTGTTGTATGTTGTTACACATATACACATGCACACATACACACCCATATGCACATATATATGTACATGTATATATAATATGTACATATATACATATGTATATATCTTCTTTATAAGTACTATATAGACAGCGTATTTACTATAGACATGCTTCTCTTCTATAGGCATCTTGAACCTGCCTGCTGTGGCATTGGGGATCATCACAGGAGGCTTTGTGATGAAAAGGTTTAAACTGAATGTTCTCGGAGCAGCCAAAATCTGCATCACAGCCTCCTTCCTCTCTTTCTGTCTCCTGCTCGGTCAGTACTTTGTACACTGTGGAAACACACATGTGGCTGGACTCACTGTGTCCTATCAGGGGTAAATACACTCCCACTGTTTACTTCCATGCTTTGCACATGTGTCACTCTACTCTGGAGGAGGGCAAACATTGCCATGTGAACATTCTGTCTGCTTGTTAGGATATAGAGCTGCTACATGGATTTTAAAAATCGATAATACAAAGCACGACAGCAAAATAACAAAGTACAGTATGGATGAAAGGTATAGGTAATGTAGGTGAAATGTGTTAGGAACTCAACAAATTATCTGCCATTATTGTGTCTTTACCCCTTATTGTAAGTGTACAGCGTTCACACTTATGAGAGCTTCAGAAAAAATGTATAAAAGTTAATGAAGCTCACAGTGTCTTGAAAATGTTGGCAGTCCACTCGTATGCTGGTTATTCTTATTGTGCCAGGTGGAGCTAGACCAAGCTGAGCAATGTTCTCTAAAACATAATCATTTAAACTACTGGTTTGACCAATTATCAGCTTTACACAAATTTCCTCTTCCGTCTACCTCAAATGTAGTAGATCAGCCAAGACAGACTTGCTGTTTCAGTTTTCCACTGGAGCTACAAGGCTAATGTAGCTAACAACAAAGGAATACTGTTAAAATTGAATAACATACATACATTTACACTATATTCCCTCCAAATATAGTTGATCCACCAAGACATGTTTGGTGTCTGAACTTTGCTTCTTCAGCTAGTTTTGTACTGGAGCTACAAGGCTAATGTAGCTAACACTAATGAGATTGCAGAGGTTAGCTTTGTATAGACCAAGGGGTTGGCAACATGCAGCTCTTTTACCGCCCTGTTGTGAAGCACCATTAGATTTTTACGTAAAAATAAAATAATCCTTTGCAGCAAAATAAAGTTCTGTTCATTGTTTTAACACCGTTTTGACAATAAATGGACTTGTTGGAGTTGTGTGTAGCTAACTGCTAATTCACCGACCTTTAGCCCTGAAGGCTGGCGAGCAGACTGCTGGTTACCATTGCACTGCAGATAACAATGTCACCTAGCTAGTAGCTAATAAAAAGGCAGAGAGAAAGATTTAAGACGAACATCGATAATTTGGAGCCGAACGGACCTTTTTGCATTTATAAGCACGCAGTTGGTTTCCTGATGTGTTTAATCTGCAACGAGAAACTGTCACGTCAGCTTCTCGTTCAAATTTTCCCGTTCCACCTTAAATGGTGCAGCAGTTACATTCTGGTCCCTCAGGCATCATTTAAGGTGGAACGGGAAAATGTGAAGAGAAACTGGCAAATGAGAAGCAACTTCAGCCTCGTAAAAAGTCGATCGTTAAAAGACATTTTACAAGAAACTATTCTAATGTTACTTTTGCGGAAAACTATCCAGCCGGAGATGAGATAAAAGTTGAGCTAAAGCTTAAAGCAGAGCAAAGTAGCTAAGTCTGTGTTTTTATTTATATTAGCTATATTTTAGCCTATGCTAGGATGCTAGCAGATACTGAGACATATATTTACAGCCAAGATGGTAAAACAGACATTTGTTGAAACTACAACATTTGGGTTGCCGACCCCTGGTGTAAACTATTGTTTCTAGCTATGCAATGTACTTTGGTACAAAACTAAAGAAGTAGACCTCAGACATCAAACATATCTTGCCTAATCATCTACATTTGGGTTAAGAGGGAAACTGGATAAATATATTTTTCATCACAGCTGTTGATCCTTTTATATCTGTGCTTTTTAGATATATAATGTTTTGTGTTCTTTAATTTTCCATATTTTTTCTGCCAGTGAACCGGAGGTGTCCTACCAGGAGCAGAGTCTGTTGTCTCAGTGTAACTCAGGCTGCTCCTGCTCTCTGAAGCATTGGGACCCCGTGTGCTCCTACAACGGCCTTACCTATGCCTCCCCCTGCCTGGCCGGCTGCCAGAGCTCCACTGGAGTCGGCAAGGAGATGGTGAGCTGTGCTGTTTCAGAAAGATACACTTTATAGTAACAGAAAGGGTTCTGCTATTGTTATGATGTCAAGCTTCTAACAAACCCATTCTCAAAAAGGTTCTATGTAGAACCATATACAACACATTCTTCATCAATCTGAAGAACGTTTTCACCATGCAGAGAAGCCTTAAGTATGAAATGGTTCTATACGGAACTCATGCTTCCAAATAGAATCATTGCTTTTGCTAAAGAACCCTTTAAGAACCGTCTTTTTGTAGTGTGTAGATTAATTACATTCAGGCTTGTGATGACACTTTTTCTCTCTTTTGCTTTGAAGGTCTTTCACAACTGCACCTGTGTTGGAGATGCTTACCTGCCAGCTGCAAACAGGTCAACAGTGCTGGGTCAGTGCCCACGGCAGGAGAACTGTGACCGCATATTTAAGATTTACATGGGGGTGTCAGTGCTGGGGGCTTTTATCTCAGCTTGTGGAGCCACTCCAGGATACATTATATTGCTCAGGTAATTGATGAGGGGAAATTCATCCACTGCAACTTGTCTAGCTTGTCTAGCTATCCAGCCCCTTAACTGTCTAGGTCTATACAGCCTGACTTGAAGTCTTTGGCGCTTGGGATGCAGACGTTGATCGTCAGGACCCTGGGTATGAGCATTTCTCCATCGTTAAATCTCATCATTTCAAGGGTGTAGTTGTGGTCTCAGAAGAGAGGGGGTTACAATGACATTGGAGATTGGACTATGTTCTCTTTAGGTTACTTACATCTTTTCCTTTTGCTCAATACTGTTGAGCTCTTAACTATGCAACTGAGTGTAGCATTACTATGTAGTTGTAGTGTAACCATGAAAATCTATTATCAACAAAAATATGTGGTATGTACGGTAAAATAAAAAAAAAATTGATCATTTTTTCAGGTGGAATTCCTCCTCCTATTTATTTCGGAGCTTTGATTGACAGGACTTGCTTGAAGTGGGGTGTGAAGCGATGTGGGGGGCGAGGAGCTTGTCGACTTTATGACTCTAATGCTTTCAGGTAAACACTCACATGCTCAGCAGAAACACATTCAAACATTCTCATCAGTTTGATTAGGTGCAGGACTGGGAAAAGTAAAATATAAAAATATGGATCTTTTCTGCTGTTCCATTCATTGTGGTGGCAAATGGTGTCCCACAACTTTGGAACCATGAAAAACATCAGTATATTCTTTGCTCTTTTGCTAAATTAACCCTTGTGTGGTGTTTATGTTTTTGTTACTCAGTGGGTCTGGTTCATCCACCTCATTATTGTTTTTTTAAATCAATACAGCCATAACAATTTATGTAAAAATACCAGATGTTTAAAATATCACAAGTGGCCAGCATAGGGTTCTCCTTTAGCAGCTGCAGCCAGTCAGCAGCCTGTCCATGTTGTCCACCCGCACACAAATGCACACATACACAAACACACACACACACACACACACACACACGCACAAACACGTACACAAACACACACACACACACACAGACACACACACACATATGAACACATACACACACAGACAAACACACACTAACAGCAGACCATGTAGGAGGGGAACAGAGTGAAGAGACACAGCACCTCCACACTTTTATCCCCCGCAGGTTCACCCCAACACCACATGTGTAATATAAATGTGTAGTAAGTATCACAGTAAATAAGGCCAAGGAATCTGAGGTTGAAATAACAATAAATTGCATCATTTTTTCTTTAAATGGATCCCTCAGACCCGAACACCACACAAGGGTTAACCGGCAAAATATTTATTTTTGAATTTTTATTTTAAGCAACAATTCTGATGCTTGTTTTTTAGTTTAAATGGTAAGAATGCATTTAATTTATAGTCCGCCCCATGTTAAAATTATTTTAAACATATTCATATAATTTTATTTGGATAATACATCTTGTTCCAAGATTGTTTTCATGAAACATGTCATAAAAAATCCACACTTAGTGATATCTCTTTTTATATTTCTGATAAATTTGGCTAAATTACTGATAGCTTCATGTTTTGCATAATGATTGCATGAACACAATATTTGTAATTTTTACTTTGAAAGTAAAGTGGCAGTTAACTATTTCAGAAAAGTTTTAGAAAAGTTTAGACTTACAGTCAGTGGCTTTACAACTTTGCTGATGTTCAATATAACAGTTTATGTTTTGCAATTTAATTGCATATCAACATTTGTATCACATTTGCCATGGTGAAATGACCCATGCAGGATTATATTAGGGCTAACCATGGACATGGAATGGCTATGGCAATTTTATCTGAGCTCTTGCTAAGTCTTTTTGAAAGGAGATGTCATTTTTTTATTGAATTGTTATTGGAATTAGAGGCTACCCATTGTGTTCCTCAACCAAAATTAAAGCTTTCAGGCCTACATGAACACTAGAGGGCACTGTCTACCTGTTTTTGTTATTATTTTATACACTGTAATCAACAGTTTTCAATTATTTGAATCTCACAATGATAAATATTAGATACAGCACTGTGCAAAAGTTTTAGGCACCTGAAATGAGCTCAAATATTACAATAAATCCAACTAAGATTAATATAAAAAGAGTGATTAACAAATCCATGCAATGGCACAGGAAACAACATTTGTCCTTCATACTAGCTTATAGGATATCAGCTACTTTTTTTCAAAAATAAGAAACATATCTTACTTTTTTCCTATAAATATATATATAATTTTTTCAAGTAAAAACACACACACTTCTGAGGTACAATGCTTAGGTTAACTTAGGTTAAAACTTTTGTAAAGTACTGTATGTATTTAGATTTTAGATGCGTTCATTGCCAAAATTCCATTTTTTGCAGTCTGGCACCACAGAATGTCTCTTATCTTTGTTTCTTAATCTTGCTACCGGTGACCCACAGTACTGCACAGTTCCTGGATTGCTTTATTGAGCACAGCTGATACAGTTCGTCAGCTGATTATGGAGCCCTTTATGAACTGGATTAGGTAGGCTGGGGGAGAGAGTACTGAAACTGTTCTGTGCTGTGTGTGGCCAGAAGCAGGATTAAGAAATGCTGGCTTAGACTGTTTTACTCTAGCATCTGTATGTACATTTGTAAAATTCCTGTCTTCCAGATCAACGTTCCTGGGCCTGGTCTACGGCCTGTACTCCCTCTCTTACGTGCTGTGGGCCGTGCTCTACAACAGACTGGCCCATCGCCACAAGCAGGAGGCCATGCAGAATCAAGCCAAGGACACAGAGCAGGGAGCCAACGGCGTCAACGGCGGCAACGAAAACGGCCCAGCGGCAATAGTCAAATACAAGGAGGACCTGGACAAAGAGACCACTATCTGAATTCACCGCCTGGATTCACATGTGCCCAAAACAAACCTGTTATTTAGGCTACAGTCATACTGTATACATTATGTAAAGCTTACATGAACATGTACAGTTTGTGATTTGTGGTATTCTGCTGGAATTTGCGTATGGCCCTGGAGCTGCATGTTACAAACGGTCAAATGCACCTTTACCACTTACCATCCAGACTTTCTTAGATTTACCACAGTTAGACTGGTGCATTGCCCATTAGGAAAAAGCCACAAAAGCAAAACCAAATGCAGCTGATACACTGGGATTATGTACTGAAAGGCCTAATGCATTGAATTTACTTGATATAACATCAGGGGTTCCCAAACCTTTTGCAGTTCACAGCCCACACGACTGAACACAAGAGCTTTCACAGCCCGCAAGAAGATTTAACCAGCCCAATGCAAGAGAATAGAGCACAATCAATGTAGCCTGTAGACAGTATAACATAATAAACACCAAATTTTGTTTGTAGCCGTTTAGCCATGCTAGATCAATTCCATATGATCAAAAAGAGAAAAATAAACATATCTAGATGGCATTTTGCCAAACCAGTGTCTGAGTTCTGAATATTTAGTTATTTTTGATATTTTACTTTTACAAATAATTCTTACAACAATAATGTGTTATATTTAAAATGATTGATTTAGTTAGATGTCTATGTATTATAATTAATTTTTGGGTTCCAAAAAAATGCCAAAAGACCTCTAGCAGTATCACCACGAACCACAGGTTGTAAAGCATGGATCTGTATAAAAGAATATGACACAAAATGTTCTGAATAGATAGCAAAAAATAGTATTACTGATGTACACATTTAAATCAAGTAAACTCAATGCGTAATGTTTTTCACTGTACATTAAGGGCTATGTTTGCATTTACACCAAAGAAATTGTGCAACGTTGAATGCCATTTGCCCCAAACCAGAGCACAAAAGCATTGGTGCACAATAACAAACATATTGCTGTTGTTGGAAGAAAACCTCGTATCTCCAAAATGGTAACTTTAGAGGAAAAGGAAAAAACTTACTTTTAATGTAAGTCGATGGAACCAGATGTTTTTCCAAGTCATTTTGGGCTGTTTCTTTTGGTCCATTCATCATGAAATTAACACACAATATAAAGGGCAACAGGCATTTTTAAATTATGTCAAAAACTGAAAAATGACAAAAATGGAGATATGAGGTTTTCTTCCAACAGCAGCGATATATATTGTTACATATAGGTTCCCTGCTGTAGTCTAAGGTCATTCGCAGTATATTTATCCTCAGTGTTTTGATTAGAAGAGTTTTAATGCTCAGGTCATGATGTCCATAAAGGTGAGATATTTAGTCATAGCTCGGATGGTCTTTTCATTTTGTATTGCACTGTTTTATATGTGTCACATGAATGATCAGATGCAATGAGCGTTGATCACAATATGTACCTGTATATAATCATAAGATTGTAATGTGGATGGCAAATCCGCAATGACTAGATTTTTTATAGACATTCTTTTTGACCTTGTGTTTCATGTTCACATGTACCTGATCACGAAACTGCTATTAAACCACACAGAGAAATATTATTAGTTGTCAAAATGACTAATGCTACAAAGAAGTAATATTCTGATGTGAACAACAGATGGTGCTGTCCACACCAAAGTTTCTCGCTGCCTGCAGCTTCCACTGCCTCTTGTACCCATGGAAGCAACAATTTGGGTTTGCTGACGCAAAATAACCCCTTAAACCATAAAGGATCCACATTTGGGCACATTTGCAGTTTAATTCCTCAATCTCACACCTACACAGCATGCATAACAGGTTTGCAGCAGTTACAGTATAATTAGTGGTAGTTACTGTCAATAAGTCTTAAATATATGTCTTTCTAGTATTTAGGAGTAAAGAAGACAACACTAAACTCTTCATTATTTTGCACTAAATAATTTTATGCACATAGAAACCTTTCATAACATCCACTAGTATCTCTAGGCCAGTGCTTTTTTTACATAAAAATTGTAGTAGTTAGTAATCAATTAACAGAGTTGGAATGATAACTTTAAAAATTCATTCCCTATTTTTACTGATTCCTGATTTCCAGTTGAAAAATGTAATTGCAACCTAATCCAAAGATTACTGTTTTAAAGTAACATAATCTGAGTACTTTTACTGTCGGATTACTTGTCTTTTTAAAGTTATATGATTAAAGAAAGACAAAAAGAAAAACAAGACTTCCAACAACACTTTAACATGACACAAAACATGACACCACTTAAATATTGTGCTCATAAAGACAGTTACGGGCACAGCTCCCCAAGAAACAAATTCACTGATTTTAACGGGAATATGGAGCATTTTGGTACACTGAGACTAAAAGCCAATTGTGTGGCAGCAGTGCATACATAAACTCATGCAGGTACGGGCCAGCAGCTTCAGGTAATGTAAAAAATGTGATCTTGACAGTGGCATGATTGTTCCTGCTAGACAGGCTGGTGACTGAAGAACACTGAGCTCACTGTCAAGTTCATGAAACTAGTTTGAGATGACTTTTGAGATGGCTTTGTGACATGGTACATTATCATGATGGAAGTAACCATAAAAAGATTAAATTGTGTAAATTAAGATGTAAATTGTGGCCAAGAGAGGATATGCATGGTCAGCAACAAAACAAATAGGCTGTGGAATTCAAGCGATGATTGGTTGGTATTAACCAGTGTGCCAAGAAAACATTTTCCACACCTTTACACCACCTCCACCAGCCTGGACTGTTTACTCAAGGCAGGTTGAGTTTTTGGCTGACAAAACTTAACATGGTATTCTGCTGTTGTAGCCCATCCACCTCAGCGTTCAACGTGCTGTGCTTTCTGAGATGCTTTTCTGCTCACTACCATTGTGCAGAGTGTTTATCTGTGTTACTGTAGCCTTTCTGTTAGCTGAAACCAGTCTGGCCATTCTCCGTTGACCTCTTTCATCAACAAGGCATTTCCATCCTGATAATGCACCATGCCACAAAGCATAAGTTATCTCAAACTGGTTTCATTAACTTGACAATGAGTTCAGTGTTCTTCAGTGGCCTTCCCAGTTACCAGATCTGAATCCAATAGACCACCTTTAGGAAGTGGTGAAACAGGAGATTCATGACATGAACATGAAAGTGCATCCAAAAATCTGCTGCATGATGCAATTACATCAACATGGACCACAATCTCGAAGGAATGTTTCCAACATCTTGTGAAATCCATGCCATGAAGAACTGAGGCTGTTTTAGGAGCAAAGGGAGGCCCTACCCAGTATTAGTAGAGTGTTTCTAATAAAGTGCTTTAGAAATGTAGTTAAAGTCCATACTGCTTTCCTGGGATTTGCTTTATTTGTTAAAAAAATGTTGCTTACAATACCAAAGCGAAAAGATCAATCTGGTAGAAATCTTCTTACGTGAGCTCTAATTAACAACAATTAGATATTGATAATAAATAGATAATACCTAGAGGTCATTCTAAATACTTTGACTGGTTATCATTTGTGTTTTATCTTCTAAAGGTTAACACAAGGTTATCAAAAATCCTGCTGGTATTTTTTATTTTTTTGTTTTGATAATGTACCTGGAATTTTATTACTGTATTGTTTTACTGTAACTGTAATGGAATGCAGTTACTTTTTTATCCTGATAATGTAATGCTGCTTAATACATTTATTATGGTACTACCCACCCGTGGTAGTGAGCCCCTTTGTTCCAGCATTGCCTGTTCTGTGCTGCAATCACTAATTGTCCTCAACCTTGACCTGTGATTTTGGAATCTCCATCAAGCCTCTTTCAAATATTCCATGGCCTTCCCTGCTTTCTCCTCTAACGGGGTTCCACATAAGGACCTATCGGGTGATGTTGGAAGCAAAGTGAGTCCTAGGACCAGAAAAGGGGTCCAGAGCAGCAGGAACTGCAGGCAGGAACTGCAGGCAGCAGTGAAGGATTTCAAGCAGCGGGGCAGGAACTACAGGCAGGGTGAGAGCCATGGATGGAGCCTGAGTCAGGTGGAGGGCCAGGCTTCACCATCAAAGTTGGAGGATTTTGGGTCAGTGGTGGAATCAGAGGGTGCTGAGTCAGTGGAGGAGTCTGGTTGAGCAGGACACTGGGAGGCTGGCACAGGAACAGGACAAGGAGCCAATATAGGCCTTCATCCGCAGGCAAGAGAACAAGAGCATCTGGGCAGTCAACTGCAGGCAGAAGAACAGGATAAGTAGCAACCTCAGAAACAGGATGGGGACCTGGCAGCCAACTCGCAAAACAAAGCAAGGGTCAAAGACAGGAAAACAGTACACAAAGAACATGGTTCATAAACTAGTAAAATATAACAAAGACCTTGAAACAAGTAGGCCAAACAATGAAGGATGACCAAATGAGTCCAGAAATGAGCTACAGGCTTGGGTAATGATAAGCCAAAGTGGAACTGGAGCTGGAGTGAGTCAATTCAAAATGATAGAGTCAATGTGCTGATAGATGATAGAGTGAGCCAGTGCAGAACAGCAGAGTCCGTGTGCTGTCTTCCTACATGATATAGAGGGATGGTAACTTGACAGTAACTTCGGTAATTGTTCATATTTCTGCTCCATATAGCAGCACTGAAAGTGCCATTCTAGCCTAAAATTCGCAATTAATGTGTTATATGTTATGCTATAATTTTCAACTGGGATAGGCTCCAGCACCCTTGGGACCCAGAAGGATAAGCAGCTTAGATGATTAGAGAGATGATGAGGAGTATCATTTTTATGTTTTTATCCATTAGTGTTTTTCTAACTACAATACCCAGCATGCATTATACAAATACATCACATGATCATCGGGAATTCCTGTGGTGCCTAACAAATCCTGACTGCTAGATGCTAGAGGCTAATATCTGTGGTGGTAGATAACATTAGTAATATAGCAATCCAGCAACTCCAATTGGTCATCAAACTTTTTTCTTTGTTAGAGGAACTATTCAGCTAGCCAGCAAAGAAAGTCTAAGTATCCACCCCAAAGCACTTTCAAGACACTTTCATTTACCAGTAGAATTATATGGGACTAGATGGGATTGTGATACTACTATTGTTCCCGGTGAGTCCCGGTGAGAGTGACATGTAGAGCGGTTTGGTCAGTTCATTGTTTTCAGAAGATTCAGTTAATAACTTGCTTTGTTTTGTAATTCTTAATTCTGCCTGATTATACTTCTACCACTATGTCATAAATGAATCCATCCAAAAGACAGATTTAACTAATTATTGGTCTGAATTAGACTAATAGTTAAGTCAGTTATAGCTAAATTACACCCATGATGGCTGTGCATAGCATGATTCTTGTCAGCATCTGTCCCACCATGTTTGCACACCACACTGCTAGGAACATGAAGGACTTCTCCTCTTCAAAGGCAACTCCATCCAGTCTCAGTGGTTTATCTCTGTTGGTAGTAACCTTCAGAATCTTGGTCCTGCCTCTGTGCACCTGTGGTGAGACTGGGGTATGGTGTTATTTGCTCTGCGAAAGCAGTTCAGACAGAACAGGACAGACGTGCAAGATCGTCAGGTCATCAAGTTGCTTCTAGGGGATCCACTGGATTTGATTACCAAGAGCAACAAAAACTGACAAAGAAGACAACCTGGCCTCACTGCACTGTTTTGACCTAGAAATAATCAATCAGTTACCCATTAAACACTTGGCATTGCATTCCTTTGTATGGGTTCTGAATCAAGTTAACAAATTTCTTGGGGATTCCACTGTCCTTGCTGTAAAATGCTTTTCATAGTCCACAAAGCTGGCATTCAGCAAAAGACATTTGCACTGGGATGCAAATAGTTGCAATCTGTTTGATGCCAGATCTGTCCTGCCTGAAGTCCACTTGCTGATCTCATAGCCTCTGGTCAACTGGTCCCTTAAGTTTTTCCAAGATGATATATTTGTTAGATATTTTTCCAGAAACCGACCACCTTCATACTGTGTCCTTTATCAGGCAGCTTGATCAGGTAGCCTTCCTTCCAGTCTACTGGGATCTCCTCTTGCTCCCCTATTTTCTCAAAGAGTTCTTAGACCATTTCTCCAAGTGTCTGCCTTCAGTTCCTCCACTGAGATCTCATCAATCCCTGGTGCCTTCCTGATCTCTGCTCTTCTTGGTCTGCTACAATTGATGCGTAGGTCTGTCTCTGCTTCCTGGACGTTAGGCGGGTTGTCATGTGCCTGACTGTTGAGCAGCTCTTGAAAACGCTTTGTCTTTTATAACTGCTTCTCCAGTCCCGTTAGAACAGTGTTGTCTTTGTTGTTCACTGGTTGGAACATTTGTGTGAACTTTCCTGTCAGTTTCTTGATACAGCTGGTTCATATTTTTACCTGCAGCTGCCTCTTTAGCCTTGTGTACCAGTCCTTCTACAAAAATCGGCCTGTCTCTTCTTCACTTCTCTCTTGATTACAGCATATTCTTGATTACAGTACCTCTGCCTTTAGCTCTGAATCAGTCGTTTCGTGATGACTGCTTTTGTTTCTTCCTGGTTTCTGCTGACTTCCAGCCTTTCTGCTGTAGATTTCTTCTGCCAATCCCTTAAGATAGTCTCCAGCCTAGGTGAAAAACATTTGCTTTTAACCCCTTAAGCTTCTTCAATGTCTGCATCCTAAGGTTTCTTATTCAATAACTACTCAGTAAATACACAACATTATTGAGTTAATAGAAGTGAGGGATGGAAGTGCTACACTTGTTGAGAGGTCCATGATGGTCAAGGGGTAATATCAAGGTAATAAAACCTTGTTTCTAGCCTTGGTTAGGTGTAGGAATGTGGAGGAGGCAAATTTCTAATCTCTGCCCTGCTCTCTTCTGGCCCACAAAGCTACTTGGCTTCGGTTGCTCCACAGGCTGCTAGCAATGCTAATAACACATTCCTTTGGCTCAGGCCCAGGAGGGCTATTGGGACAAAACTGGGCTAAACGCAGTCAAGCACACCTACTAGGTCAGCCAATAATTGACCAAAAATTATGCAAAATACCGAATGTACAGAGTATGATGCTAGGTGTTCTAGTGTTCATTTGTTTTGTCTTCTGTTGGTCAGTCATTAGCTAATGTATTGGCCAGTTTTTACATTTGGTTGAAGTATAAATCTGAGAATGTAAACAAAATGAATGAAGGCACAAAAAAATTAGAGAAAGAAGTGTGTTTCATTGCTTCTATTCGATATAAGCACATCTAATGCACTTAGCACTAAAATTGCAGTGTCAGTGGTAAGCAAGCCACGGTGAAACTGGTGAGAGCCTTTTTTAGGCTGGATGGAACAGCCCTTTAGAAGTGTCTGTTGTGTTGTGGGTGTCCCTCAGGATCTGGCATGTGGACAGAATGGAAATGGCCAAAGGGCTTTGAGTGGTTTTGTGTGCAACTGCAGCCACAGGCTGGACTGGGACAGGCCGAAGATTTGAAAGGTAGACACCTGATCCCTCCGAGCACAGGCAAACTCACCTCTCCTTGCTTTTACCCCCTCCCTTCTCTGTCTCTTTCTGTCTCTTTCTTCTGTCTTTCCCTTTCATGCTCCCTTACTTTCCCACTTTTGTTCACGTTTCTTTCTTTTAGATTCCTCTGCATAGATTCTGTCGAATTTTTCTTTGCATTTTCACTCTCTTACATTCAGATTCTCCTCTTAACTTAGATTCTCCTTTCCACTTTCCCTCAGATTTGTCTGCAGTTCTTCTCTCTCTTTCCTGTTCATCCTCCCTCACTGTCTTGTTCTCACTTTTTCTGCATTTCTATCAGATTTCTCTAAATTTCTTGTGAATTCTCCTCCTTCTGGGGGCTTGTGCACCTGTGAAACCTCCTTCAACTTTCCTCCAGTCTCTTCAGCTTTCTCCAAATCCTTCCCTCCCCCCTTCTCTCCAGATGAATAGATGACGGAGGGGTCCGTGGCTGGCAGAGTGGAATTACTAGAGCTTAGTCAGAGGGGGGATTATCACTGTAAGTATGGAAAACTCTGAAAAAGTGCTTCTGTGCTTTGTGAATATAACTTTATTGCTTGCCTCTCTTTTGTCCCCGGTAGCAGAGTGACTGATTCAGCCCAGTTTGTTTTTTTGTTGGAGTTTGCTCAGCTCAGTTATCTATTTTGAGGATGGGGCTAGGGAAAAGCTGACCTTCATCTGGCACAGCACTTGGTAGCTGGTTAAATCTTAATCCTCATACTATAATAAGGTGGGTAATGCCCCTCTGAAGTACATTTTAATGTCATACACCTATGACACTGCAGATATGAAGAATATTAGAAGATTTTTTTCTTACTGACTTCTTTAAATGTATCTATATATGTGCATATGTCTCTACAACCTTACAAACTACAAACTAGGCAACTATTTTTCTGACAATTGTTAAAAAGCATTTTACGAATTGCTCTCAGCATCAAAATGGTTGACCCGAGTGAAGAGGACAATGCAAAAATGACCAGCCAACATGCACTCTGTACTCCTGATAAAGACACCCTCAAAGACCCCTGTTGCTCTACTCTTAAGGTATGTGTTTTGTGTAAGTGTGTGTGTGTGTGTGTGTGTGTGTGTGTGTGTGTGAGAGAGAGAGAGAGAGAGAGAGAGAGGGAGAGAGAGAGAGACAGAGACAGAGAGAATGTCCTCATTTTCAGGATAAAAATGTCCTGAATTTGTAGTAAAATGAGAAAAAACAGGTCTAACCTACAGGACTAAGAAACTAATCCTGAGCATTTCTTTTTGCTTACCGAGATTAACATTAGGGTTAGATTTATTAAACATTAGGTACTTATACACTGTACAGAATGAGAAATTAGTTTAACTCTAAATTACAAGGCATCTAATTGCTGCACTGCTTTCCTTGATTTAACTCAACTTGAGGACACCAGAGTGCATCCAACTCAAACTTCGTAGTTTAGTCAAAAGTTCTCCTAACTCTGATTTCTAGTTTCTCAGTTTAGTAACAATAGAATTTGCCTCAGTTTCGCCACCTGGGACTCTTTCTATCTTGCAATCCCACAAGGCATTTTCTCCTCTTGGGCTTCCAGATCTGGAGAGCTGTGGGATCACTGGGTTTCCAACTCAAAATCTTTTGATACTGGGGGTGAATTCTTAGACCATTGCACCACATGTTACTGTGCTACTTTTCAAAGTTCAAACAACAAATACTTTCTAAGGTGCATTAAAACTTAAAGGACATATAAATTCATTCCAGGAGGTTGCGAGTAGTGCAATGGGCTAAGCATTGACCCCTCTAGGAGGCTGTGTATTTGAACCCCAGTGATGCCATTTAAATCTGCAGAGGTGTGCACCCAACATTTACATAAATACATACACACACCTTTTGCAATATGTAAATGTTATTATTACATGTAATTTCTTATATGCACACAAAATACCTATAGGCCATGTTATTATTACTTACAGATACTTACATACATGTATTTGTGTATGTGTATATATAATACTACCATGTCCTGACAATGTATATTAAAAAACTTGAGTGTATGTGAATTTGTGTTTTGACCTCTTGTTTCTTCACCTACCTCATTCATGTATTCAAAACTAATGAGGTTCTGCATAACTTGCCTAAAGCCACAATGCAGGAGGCTGATTATCCTCTGTTCTTCTCTCCTGTGAATCCCACAGATGTTCATCATGTCCTTGTCCTTTGCCTACTTCTCCAAGGCTTTATGTGGCACCTACATGAAGAGTTCTATCACTCAGATAGAGAGAAGATTTGACCTGTCCAGCTCACTGGTCGGCCTGATCGATGGCAGCTTTGAGATGGGTAAAAAAAACACTGCGTGTGTGTGTGTGTGTTGACAGTGTACTGCTCTCATAGACAGCTATCACTCCTCTTTTATCAGAAATAATGCACAGGATTAAACATAATAATAATAATAATAATAATAATAATAATAATAATTGTAGTACTGGTAGTAGTAGTACTGTAGTAGTAGTAGTAGTAGTAAAGATTGTTCAGATAACACTTTTCATGCATGTAAAAAAGGTTCATTACTAGTAATAAATTTCATCTGTATGTATTTATAACTTTACAGTATATGTTTGCTAGTCATGTACTTGCCAGAATTTTTTTTTACCAAAACAGTCACTATCAAAACACTAGGTAAAATTTTGGAAGTGTCATTATTGTATTAATAGTTATGAAATTTATTGTTAGTAAAACAAAAATAGCTAAGGTATAGGGGCATTCAAAGCAAAAAGACTTAGGTCTAAAATCCAAGGCCAGTATGTATTTTTAAGCTCAGACATTTAAGCTCAGATAAGTTCAGTAGATTGATCCATGTAGATGTGTGTGTTTCTTATTCTCTTAATGCTGCTCTCCTGCAGGTAACCTGCTCTTTCTGGCTGTAGTTAGTCATTTTGGGGCAAAGCTACATAGACCCAGGCTCATTGGATCAGGCTGTTTTCTGATGGCTATTGGCTCTGCAATCACAGGACTGCCACATTTCTTCATGGGACGGTACAGTTTCATCAGCGAACAGTGATTTTGTAGGCTTTTCTGTACCTCTGTGGTATGTCAGTTGTTTGAAGATTCATCATTTCTGTGGAAAACTCTATCCTTCATCTGGCTTTCATTTTCGCAGATATAAATATGACACAGTTCTTCAAAACTCACTGAATGAAACTGTCAGTATAGCAGCCTGTCAGGATGCCACAGTACAAAGCGATTACCCGGATATACATCAAGAATTTACAATGAACTTCAACACAGGTATGCTGCTGGTACTTTTGAGGTCCAAAGCATTATTATTTATTTGTTCACATGAGCAGAAAATTCATAAGCAGAAACTTAAACTGATAGAACCCACTTAAAGGTTTTTCTTATGTGGAAAACAGCCATAAGGCATTTTTCTGAATCTGAGCGTAAAACAAAGTCTTGTTGGTTGCAGGCTCAGACTGTGAGAAAGAATCTGGTTCCTACATGTGGGTTTACGTGTTCCTGGGAAACGCCCTGAGGGGGATAGGAGAAACACCAGTCACTCCCCTTGGCATCTCATACATCGACGACTTTGCAAAAGCAGAGAACTCAGTGTTTTACATAGGTAATGTTACATGTTTCATGATTTTTCTAAGGAATTGTGAAACAATCAGATTCCAGATTCCACATATCCATCACAGAAACAGTCAATAACACAAAAGTGGAGAACTGCGATACTGGAGGCCTGGATTCCTGCACAATTTGGTGATTTCCCTGCTCAAACACACCTGATTGAACTCCAAAAAGGTTTAGAGAGCTGGAGTGTTGGAGCAGAGAAATCAGTAAAGCATGACTCCACTCCTCAGTTCTCCACCCTGCTATTACAACATGTAATCATTTTGTTGACCAACTGCATAAATATTCAGAATTTCTTCATTTCTTAGACATCATTTTATCACTTAACCTAGTCTCAAATATGGCTGTTTTTTTTGGGGGGGGTGGCCACAATGTCCCATAACAGCTTGTCTCCAGACCATTTCGCTGCTGGGGCCCATGTTTGGCTTCCTGATGGGCTCCATGTGTGCCAAACTGTATGTGGATATTGGATTTGTCGATGTTGGTAAGCACTTCCTTTGACTAATTGTGTTATATATTCTGATGTCTCACATCTGTGAAATCCTTTCAGTCTGTCTGACAGTACATGTATTATGTGGTTCATATAGTCATATGCAAAAGTTTGAATACCCCTGGTCAAATTAGCACACAATTAAGATTTATTTGCCAATTTTAACAAAGTTTTGCACAGGCCACATTTTGTATTTTATGACTCATTTTTTAAATATTTGAAACTAAGCAAATTAACAGTAATATAACAGTAAATTGACCAGGGGTGCCCAAACTTTTTATTTACTAAAGGGACACTTCAGCCAAAAAGGAAAAATGGAACCAGTACCACATCTGTTGTAAATATGCTTACTTGCATGCCATAGTGCTGCTGAAGTGGTCTCTATTGGGAAATTGGGTCTCTAGTGGATTTCCCATTTAAAGACTAAGAACCCCGCTTCGGGTGATGTACCTTGGAAGTGGGAAGGTGTTTTATTTCATTAGCTAGTAAATTCAGACCGAAGCAGATATTTAACATCACGGTGGCTTTTTTTGTAGACTCTGTGACCATAAGCCCCAAAGACGCACGTTGGGTTGGGGCCTGGTGGCTCGGTTTCTTCGTGTCATCCACCAGCCTGCTCCTGGCTGGCATTCCTTTCTGGTTCCTCCCTCGTTCCTTACCAAAGCAAGCTGAGGAACAACGGGAAGATCCTAGCTCTCCTCATGGCAATCAGGAGCATCCTGCACATCCAGCTACCCCAACTATGAAACTGGTGGACATTGCAAAAGGTATGTCTCTTTAGGATTCTAGCTGCTAACAGTGGCCTCTTTGAGGTTTTTTCCCACGATGATAACAACGGATTAGCAGTGCTCAAAGCATGGCGGACTCACCATGTCACACCATGTGTCACAGTGACACAATTTCACCCTAACTCCTAATGTAGATTATTAGGGCATGTTGGGTGTTTGAACTTTACTGCTGTAGTTTTGTACTGGAGCTAAGAGGCTAATGTAGTTAGCTAACAAGTAATTGATAGCTAATTTTGATTGATGCTATGTTGGCATTGTACTATCTGCACGTCTAAATCATCACAGAATTACATCAAACCTCGCTGAGTTGTTAAGTGATCTCAAATAGACTTTCTTATGTGGTTTCTGACACTGTATGACACACTTCATATCGCTGTTGTCGGAAGAAAATCTCATATCTCCATTTTTGACGTTTTTCAGTTTTTGACATAATTTGAAAATGCCTGTTACCCTTTACATTGTGTGTTAATTTCATGATGAATGGACCAAAAGAAATGGCCCAAAATGACTTGGAAAAAAGTCTGGTTCCATTGACTTACAATAAAAGTAAAGTATGTTTTGTCCTTCTCCTGTAAAGTTACCGTTTTGGAGATACAAGGTTTTATTCCGACAGCAGTGATATATAAACATGAACAAATGTATGCTGCACTACTAAATCAGTAGTAACAACCATGAAGTGTGAATTGTGTAAAATGTTCTCTTGTACAGGTTTCTTGCCCTCACTAAAGAAACTCCTGGGCACTCCAGCCTACTTCCTTCTGCTCTGTGGGAGCATTCTAAATTTCAACTCATTAATCGGCTTGATCACATTCAAAGCCAAGTACATGGAGCAACAGTTTGGCCAGTCCGCCTCCAGAGCAAATTTCCTCATTGGTGAGTTTCTGTATCTAGAATTGGATGCAGAGCCGATGTTCTGATCTGCAAGAAGCCCTAGCAGATTCATCCAATAACAGACAATAAGGCAGGTAATATGAAATATGTAAAAAAGTTTTTTGTGTAATTACAACCTGTTATTACATTCCATCTCGGCAAAGCATCACTGCCCACTCAAATGGCCCTTTGTGCTACTATACTTTAGTAGGTAAGCAAGCAATAGGGTGGCCAAATTTTAGATGGCTTGATTACTCAGTCATATTAACCTTAGTGTGACATACAGTACTGGGAAAAAGCCATAGGCAACCTGAGACAATGCTATGTAAAGTGATTTTATCTAGTCAGTATGCATATATTTATTTAGAGCAAAGCAGTAAATTCAAATAAACAATACATAGTGATTAGGTGTGTTAGCTTAACCATTTCCAAAGCTCTTCTTGAGGAAATCCTATATTTACAGTTACCATCCATATAAACCTAGGTTATCAAAGCTTTATTACATTAAATCAGGTGCTGCTGATGGAATTTAACAAATCTATGCAATAGCTGGAGTGCAGCGAGAAGTAACTAACTCTGGTCTTCTAACCAACATCATACCAGCTAGTCTAAGACTTTCAACACATCGTAAGGCACAGTGACAGCTGGGTATGATGTTGTTGTTGTTAGATTTAATAATTTGGAACGGACAAAATAGAACCTATGATGTCACAAATAAAAATACTATATTAGTAATAGTAATAAGCATACAACTACAATGATTTTTATTCAATGTTATACAAACTGCACTGCACCAAATCCAATTAAACAGGCCTAATTATGCTCACATTGCAATGAAAGATGTATTTAGCCAGTGTTCTTTATGTAATGATGATATCTACAATATGCTCAGAAAAGCGCATTTTGACATAATTTATAATGATAACGATAAAATAGCAACATATTGCAACACCTTTAGTTTTTACTTTCTTTTGCACTGTACTGACTCAACACAGTCCTCACCATAGAATTTCATTTTGCTTTTAATGTAGTCTCACGCAGCCACATTTAAATCAGCGAATAAAATTTAGTGTCTTTATTAATCCTATCTCCAAGCTTGGCAGGTGTGAGGTGGAACTTGCGGAGTGATGTTCTGCTCCCCCCTGGCCCTCTGACTCTGCTAAAATACCAAATCAACCCTGCTTTGTGCTCTAAACTATGTCATAGAAGCTTTCGCACTGTACCCATCTAGGTGTGTTGAATCTGCCGGTGGTTGCCGTGGGGATCTTTCTGGGTGGTCTGGTGATGAAGAGGTATAAGCTGAGCGTGGTTTCTGGAGCTCAGCTCTCCTTCCTTGCCTCCTTCTCGGCCTACCTGCTCATGCTCCTGCAGTTCGGCACCAAGTGTGACAACCTGCGCATGGCTGGCCTCACTGTGTCCTATAACGGGTACTGTAGACTGTATGTACTTTGTTTAAAGAAAAAGACTGATTACATACATGATCCAGGGCTTAAATGCTTCAGGATCACTCTTTGAGTCCTTGCTTGCCTTACTGTACATATCGCTTGGGAAGGAATAGTTTGACGAAAATCTAATTTACATGATTTTCTACTTACACCAAATATAGTCGATCAACTAAGACATGTTTGGTATCCAAATTTTGCTTCTTTAGTTTAGAACTGGAGCTGCTAGAAGTCTTGACTTGAAGTCAATTCTCACCCAAGCTGTTTCCTTAAACACTTGCCCAAAATCTCTCTCGACCTGCTCAAACCCAATCCAGGCCTATAGATCCAGATCAGAATTTAGGTCCAGATTATCACCCCCCAGTAACTGTCCAGACCCACCTGCTATATTGTCATCAAATTTTGGTTATGTAGTTGTGACAAGTGCAAGATGACAGCGACTGAGATAGAATGTCTCTGGAAATGGTGGAAAAGTACCAGAAAGCGGGATGATAATGTAGTTCCAATTCCATTCCACTACAGCGATGGAGCACGCCTCTTTTTTAATTATACAGCAGGTGGAGATGGCGTTGGATCTCTTTTACTTTTGCACATTTAGCCGTCTGACGTTTCTTCAGCATTGGGGAGCTGTTAGAATTACTTAGAGTGTCATTTAGATGGTAGTTTTTGAAATAGTGCTCAACAAATGTGTATCTCAGTATTATATCGACTAATATGTGATTTTCAGTCAATATTTTTATTAATCCAGTTCATTTTAAAAGGTGTATAAACTAAAAATAGAATAGAAAGTAGCTCTAAGGTGCAGCGGATTGTTTGTGTCTGTTATGTATTAATCACAGCTTTTAACAGGAAAATGTTGAGCTAAATATTTTCAGAAATGGCCCAGGCCTACCCCTAACCCTAAATGTATTCAATTGATCAAGACCTTCTAAATCATCACACACTTACTTCAAACTTCATTGTGTTGTTAGATAATCTCAGGTTGGCTTGATTATGTTGGATTTGCTTAGGAATATTATAATATTACATACTGTTGTTTATGAAAATGTATAAAAGTGCAGAAAATTCAGGCGTCAAGAAGAAGACTGCTATCACTTAGCTATAGACTATACTTCATACAGTATTAGGAAATAATAAGCAAGTCTATTAAGATTGACACTTAACAACTTAACATAGTTTGAGGCGAGTTTGTGAGGAGGTGTGAATACTGTTTGCACAATGCTAATCGGTATTCCAGTTACTTTATTAAGTGCTGTGAAGTTTGGTAAGAAAGAGATGAGGGAAACAGCACTTTCAGGAAAAGCTCCTTAATTGAACCAGCAGCAGTGCAGCACCACTGCCCAGTGCTGGCTGAATGGCCGAGAAACAGGGCAGGTCACCAGTCACCAACACACCTCTAGATGACGGTAGACACACACCCCACACCCTTTCAAGTTTCTTTTGCTTCAGTACATAGGTACATTATTAATACATAAGCCTTGCAGCAGCAACGCAAAAATAAAGAAAAAGACATGCACCAAACATGTTTTGGCTGATTGACTGCATTTGAGTGTATATTTGATATTACAGCATTAATCGATACCTTTAATTGGCCATTTTAACCGTAGATTGTGTGCTGTAGATATCTGGAGTTTACTGATCATCCTCTTTGTTTCAAACTGAAAAAGAGAAACTGAATGTTAGGAGTATTTACATTTCTGAGGCACACTGCTAGCTCTAACTCATAAAATACATTTTGCCCCCTCAGGACTCCTCAGATTTCATATGATGAGCAAACACTGTTCTCACAGTGTAACCAGCACTGTTCCTGTTCTGCAGCAGAGTGGGATCCAGTGTGTTCTGATGATGGCATTACATACATGTCTCCATGTTTAGCAGGATGTATGAGCTCCTCTGGACACGGAAAAAACACGGTACGTTTCAGAGTAACCAGCAGAGAAACTTCTGGTCCGCACAAAGACAGGAACAGGGCCTCTCTTTGTTGGCTGCAGCCCCCCCACTTCTACCTAAAGTCAACTCCCTGGGTGTCCTGTAATGCGGAATGTCTATTGATTTAGAATCTGATTTGATTTTGGTAATTTTATAGATTATTTTGTAGACAGCCACACTGTGAACAGTTGAAGTAAATGAGGTATGATATTCTAGGCTGTTTAAATAAATGAAATCACTATTGTTATTATGTGCAAAATGCGATACGCTAAACTGTGTTTAATATGATCCAGTTTGATCAAATCAGGTGATGATGATGATGGCTACCAGTTTAAAATGCTAAAGTAGATTTGTGCATAGGGGTACACCCAGGGGTTAAATTTGGATTTCAGAGGTGGGAAGCCTGATTTTTTCCATGATTGTCAACAGTGTGGGAACAGTATTGTTCAATTTGCATGAACCAAAGGTGCTGGAGTTCCCCTGAGTATACAATCTGATCTACTTTGGCACACATATATACACTGACCAACCACTTCTGTAGGTATGCTGTCTTGTATCTACACTCATTGTCTATTTTGTCAGCTCCACTTACCATATAGGTACACGTTGTACTTCTACAATTACAGACTGAATACTTTATTGGCCCCCTTTTATCCTGTACACCAATAGTCAGGACCCCCACAGGACCAGAGAGCAGGTACAGAGCACAGAGCAGCACTGCTGTGTCTGATCCACTCGTACCAGTGCAACACCCACAGTAACACACCACCACCATGTTAGTTTTACTGCAGTGCTGCGAACGATCCACCACCCAAATAATACCTGCTCTTGGTCCTGTGGGGATCCTGACCTTTGAAGAACAGTTTAAAGGGGTCTAACAAAGTATACAGAGAAACAGATGGACTACAGTCTGTTTTTGTAGAACTACAAAGTGCACCTATGTGGTAATTGGAGCTGAGTCATTTTTTGTGTTTTGAGTCAATTATTATGTGAAATGTGAAAGTCCACTGACAGATGATTTTAGACACGCAAACTATACCTGCAATATACAACTAGAGTTGCGGAAGACCTGAGAATGGCAGATGCAAAAGAAAGGGGACAAAGATAAAGCTTTTAGTTTTTCTGGTACAAATGTTTCTATTTTTATCCTCCTAAATTCAATTTTTAAATGTTTTTAATCATTAATCAACAAAAGTCCACTTAAATAAAAACCCCAGGTTAACCATTCATAAACAAGTCTTTTAACATTTGCCTCTGTGACACAACTTCATTTTCTACAAGTTGTCATAGCCCATGGTTGGTGTATATACATACACACACACACACACACACACACATATATATATATATATATATATATATATATATATATATATATATATATATATATATATATATACATATACAGGTAGATATATATGTCCACTTACTATATAGGTGCACTCTGTAGTTCTACAATTACAGACTGTAGTCCATCTGTTTCTCTGCATACTTTGTTAGCCCCCTTTTATCCTGTTCTTCAGTGGTCAGGACCTCCATGGACCCTCACAGAGCAGGTATTATTTGGGTGGTGGATCATTCTCAGCACTGCAGTAACACTGATGTGGTGGTGGTGTGTTAGTGTGTGTTATGCTGGTACGAGTGGATCAGACACAGTGCTGCTGGAGTGTCCACTCACTGTCCACTCTATTAGAAACTCCTACCTTGTCAGTTCGCCTTGTAGCTGTAAAGTCAGAGACGATAGCTCATCTGCTGCACAGTTTGTGTTGGTCATCCTCTAGTCCTTCAGCAGTGGTCCCAGGACGCTGCCCACAAGACGCTGTTGGCTGGATATTTTTGGTTGGTGGACTATTCTCAGTCCAGCAGTGACACTGAGGTGTTTAAAAACTCCAGCAGCACTGCAGTGCTGAGAATGATCCACCACCCAAATAGTACCTGCTCTGTGAGGGTCCATGGAGGTCCTGACCACTGAAGAACAGGGTAAAAAGGGGGCTAACAAAGTATGCAGAGAAACAGATGGACTACAGTCTGTAACTGTAGAACTACAAAGTGCACCTATATGGTAAGTGGAGCTGATAAAATAGGCAATGAGCGTAAAAACAAGGAGGTGCTCAAAATGTTATGCCTGATCGGTGTATATACACCAAACATGGGCTATGACAACTTGTAGAAAATAAAGTTGAGTCACAGAGGCAAATGTTAAAAGACAGTGTGACTCCAACTTCTTTATGAATGGTTAACCTGGGTTTTTTATTTAAGTAATTTGCGAAGATTTAAAACATTTAAGAATTGAATTTAGGAGGATAAAAATAAACACATTAACTCTTTTTACCAAAAAAAAAGAACAGCTTTTCCTTTGTCCCCTATAGGGGTGCGGGAAAAACTCGATTCTTAGATGCATCGCGATGCGGACGTGAACGATTCTGAATCGATTCATAAATGTTAAAAATCGATTTTCTAAATATTTAATTTTATAACGTAATGTTGACGGAACGTAAAACGCGGAACTTGGAAGTGGGAAAGTGCAGCGCCCGGACAGTCTCTGGCGGAACATAACAAAAACACAACTGGATGAGCGAGAAATTCAACCGGCTCCCTCTGCATTAAAGCCAGGTTAGATCAGGAGTCACAAAACAAATGATAAGAAGAGCCATTTTGCCTTTCAACAAAGTCAAACCACCTCGGGAGCCACAACATTTACTGCCCAGTATGTCTCAGTATGTGATGATGTCCTAGTATAGACTAAACAATATAAAGGAAAACGCAGATTTACTTCGCTCTGCTTTAAGCTTTAACTATAGCCGCTTTCCTCCCATCTCCGCCAGAAAACTTTTCTTCAAAACTAGAAGAGTTTCTTGTAAAATGTCTCAGCGTCCGGCTGTTTTACGAGGCTGAAGTCGCTTCTCATTCGCCAGCTTCTCGTTCTAATTTTCCCGTTCCATCTTAAATTCTGCTTTAGGCGCCGAATGTAACTGCTGCACCATTTAAGGTGGAACGGGAAAATTCGAAAGAGAAGCGACTTCATCTTCGCAACTTTTTTAGAGAAAGACAGTCTCTCATGCAGATTTAACCAACCGCGCTGCTTATAAATGCGAATAAGTCCTCCAAATGTTCGTCTTAATCTCTGTTTTTTCCTTTTTTTTGTCCCCCCCCCCAACCCACACATACACACACACTCTACAACGAGACCAAAACCGAAATAATAAAATGACTAATGAAAACGGGAAGGACGGCTGTAACGTGCTGCGTGGACACCCATTACCACTGGATCTTATTTGAGGGTAACAGCGCATTTTATCGCAGATGAGTGGCAGCAGCGTCTCTGAATGAGAGCCTTCTAGTTCACTTGCCACATCACTTCCATTTGATTTATTAATAAAAGATATTTTAGATATTTAAAGCCAATTATTTGTAAAGATCCATAATACATTTACATTATGGATCATTACAAATACTTTGCTTTAAAACTACCGAGTTTTCAGACAGTAGGAAGATAGAAATCATGTATAGAGAAAAAAGATGCATCGAGATGCATCGATAATCGTTTTATAATCGCATCGCAGCCCTCTGATTCGTAATCGAATCGAATCGTGAGGTGCCTAAAGATTCCCACCCCTAGTCCCCTATCTTTTGCATTTTCCATTCTCAGGTCCTCCGCAACTCCTGTTATATATCGCAGGTATAATTTGCATGTCTAAAAATATCTGCCAATGGAATTTGATCATTTCACATGACAAACTGACTTCAAACATATAAGAGTGGGTTGAACAAAAAATGTTTTCACTTGCCTTGAAAACCATTTTTGCAGTGAACCACAGTTAAGAGTTGAGTCCCATGACAGTAGAAGACAACATTTTCATTTAGGCAGCCAAAACGAGAAATGTTATCCTCTCTACCCAAAAAAAGTTTCCCTTTCTTTCTTTACATTCTTTTTTTGTATTTGTCTATCTCAGGTCTTCCACAACTGCAGCTGCGTATTGAGTCCTTCACCAGTAGAGGGCAGTACTTCTGTATCTCTTGGTCAGTGTCCCCGGGGTCCGGCGTGCAGTCGCAGCTTCACCTCCTACATGGCCGTGTCCGTCCTCAGCTCCTTCATTAATTCTCTGGGGACCACGCCTGCATACATGGTCATTATAAGGTGCCATGTCCGTGTTTAGTTTTGTAATATCAAAGCACATAGTCTTCTTGACAAAAAGAAAGAGATGTACTAAGTGGATGTATTGTAGGTGCATCAGTCCTGAGCTGAAGTCACTGGCACTGGGCATTCAGACTCTAGTGATAAGAACTCTAGGTAAGCGAGAGAAAAATGAAATATGCCATCAGTCCAAAGTGAACACTACCCTGTGAAATCAGCTAAAAAAGTACTTGAATTATACAGCTTAATATTAATGTAATCAGTACAAATGTACAATTTACAACTGAAGCATTGATGATGTCAATTATTCTATGCTAGCTTTCTAATCATGCTGGCTCTTTGGTTGAAATATTCCTTTAAATACATGTACTAATGTTTGTCTAGGCTTTTATAACCTATGTAACCTCTCTGATTCAGGGGGTATTCCAGCTCCAGTGTATTTTGGGGCTCTGATTGACTCTACCTGTTTGAAATGGGGCATGAAAAAGTGCGGAGGCCGAGGCGCATGTCGCTTGTACAACTCGGACAAGTACAGGTGTGTGTGCGTGTATGTGTGTGTGTGTGTGTGTGTATTGTCTTGAAAAGTAGCTCATGTACAAATAATGAAGCTACTTGTAGGCTATTGCTTTAAAGTGCTTAATTTCCTTTACTTAATCACTTTATGTTCCCTTTAGCTACTCAGTAATGTGTAAGTGTGAGAAGGCCCTTGTGTAGCATGCATAGACCACTGAAATCATGTCGTCATTCTGTAGTCAGCATCATGCCTATTTTATGCTGCTTTCATGTGGCCTTGATTTTTTATTGGTTTAATCACTTCCTACCTGGAGGCACCATGAACGCACTTCTACGTTGAGTGATGAAGTCAGGTACATTGAAATATTTGATGCAGCAAGAACTGCCTGAGCTGTGAAGTCAATGCTATTTCATCATGGCAGGCTTCAGAAGCGAACAGTCAAACGACATAATGCAATCAGATAAACTGTACAACTATAATAAACAGTAATGGTGAAGTGAATGAATGAATTTTAAACACGTTTACTCAACCTTTTTTTCTGATTCGTCTGAGTTCAAATCATCGTTAATATATACCAGCTAGCTAATGAACTACAACACCCATTTCACAACTTCAGTGTTCTGCTTATCTTTCACATGAACCACATGAGCACACAAATTGGGTGAAAGTTCCTCCTTGGAGAAAACTGCTAACCTACTGGCAGTATTTAAGCAACATTAGAGTTTTCTTGTGTTAGCTGGATTTCTCTGTGGTAAAAATGAATGGAATTTTTGTTTTTCAAATATTGTCAAAATTGCGCCCAGTGGTTAACAAAATTGTTAAGCTGAAACATTTATTTTGCTACATGCGAGCTAACATTGATGCACACTAAAATGACATCAAGTCAGTTAAGTACACAATAATACTCAAAACTATCCAGCAAGCTTTGTCAAGTATGGTAGTTCAGCTGCTTTGGGAGTAGTAAAGTGGAATAGCTGGTGTTGTTATGTAATATTGTTAAAATTAAATAGTAGACTTACTTTAATGTGCTGTCATTTCAGTGCCCAGGGGTTTTAGTTTGCTATCAGCATGGATGTAGCAATATTTACGTTTTGACCCCTAACCGATCTCGTAATTCATTTAGCTTAATACTTTTGACAGTTCATGTCTCTCTGCCTTATAGACAGGATTGGGATGACTGCTCTAAAAATATATTCCAATGCAGATTACTTATTACCTATTTTACATATATTTATTATAGTAGGATTACTATAAAGCACATAATTTGACATCACAAATGCCCTAAAACCCCTATGCCTAAAGCTGTCCACAAGTAAGAGCTATTAGAACTTGAGTTGGTTTTGTGTGCATCATTAAAAGTAGGGAACAGGCTCCCTCAATAAAGTTGGCTTTAATATGGAATATTTACTGAAAGATTCGCTGTAAAGTTGCAACAAACTAAAGAAAATTTTACTTTAAGAGGAGCTAATAGGAATTAACAATACCGAAATGGTAATAATTGATAAAAGGCAAGGCTACTTACAACCACGTTACCACTGTGCAAAAAGTAAATAAAAATAGAATGCAGTTGTCACAGGACAGTCATGGAGCAGACCCAAGCGCAGAGAAGAAAATCTGCAAGTATGGGTCTTACACAAAACTGCTAAGTGAAAATACAATAATCAAATATAAAATATGAACCTATTTATTCATCTTCTTGGTATTTCTGTAGTATAATAGGGTGTAATAAATAATGTTGTTAAATAAGGGTGCGCCTGGTTGGCACTGATTACTAGCCCCCGTCACCCTTGCTGGCAGCTGGCAGCACAGGCTGACCCTTTACAGCATCTAGATTTAATTGAAAATAGTACAATGACAACATATCAAATGTTGGAGCTGAAAAAAAGCCCAAAATAGTCGGGACGGGGGCATGTTTACCACTGTGTTGTATCATCTCTTCTTTTAACAACACTCTGTAAGCGTTTGGGAACTGAGAAGACCCAAATGCTGTTTTGAAAGTGAAATGTTTTTACGTTCTTGCTTGATATAGGATTTCAGCTGCTCAGCAGTTCAGGGGCCATTTTAGAACTCAGACTCTTTTATTACGGAGACATGCTATTGTAATACATGCATGTGGTTCGGCATTGTTTCACTGAAATAAGCAAGGCTTTCCATGAAAAACACGTTGTCTGGATGGTAGCATATGTTGCTCCAAAACCAGTATATATATTGTTCAGCATTAATGGTGCCTTCACAGATGTGCAAGTCACTCATGCCATATGTACTAATGCACCCCAATACCATCATGGATGCTGGCTTTGAACTGTGCGCTGATGACAAGCTAGGTGGTCATTAGCCTGGAGGACACAGTGTCCATAATTTCCAAAAAGAATTAAAAATTTTGATATGTTGAACCACAAGACACTTTGCCACAGTCCATCTTAAATAAGCTCGGGCCCAGAGTAGGTGGTGGTGTTTCTGGATCCTGTTTATTTATGGTTTCTCCTTTGCGTGGTAGAGTTTTAACTTGCATTTGTGGATGCAGTGATGAACTGTTTTCACAGACAGTGGTTTTCAGAAGTTTTCCTGAGCCCATGCGGTGATTTCCACTACAGGTTTGTGTCTGTTTTTAATGCAGTGCTGACTGAGGGCCCAAAGATCACAGCCAGCCAATATCGATTTTCAGCCATGTCCCTTTGCATACAGAGATTTCTCCAGATTCTCTGAAACGTTTAATGAGATTACGTACCATAGACATAATAGACATTCTTTGCTATTTTATGTTGAGAAACATTATTCTTAAATTGTTGCACTGTTTCCCAGCACAGTCTTTCACAGAGTGGTGAACTCATCATTATCTTTACTTCTGAAGTACTCTCTGGGATGCTCTTTTTATACCCAGTCATGTTACTCACCTGTTGCCAATTTTGTAGTTTGTTACTGTCCATTTCTGTTTGGACTCACCAGGTGGCAGTATTTTGTTAATAGTATTGTTGGTCTTCTAGTGGGCTCAAAGTCCAGCTCAATTCAAAGCTATTGTCCATTTACTTAAATTGTCTGTTTATATTTGACACTAATTAGAAATACATAAAATAAATGTAAAAATTCATATATGAAAATACATAAAACATTTTGAGACTTCTTATATACACATCATATGTCACTTATGATGAGCATTCATGAAAAGTGAAAGGGAAATTCCACCTTTTTTTTTTATTTTGTTGAGAGGTAAACAAATTTGTATCTTCCAAAAATAAATAAATAAATTGGCCATTCTAGAGAAACATATCAGCTCGGATTTCTTCTTAAGTGGTAGGAATAAGAGGTTATGGTGTTTACAGTAAAAAAGATTTTTTATTGTATTTGTTATCCAAACAACCAATAAAGCTACAGGCAACTTCAAAGTTTTTTTTTATAGTAAATGTTGCTAATGCTAAAATAGTAAATCCATAAAAATATATTATTTTGGTAATTTTTTTCTTTTTCTCTAAAAAAATCAATCAACTGCATTTTTCAGAGTACCTTACCCAGGGAAGATCTTTTAACATAGGTATTATAATTTAAGTAGAATTTGACTAATTTGTTATGATCTGTTTTCCAGAGTGATCTTCTTAGGCCTGATCACATGTTTGAGTGGCTCCTCGTACTTCTTCGTCATTGCTGTCATCGTGCTGTTGAGGAAGCAGTTCAGTAAAGACACTCTCAGAGCCCTCCGGGAAACTAACCAGGGCCGACTTGAGCTACAGCCACCAAAACTGCAGTGTGATGAGGCGTCAGAACATTGCTCCAGTCCATCACAACCTGGAGGAGAGGCTTTAGACCTCAGTGAGAGGACAGTAGAGACAACAGAGTCTTACGCACCACATGCATGCCCAGCTTCACCATCAACAGTGACCCCAGAGAAGCCAGGGGTCGTTGTCACTGAACAGGTTAATGGGCTAACTGGAGTGGACGGCAACTTAGAGTCAGCCTGCGGAGGACAGCAGGACTTGGAAACAGAGTCCAGAGACCCAGCAAAGGGACCAGCTGTAGCCTAACTCACTCACTTTGTCACTATACTACATTGAATAGTACTTGATTCAAATGTTTATATCATTTAGACATGAATGAAATACATAAACACAGATTTGTAAAGCTTGTCTAAGCTAGCAACAGTTGCTGTGACAGAATGCATTTGTTTGCAGAGCTTGTGTTGGTTTAATAGCCCAAATTTTATTCATGTGGAAATGATGTATACATGTGAACAGAGTTCACTGAGGACCTTACTTGTTCAGCAAGTCTGTTTCTCAGAGTCTGTATTCTTAAATAAAGAGTTGGTTAATAGCTTCATAATCATACTTTGACAGATTGCTGGAAATTCGTCTCTGTAATGGACTCACTGTCATTTTGTTTTCAGCTTAGTCACCACATCGAAACACACTTTAACCAACTGCTCAAATATTTCCAAAACAGAGATCCACCCCCACTACCCCCCGCCCTCAAGTTAATTCACTTTCCTGATTTATCAAAGCTCAGTGGGGTCAATAGCTGCTTGTGTTTGGGGTGAAATTAGGTTTTCTAGCCATTAGCAAAAAAAAGCTGCTTTAAATATTCTTGATTTTGTCAGTCAGTTGCCCATGTATATAACCGCTATCTGTCAGTTTACGTCTTTTGGCAAGACTTATTATATTTTTAATCCACATGCAACCAGTTGACAATTGATAAATATAAATATAAAGCTTCATTTTTGCATTTGCATTTGCATGTGACTGAGGATGAGGAACATGACCTCGACACTGTTCATTAGCTGGGATAATGGAGAGGATGCATCCACTAACACAAGTAGCCATCTCATTATCAGCCAGGTCACAGGTGTATTAGCTTCGCCTGCTGCTTCAGCTGACCGGTAAGTAATATTCTGTTGAACTAATCAAGCTCAAAGGTGAGAGGCTGGGGTTAGAAGTGTGCTGGCCACATCTTGCCACCCTTCAGCGGGGCTACATCTTTTCTCAGGGCTTGGTGGGAAGTAATAGCAAACAATAATAACCACAGAAACATGTTTTACTGATTTACTTTATTACAATGTTTTGTAGGGTTTAGATTTCTTTTACAAGTGCATTGAATGAAATTGATTCAAATGTTTTTCCACATGAATAAAATATATTACATCAACACATTCATTACCAAATGTAAGTAAACTAAAAGACAAATTTGCATTGGTGTAAGGCATTTTATTTATGCAGACATTATGCATGCATTTGGATATAAGCATCACTTTTTCCAGCTGCACATCCTTTCAGACTCACAGTGTTGAGTTGTCTTCCCACAGTAGAAGGATGGACAGAAACACCTGTGGATTTTTTCAGATTTGAAGCAAGAATGGAGCTTGATTTTCTCCTCTCTTTTAAAGATGGAAGCTTTCAGCTCTGTTTATCTGATGGTGACAGTTGTGGTGGTCTGCCAGGTCTTGCACGCTTGTTAGGAGTCCCATTTTCTCTAAATCTTTTATTATCCAAAACTCCAGTTTCCTTTCCTTTCCTTATATACAGTACAATACTGTATAATTCTGTATATGGGCTGACGTGTATGTTTAATTACACTAAAAGCTTTTGTTGAAGACCAAACAATATGATCCTAATAAATATCCCTCAAATGACATAAATTTTTTTTTTACACTCAGTGACACTTGATGTAGTTGGTACATACAAATAAAGCTTGAAATAATAAGTGTAAAGGTTACATGAGGGCCTCTGACTGGAGCAGGTGAAAGGGGGATGGATCAATGCTGCTTAACCATTAATGTCATCACTTGACTGCTGGCTGTGGGTGAAAAAGGCTCATGGAAATATTTAGGTCAATCGTCTCTCTGTCAAGCTGTCTGCTCTGTACACAAAGTACACATTCAGAGGAAACTGACAAAAAGTAAGTAGACATTCAGCTTCATTAAATAATGAAATACTTGTTTAAGATAGATAGATAGATTGCACATAATGCAAACATACACTAGGCAAAAAGCTTTATGTATGGAGAGTTTCATTCGAAAATGTTGAATATCCATTTGCAACAATTTTGGATATGACAAGGTTTTGAAAAGAACAACAGCTGATGAATAATTGAAAACACATTTTTATATCTCTAATAAAGGTGGTACAAATTATAATATAGCATCGATACCTCTTGTATGTGTAAAGTCCTCTCCAAACAATGTATATCATGAAAATATGACAATTTTTGAAAGTGCTCTATAATGTGTTTTGGAATGAAACCCTTCATATGACTGGACCAGGCTTAGACTGTGAATCATTGCCATACCTGCTTCTTTTGGCATATGTCCTGGTACTTATAAAGCAAACCCATCAGTTCAAATCATAGTTATAGTAGAAGCCAGTGAGCAGGTGTTGAAGCTCCATTTGAACTGTGGCAGGTAGAGTTGAGGTTGAATGAAGCCGGGAAATTCATTTTTTAAGAATCAGTTGAATGTAAACTCAAACTTCCACTTTGTTTTTTGTGTTTTTACTTCAGCCCAAGTTCCTCTGGCTTCTCCAGACCCATCTAGTGACCTTTGATCTGTGCACCATGACTGTAGAGAGCAGGCCAGAGGGCTTTAGTGAGCCCCATCCACTGCATGCTGCAAATGACCCGAAACCTCAACCTGCAGCCAAGTGCTGCTCCCCCAGTCTGAAGGTATGAAGCAGAGTAATACATACTGCACAACAACCTAGTAGAATATATAAAAATGAATCTATTTGATTTCAGTATGCCAGTACTTTTGGAGAGACATTATATTCCTAAGGCCCATCATCGTAACAATTACAGATACATATATTCTCCAAAGTGGCCTATGATGTGATCTTGATGTTTATGGATCATTCTGTCAAATTGGTTCAAAGTCAGACTTGAAACCACATTTTGGACTTTTAACTGACTTGGTCTTTAGACTAAAATCATTTTGCTCAATTCCTGCTCTAAAATGCAAGGATGTGTCTAAAATTAGTAATAAATATAGACTAAAACTGTTTATTGACATAAAAACGTGAGACTGAATTTTCAGAGTTTTTAACATTAAACTCATGATAAATTTAAACCTTTAAACTTTCATCCTCGAAAGAAATCAAAAAGATCTTTTTAAAAAGGGACATTGAAATATATTGAAAATTAGGAATTAGAGTTTGAAGCATGAATATGCTAGTCTTCATAACTTCAGAATCACTAGGCGGAGATTAAAGCATTATTTTCAGAAGCTGAAAATTTGTGTTTGGCCCAGCCACCTCCCAATATAAAGTCCTCTAAATAAATAATGATATATTGTGATGAAGTTTCACCTCCCGTAGAAGCCCAGAATTTTCGGGAATTTTTTTGGTATTTTGGGTCAATTACAATTACAACTGCAATTATGAAGTATTCACATGAGACAGTCACACATGCCATATGTTGTTATTTTTAGGAGACCCTGGGCTACATAGATATGCCATTGTTTGACATGTAAATGCTAACAGAAAGTTGATATCTTTATGAATTTTGGTAAAAATGTACCTAGCACCTGCAAAATTTTGCATTTTTTTGCATATAGAGATATTGAAAACAAGTTGCACCTCAGATACCTTTTCAGAAATTGTTAGTCTCGAGTGTCTGTGAGCTGAAACTGCATTGCATGTTGATTCATTCTATTGGTTATTATGAGTAAAAATAAACAATTTGCATAAGGCAGACATGTTTTTTATTGATTTTCTGTCCTCTTCATGCTGAGCGCTAAAACTTGGATACACAGCAAAACAGATTTTATTTTGAATAACTAATTGAGTTGCATATTTAATATAAGATATTTTTGATACTCAAAATCAATGTAAACTGAAAGCCCTTTGTTTATAATATGAAGGCCAAAAAGCAGAGCAATAATATTAGAATTTTGGGTGATTTTCTGAGCCAAATTACTCACTGATGCTGACGTCACAGCTCAATGATGTCACATTAGCTAGTTTGAGATGGTCTGCTGAATGTCCTGATATGTGTATCATGTCTGTAGCTTAAACCGTTCTGAAGTTATGAAGACTAGAAGTGACCTACCATTCAAAGATGCATATTTAGGAACCAACAAACCTCAAGAAAACAAAACATCGCCTCTCTTAGTCTAATCCAGACTAATTTACTGTCAGTTGATGGGTGAATTAGCTCCTAAAAATGATTGTGATCGGCTGAGAATTCTGTCAATCAGTAATTTGCAAAGTCATTTCCAGAAACACTACTCTGAGCAGAGGGCATGTGCACCACTGTTATTCTTCTCAGGTTTACTTTAGATCAAGCCGATTCGCTTCCACACATGCCAAGTACAAACTCACGCATGTGGCTCTGTAAACCTTTGTGAAAGAAAAATGCAGTTTTTTTTTCAAAGTATATTTAATATGAAAAGTACATACGGACTAAATTATTTGGGACAACGTATGACAAGTGTATTTAAGTTGTAATTAATATGTGATAAAATTTAGTTGTGTTTTGATTACTTTTTTCAAATAACATGTACTTAAGTAGATGTAAGTAAGTAATTTGTAGACATAACTGTTATTACACTTGGAAAATGTTATAAATGTACTGCTAGATATACCGATTCTGGATGCACTGATGGACTTATTGATAACCTATTGAGCTGTACTGTAACTAAAATGCATCTCAATCCATGTTAAATTGGATTTCAACACACTAAATCCACTTCAATGCACTCAACAAATGAAACATGTTTAAAGTGTACTAAAAGCTAACTAAGTACACATTTAAATATATTATCAAGAACTAAACACACCCTACATCATATTTAAGTCATGCTGAAATACATCTTCAAATGCTTTTCTGTTCTGAATCGGGAGAACTAATGTTGCAATGAAAGCAACCAGCAATTATTAAGACACAAATTCTACTGCATCAATTTTGAAAGTATACACTTAAGTGTACCAATACCACATATGATTGGTAGTTAGTTTGAGTTATATTGCAACTAAATGCAACTAAAAGGTTCTAAAGTAAACATTAAAGTCGTTGGTTTAAAATACACTTCTAATGATACACTTAAGTTGATGGCAATTAAATATACTTTGGTTTAGGTTTGATTCAGTGTATTACGAAATACATTTATTCATGTGTATTTACTTACAGCATTATGAAGTGTAATTTAAAACAGCCTATTTTTTATGGTGCAAAGTTTTTTAAAATATACTTTTTGTATACTTCAGATATATCTCCATAAAATACATCTTCTAAAAATGTACTTTTCCCTGTCTTGCAAATACACTATTGATATACTTAAGTATGCTGGTTTTTCACAAGGAAAGGATTATGTGGAGACAAAGTTACACTGTTGTGCAGTAGTTTCTAGATTTGTCCACAGTGAATAGACTGCTAACTGCCACATGCCTACTTTTACCTTCAGAGTTCACAGATTGTGATTATGTTTTTGAATGACACTCATGCTATTACATCTACACATCAAACATGTAAATAAAACTACAGCTTTGTCTGTTGTTTTCACTGGACTGCCCATCAGGCCGGCCCAGAAAGGGTATGTTCACTCACTGACTGACTGATTGACTGACTGAGTCACTTTCATGAAACGTGCATGCGTGAGGTTAGCGAGCCAGAGGACTGTTTCAGAAACATGCCGGGTGTCGCTGACTTCTACTTAAAAAGGTTTTGAAAAGTGTTCTACATAGCACCAAAAATGGTTCTTCTGTTGTTACAAGCTTGACATTGTAACAATAGAGGAACCATTTTTGGTGCTATGTAGAACGCTTTTCAAAAAAACCTCTATATAGTACCTTTTACAGCATATTCTCCATCAAGCTGAAGAATCATTTCATGATGCAAAGAACTCTTTAATCATGCAAAGGGTTCTGTGAGTGTTCATGGTTCTTCATAGAACCATTTTCTTTTCTAAAGAACCCTTGAAGAACCATGTTTTTTAAAAGTGTAGGCTTGCCTAGTCTTGTTTGGGGTAGATGTTTCTTTTTTGGGGGTAAATTTCATATGTTAAATTTTCTCAGTGGTCAGATTTTGATTTTGTTTACTTAAATGTAATTCAGAGCTTGTTTTGTTCTGTTTTGGTGTAGATGTTCATTTGTGTGCTTGCCTTCTGCAATTTCTCCAAATCTCTGAGTGGAAGCTACACTAAAAGCACCATCACACAGATCGAGAGGAGGTTTGATATCCCCAGTTCCGTTGTTGGCATCATTGATGGCAGCTTTGAAATGGGTGAGTGAGACTGTGTATGTTAGGTCAGATTTTCCTGTAACTGCTTTATGGTTGGTACTTCTAACTTCTAAGACCTGTGTGCAGTTTGAGCAAATATATATTGTTTGGTGCTGTGACAAAACCTTTGTAACTTAACAGGAGAAGAGAAAAATTGTATTTGTTTATATACAAATCCAATTCCAGAAAAGTTGGGAGAGTATGTGAAATGATAACAAAGACAGAGAGCAGTGATTAGTAAATTCTGTTTGATGTGTATTAAGTTTGAAACAGTATATGAGCACAATATTGGATGTTTTGCCTTATGAACTTATGAACCATTTTTTTTGCAAACATTCACTCATTCCAAAAAGGTTGAGACAGGTTTCCCACAGTGATATATCACCTTTCCTTTTAACAACACTTAATCGTTTGGGAACTGAAGATAATTGATCCAGTTTTGAAAGTGTCATTTTTTGCCATTCTTTCGCTCAGTCTGCATCCATACAGGCCTTTTTGGTCATATTCTGCGCTTCATAATGCTGCACGTGTGTTCAACATTAGACAGCACTGTACCAGTCTAGCATCCACACTCATGCTGCTGTAACATGTGCAGAATGTGTCTTGCCGCTATCATGGACATCTTTGAAAAAGATGTTGTCCAGAAGGCAGCATATGTTGCTCCAAAATGTGCATGTATCTTTCAGCATTAATGGTGCTTTCAAGGATATGGAAGTTACTCAATAATACACCCCCCCCATACCACAATAGTCCCTGGCTTTTTAACTTTATGCTGGTAACAATCTGGATGTTCCTTTTCCTTTTTGGTTCTGAGAACATGATATCCAACAATCAGATATTGTTGACACCTGCCGCCCATGCAGTCTTAGCTTGCATTTGTGGTTGAAGTGATGAACAGTGTATATTGACAGTGGTTTGTCAAAGTATTCCTAGCCCATGTGGTGATATTCATCACAGAAGCATACTGATTTTTAATGCAGTGCAGTCTGAGAAGTCAAGGGTCACAGGCATTCAGTTCACTTTTGCCCTTTATGCAAATCTTTTCATGATATGCACCCTAGAGGCTAAAATGCTGAATTTCTTGCAATTGCTCACTGACGAACATTGTTCTTAAACTGTTGGATTATTTGCTGACACATTTTTTTAGAAAGCCCCAATCCATGCTCGCTCATAAAGGATTAAGCCTTTCCTGGATGCTCCTTTTGTACCTAATCGTGAGTGCTTTACTTCTTTAAGATGTTTTTTTAAACATTTCATATTATTATATGAAATGTTACTAGTCTTGTCACTCTTGTAAATTAAAAAAGGTGAAGTTGATAAGATAAAACATTAAATATCTGGTCTTTGTACTAATTATGTTTTGATACAGGTCGAAATGGATTTACTAATCACCGCTTTCTATTTATATATGCATTTTATATACTGTTCCAAATATTTGAAAATTGTTTGCATAAGTTAATATAGATTTCATATTGGTCCAATTTCTATTGGTTCATTTATCATGAATTTCAAATTGCATGAAATAAACAAACAGAAAAATGGAGATACGAGGTTTTGTTCTGACATTAATGATACTGCAAATGTGCAGAGGAAATTTTTAACCCCATTGTTAATATTTGTTTTTGAAAATGGCAGTTGCTCTGCACAATAATAAAAAATAATCAAAATGACTTTTAATAAAGTTTTGTTGTCTTAACCTGAAATAAAGAAACTTTTTTCTTCTCCTAGAAAGGACATAAATAGCACACATTAAAATTGTATATGTTGTAAGAAATAAGCATAGCAGAGATGAATTTTGAACAGAAATTAGACTCAAATTCTAAAAAATATTAAGGTCAAGAGATTTTTCACTGTAGTTGCAGAAGAACTGTAAATTGTACCATCCAACATTTGTTGATCTCCATCATCTGATCTCAGTCATATTATGAAATGTTCAGTAAACATCCTAATGTCTGTTTAGTACATTTATGTGTAAAGTCAGGTGTGGTGTGCAGGTAACCTGCTGGTCATTACTGTGGTGAGTTACTTTGGTGCAAAGTTCCACCGTCCCAGGATCATTGGAGCTGGAGTGCTGCTGATGGCTATGGGCACACTCCTAATGGCCCTGCCCCACTTCCTCATGGGCCAGTGAGTAACTCTTCTGCTGCGGCTCACAATCACACTGCATGCTGGCTACAAACGCACAGAGAATACACAAAAATGTACGCCTGTGTGATTAACCCCTAAAACTCTAGGATCTGTATGTGGATCCACACAATTCCTCACTCTTGTAATCTACATACTAGTTTTGCAATCGCAACTGAATATGTAATTTCTCCAATTAGTGAATAGTAAGATTAATGACTGAATAATAAGCCTGGTTGATGGAGTTTAACAGGTAATTGCTTTAAATATTCTGTTTTAAGATTTCTTTATTATTATTTTAGTTTTAGTGGTGTCTAAGTGAACAAGTTAATAACTCAATAACATGATAAATTATTAACAGCACCATTTTAATACCATTAATGCATTTTCCTAGCTTGAACCATCCGTAGTTTCACCCTGAAGCCCAGCTGATTGTGCACTGTGTGTTACTATAGTTGTGTCTCAAAGTGAAGGCAGCAATGAAGGTAGTGGAAACCTTACTAGTGCTCGTCTCTAAGGACTCCTATTCAGTGCTCGCTTACGCACATTGGAGAAAGATTGAGCAGTCTATACCAACAGTGTAAGCGTGTCACATTTAAAAGTTACATTTCAAAACATCAAATTCAAATTTACATGTTATAGCATTTCATCACAAACTCTGGTGCTACAGCATCATTTTGTTTAATTGTTTTGCACTCTGCCTGAAGGATTGTGGGTGACTCAAAGACTCTGCATTCAAGACATTTAAGTTTCATGTTTAAAATACATTCTGATGCTTATTTTGCCCACTTAAATAGTTGTTACAAAATGCACTGCTTTTAAAATGGGAGAATCTTTCTTAGTGTCAAATTAGAGCAAAGAATACAAATTAATTAATTAATTAACTTTAAATTTGTGATTAACTACACAAACTGATGTGATTAATGATGATTACTTTATTCATTCGGAGGCCCTGTTTAGTTTATTTTATTTTTAACTACTGCTGTTTCATATCCTCTATGGCCTTATAACTGTTATAAATGTTCTTTTTGTCTTGTTCTGAATCTTTGGCTAAAAGCCTGTAAAGCACTTTGACTTACAGTTATTTGTATGAAAGGTGTTAAATAAATAAGATTTGATTGATTGATTCTACATTAGCTAATACAAAATACTCCTGTGTGCTGTGTGTGTGTGTTGTTTTTGGCAGGTATGAGTATGGCACTGTCGCCTTCCCTGTTAATGATGCTGATAATTTCATAGTGACCTCCCCTTGCTCAGCTAGCAGCCAGAACATCACGCAGCAGCACACTGCAGGTAGCTGCTACTTATTTCTATAGTTGTGCTAATTGAGGTGTAATGCACAAATTACATATTGATGCATTCATCCTGGGGCAGTGATTCAGCTGCATCAATTTTGGAGGGTTGTCATTGATTTTGAGCCTTTAGGTACCACTTTACAATAGAACTACCTTTATAAAGGCCTTAGAAATATAGTTTAAATTGAGTTTATTAATGGTTGTTAATCAGGTCATGTACAATTTTAAAATCATTGATAAACAATTCTAACATTTTAAATAAAAACGAAAACAGCAGTCCACAGTCAACTATAGTATTAAACCTCAGATTTTGCTTTTTGGTTACTTTGGTAAGTTGGTAATTTTCCTTTACTCGTTCATTGCTCTCTCACTCAGATATCTTTGGCCTAAAGCATTGTTCGTATCTGTTTTTCATCTCATATGGTCTGTTGCTGTTTTTGTATGGAGGAGTGAATTGATTTCAGGAGGTTCTCACCCCTCCCCTTTCACCCATCATTGCTCGCTAGCAGCTCAACAAAGTCGTAGCATTTCACATACTGTATGCCAACAGTGTCCTAGTTAATCTCATGACAGAGTTACAACTAAAACACATTGTATGTGGTTACATTACTTAAAAACATCTGAGTCAATGTCCATTCTACTGATCGGAGTAGAATGGAGTTGTTGACTCCTACACTCAAAAAAGATGAAATCGCTCTGTTGTTAGTTTAAGTCAGTGTTCTCTCACTGCTGTTAATGCTTGTGTTATGCTAATGAATTTTTCCCTGTATACATAATGTGTGTCTGTGTGTAATATATGTGTTTAGGATGTGATAAAGGAGAGGAAGAGGGTTCTCCTATGTGGATTATTTTGCTGCTGGGGAACGTTATCCGTGGTATTGGTGAGGCCACCGTGGGCCCTCTCGGAATGGCCTTCATCGATGACTATGCCAGGCCAGAGAACTCTGCCTTTTACATTGGTGAGAACTGAGGGCACCACTTTCTTTCACAATCCCCCAAGTCCTACATATTAACCAAATAACTATGAGGTACATATTTAAAACTTCTAGATAATTATTTTGGATAACATGATGGTAAGTTTTAAAGTAGTTTAACTAAAATACACTGAAATGCCCTGAGTAACTGTGCAGGAAAAAACTCACACAGCTGTGTAATTATTTAGGGAAAAAGGATATATAATTAGTAAGTCAGTCTAACAAAATTAGAAGATCATTCAATGATGTAGTAAATGTTAAGGACCCAGTAAAACCACAACTTTTACAGCCCAAATTTATTTATATTTATAGAGAATTAACAGGTATGTACTATATAAGACTTTTTGTCCTTTATTTGTGTACCATTTTTTTACGCCATGTGACCACTCTGTACTATTTACTCAAAATAACTGCAGTGCACTGTGGACTTTTTAGCACATACTTACATAGTTTTTCAGTGTAATTGAGCTAGACAGAGAAAACACTCAAATGTGCAGGACAGGGGTATTACATGAAAAGATTCGGCAACCTGTGCTGTAGTGTTGTTGATTTGTATTATGAATAATTTATTTTCTCGTTCATTAATGGGTGAATAATGAATATTCACTCTGTTTCCCTACAACACTTATTTGTGTCAGGATGCCTCCACACCATCTCAGTGATTGGTCCGTTGTTTGGCTACTCGCTTGGCTCGCTCTGTGCAAACCTCTATGTGGACATTGGTTTTGTGAACATGGGTGAGACTCATGGATCTTTGCAAAATATCATGCAATCAAAGCTTACACTGAAAACAAAAACATTTACTTGATTCAAATGTACATCATTTTCACATAAATGAAATATATTTCATCAATATGATTTGTCAGATTACATACTTTTGAAAATAATTGATATTGATGACAAATTTGATTTGTTTTATTGATTTGGAGATGATGTACACAACTGAATCAAGTAAATTCAGTGCATCACTGTTTTCAATGTGGACGCGTTTAGAAGTAATGGACTTTTGAAAGCAAGCTTAAGCACTTTTGGGTTTGGTATTTAATGTTGTTTTGTGTGTGGGTGTTTCCTCCTCCTCAGAGAGTGTGTTCATCACTCCGCAGGATTCTCGCTGGGTCGGGGCCTGGTGGTTGGGTTATTTAGTGGCCGGAGCTCTGTCTCTGCTGAGCGCATTGCCCTTCTGGTTCCTGCCCAGCGCTCTGCCTGAAGTTCCTCAGCCTGCTGGGCCGGACACCAGCTCAGGGCAGCCCGCACACACCTGCCCAGAGCAAACCACGGTCAGCCTTGCAGAAATAGCCAAGGGTAAATTTGAGAGCCATGGCTTCAGTAAAAGAGCTACAGCTAAAAACTAGGGCTGTCGTTAATTAATTAGATTAATTAAATTAATTAATTGCTTAAAAAAGCAATTAAAGTGTACCCATTAGTCTTCAGTGATTATTTGACAGTTTGCATAATGACAATGCATGTTTTAAATTGTTTAATAATGGCTTCCTAGTTTATTTTATTACAGGGTGATTCAAAAAGATTCATCTGATTTCAAAATGATTTATTTCATTTGTAAATTATTACAGAACAATGCAGTGAACTGTAAATGGTTTAAATGAGCCTAAAGTTTATTATGTAGTTTTACAAGTGTTCAACATGACCTCCTCCAGCTGTACAGACAACATCAACGCCATAGTCAAATTCATCCCATACTCGATTGAGCATGTCGGGTGTCACTGTGCTCACGGCTCTTTCAATGTGATTTTGGAGATCATCCAATGTTGTTGGGAGTGGTGACGCATATACATAATCCTTAACATACCACCACAAAAAAGTCACACGGCGTGAGATCTGGTGATGCTGGTGAGCTTCTTCTTGGAACTGCTGGTACCAACAATGAATGCTCTGAGCTGTTGGAGGTTCCCTGCCATACTGGCAGTAACTCTATGACCCCCTCTTTCAATTGGTGTGTCATTGGTTCCTAGGCACCTCACGGTTGTAAAAATATGACGCTTTGAAATCGGATGAATCTTTTTGAATCACCCTGTAATTTGGGATTTTTGAAAGGCTGTACATGTTTTTTGATGTTTGGTTAAGGTAGCATTTTATTTGGCAATTTCCACTGATTTTTCACGGTTTCATTCAGATGTAATTCATTAAGATTCTTAGTGTTTGATGTAAAATTAATTCTATTAACTTTAGTGAAACATAGTGAGTCACAACTGTTTTTGTGGTGGTGATAGGAACCAGATTTCTGAAGTGCTCTAAAAGCTACTTTACAAAGAAAGTTATTAGTAAAAGTGGTCATAAATATGCTGCCTGATGTTACAATCACTTTGAGAAGGCGTTGGCCTAAGACAAGTAGGTCATTCAGCACAGAGAGGTACATACAGGGCATTAACTTATTTTATGGATGGAACACAATATTGTCATTATCAGCTTTACATATAAAAACTCGTGTAGGTTCACTGGTCATTTCAGATAGTAAATAAGTCGGCTATATTTGTGTTGTAGACATTGCAACCCCTGGTTTCTATCACCACCACTGTAAAGAAATCTGAGTTTCTTTGCAATGAACCATTTCACATCAAACCACTCTGAATGACTTTGTTTATGTCTCAGTGATTATTATTATAAATTAATTATGCAGAAATATTGGAAAATCACAGGAATTCTACTTTAACGTTTTAAAGCTTTGATTACTTGATTGGTCATTAAACTAATGAGTAAATTACTTGATTACTAATATATATACTAATGCATGCAATAGTGACAGCCCTAATTTTAATTCACTGAACTACTCTAATTTAGGGATACACTATATTGCATTCAATAAAGTAAGCTACAATAAACCCCCTTAAACCCTAAGGGTATAGATGTGGGCCCACACTTCAGTTCCTCCCTCTCAGAAATATATTGCTTACATATTTCATAGTTACTTAATATTAAACCTTAAAGCTGCACTGTTTTTTTTTTGTCACAATAACAAAGGTCAGGAGATAAAACCACATGCTAAAATGTGGTGTGCCGTGTGTCGCCTGAAATAACAATTCAGGTTTGGCCCATATCATATGCCTTTACGTGTCAACGTCATACGCACAGGCTCAAAAAGAATGTCCAGCTCAATATTTAGATCTCAAATGCAAAATGAACATTATACTTATGAAAATATGATGACAATAGTAGATCATTCACTTACATCCTCAGAAGAGACTTGAATACTCTGTCAATGCGCTTGCGATCATCGGATTCATCTGCTCGAGGAAGAGGCCTGTAGCACAACCCACATTACAAAATGTTCTTCCACACATTGTTTGCAAGTGCACATTTCCACCAGAGAGGTCTCCAAATCCCCACACTTACACAGTGCAGCTTTAAGTGTGTCACTGGAGTTTAAGGGGTTAAACTAATTAACAAGTAAGCAACATCAACACTAAGTAACAATGTAATTTCTTTGCAGCCGTATTTAAAGTCTATTTATTGCTCATTGTTTAGATTTTGTGCCGTCACTGAAGCGTTTGCTCACCAATAAGATCTACGTCCTCTACTTGATCTTCAATGCCTTGATTTTCAACGGCTTCGTCATCATTATAACATACACACCCAAATACTTCGAACAGCAGTTTGGACAAAGTGCATCCAGGGCGAACTTCCTTTTAGGTAACAGCTCTGATATTGCTTTCTGCAGAGTGCTGTTTTAAAAGCTAACTATGTGTCTTTTCTACTTGACTTTTCTACTTTCACATTTGCTTTTGTCTTAAAAAAGATGCTTTAATTATAATGTGGTAAATTATGACTGTTTTAAGGCCTTCACTGAGTGAAATGGCGATTTTGTTGACATTCTAAGTGAAAATAAGTTCACACATCCTCTACAGAAAACATATACTGTACATTTTAATACATCATTACTGTTAATTTGCTGAATTTAACATATTGGGAAAAAACTAAACACAAAATGCAGTCTATGCAAATGTTATGGTACATTTTCTATATTATAGGTTATTTTTTTTCTCAATATGTTAAATCTAGCAAATAAATGCAAATTGCATATTAATATTTGATCAAAAATGTCATATTTAAGTGTATTCTCTGTAGAGGATGTATTACCTTATTTTCACTTAGAAAATCAACAAAACATGTCCTTTGAACAAAGTGTTCAAATGTTTGCATATGACTGTATAACATTTCTCATCATGAGATTATTGAATTAATGTTTTAATGTAATAATATATGATCATATTAGAATATTAGGAAATTATTTATATCTAATTGTAGACAAATTTGAGTCATCTCAAAATGTGAAATGATTTTGTTGCACTGGAAGACAGTTTGTTTCAAGAAATAATGCTTGAGGGAACTAATATGATCTGCCGGTGCCATAAGATGATTTTACATGATAAGATCACTTTATACAGATCTCAGATCAGTATAAATCTCAGATTTAATAATTTTTTGTTATTTTATGTTCAATAATCAATTTTTCAATGTAGAATTCAATATTCTAAACAACACATCAAGACGTATTTTAAATGTTTTGTTCGATATTTTATATATTTAGCAAACAATAAGAAATTCACAGTTTTTCCATCAAGTTATCAGTGCTGAGATTTGATCACTTTTGAAACACAAGGATTCTGGATATTAAATTTATCATAACTTCATTCTTGATGACACAATCAGTATCTCAGTCATTTCAGGATCACCTACAGCTCTGTTCTAGACTCAGCTAACATTCCTTTTTTCAGATTTTATGTTTTCATTCCTTTTTTTCATATTTTACGTTGTCTGAAATATATGAAGTTGCACAGGATTAAAATTTTTTTTTTTTACTTTTGAATGGTAGTGTATGGAACATTCTACCATTTTGGTTCAAAGTCAGAGTTCAAAACATGTTTCACCCTTTAAACTAATTTGAATTTTTGACTTGAATCCTTTTACTTTGAGTGACTTTATACCTTAATTATGTTTATTTTATTAAAACAGATGATTGAACATTCAATTTTGTCACTACTAAAACAAAAAAAACCCAGAAACTTTTCCAAATTGTAGTGAATGACTAAAAAGTTGTGCTTTGATAGTGACAGCTCTTAATGTTACACACTGATTTTCAGACTTTTGGGCACATTTACTTCAAAACAATCTAACTGCTCATCATGTGTCCACTAGGGACAGGGATGCAGTCTCACTTCCTGCTGTAAAATGCAGGGGCGTGGCTAAAATAAGACTCCACCTAGTGTATACAAAGCTACAAAAAAAGGATACCATGGCACATAAAATCATCTTAATTGTTGTTTTATAAATATATAGAACAAAAATCAGAACAAAACCTTGTATCTCCAAAATGAGAACTTTACAGGAGAAGGAAAAAACCTTCTTTAATCTTAATGTAAATCAGTGGAACCAGAATATTTTCCAAATCATTTGGGTTGTTTCTTTTGGTCTATTCAGCATGAAATTTACACACACTGTAAAGAGCAACAGGAATTTTCAAATTATGTCAAAAACTGAAAAACAACAAAAATGGAGATACATGGAGATCGACTACATGCCAACAATGAAGATGATTTTATGTGCTATGGTATCATTTTTTACAGCTTTGTATGTATATATATAAAATTACTGCCTTGCTTTTAATACTTGTTTTTTTTTTTACTTTGATACCACAATTTGAGACCTTGTGGTCCATATATCAACTACATGCCAACAGCTGATTTTATGTGCCATGATATTATTTTTTGCAGCTTTGTGTACACTAGTCAGTGATGTCATGAACTGACTTAATTCAAATATTTACATCATTTCCACATGAGTAAAATTTATTACATATATCAAAAATATCAGTGCTAATACTGCCAAAAGTAATTAAAATGAAAGAAAAATGTGTATTGTAATCTAATATATCACTGCTATTGGAAGAAAACCTTGTTCCTCCATTTTTGTCGTTTTTCAGTTTTTGACATAATTTGAAAATGCCTGTTGCCCTTTACATTGAATGTAAATTTCATGATGAATGGACCAAAAGAAATGACCCAAAATTACTTGGCAAAATTTCTGGTTCTGTTGACTTACATTAAAAGTAAAGTAGGTTTTTTCCTTTTCCTGTAAAGTTGTCGTTTTGGAGATACAAGGTTTTCTTCTGACAACAGCGATAAATATGTGTTTGTGTGGTCTTTGCAGGTATAACCTCTATCCCAGCAACATGTCTGGGTATTTTCCTGAGTGGAGTGATAATGAAGAGGTTTAAGCTGGATCTGCTGGGAGCTGCCAGGCTGAGTTTTGTGACCTATATTGCTGGATTTCTCTGCACTGTGCCTTACTTTGCCCTCAGCTGCTCCAACACAGATGTGGCTGGGGTCACTGTGCCCTACCAAAGGTACCTTTACCCTTAGTCTGTACTAACTTTCATCACTGTTGTGAATGAAGCAGTAATATTCACTAAAACTCTTTTTTGTTTGATGATATGTAGTAGTATGGTGAGATCATGTGAGATTACTGTACGCCCAAATGATGCCCTATGCTATTCTTATCCTATACCATAGTGAGATAAGTAGTCTGTAATTACTTCATGTTCATTGTTTTTTATGATTTCACAAACAATAGCAACCTACAAAAAATTTTAATATCATAAACTAGACAGCAAAATGCATTTTAGAAGTTTAGAAGTTGCACAGAACGTATTATCAAACTTTTACAAGCTTTTGAATGATGATGAATATAAAAGAAAGTCTGTCCGTATGTTCAGTTGAAGCTATAGGAAGATTATTTGTGAATGGATAACTTGCATGATGGTTTATTACTGTAGTCTGTACCCTACTATATATATGCAGAACACACATACTGTGGATACTATATAGTCAGAGACTACCCTTCATTTATTTAAAATCAAGTTAAAACAGTCATTAAGTAAAAGTTATTCATATTTTGGAAGATATTTCTGAAGAGATTACATACAGGATAATCCACTTACAAAAGGAAGTTTCCAAAAATTATTCAAATTAATAAGTAAAATGAGACCCTCTAACAAACCGCACAAAACCCGGTAGACCACTAAAACTGTCACCATCAGATAAACAGTACTAAAGCTGTCAACTTTGACCAAGAGGAGAAAATCAAGCTCCACTTTTGCTTCAGATCTGAAAAAATCCACAGTTATTTCTGTCCATCCTTCCACTGTGAAAAGACAACTCAACATTATGAGTCTGAAAGGATGTGTAGCTGTCAAAAAGCCCTTACTGAGAAAAGAAAACAGACAAAAAAGAAGAAAATTTGCAAATGAAACAAAGAAGCTGCTGGTGTTCTGAGAACAATGGACTGATTTTGAGTCCAGACTGAGTCCAGACCTCACTATGACTGAATGTGATTACTTGGATTGTGAGAAGCAGAAAATACAACCAACTTCTAAGACTGAACTTAGGAGATGTGGAAAAATATCCCTGCAAATTTCTGAACTGAAAGAGAGTGTACTGAAAAGAATGGAAGCTGTAATAAAGGTAAAGGGTATACACTAAATATGAAAATGTTGATATTATATTTAGTTGTTGAGGCTTCTGTGTAATTTTCATTTTACTGAAAAATGAATAACTTATACTTAAAAGAAATGACTAGCTTGTACTTAATGAAATTAAAGAAGTGGATCTGACTTTTGGCCAATAATGTATATTTTTGTGGCTGTATTTAATTAAATGTTTGTATTCTGTATTGTTCGTTTATGTATGCACCAGTTCCACCAAGACAAAGTGTGCTTTTCCAATAAAGTGATCATAATTCTGCTTACTGAATATTTGGTGTTTGTATTTTAGATCTGCACTTGCAGGAGATGTGGAGGTCAGTTTGGTGTCGTCCTGTAATGCAGGCTGTGGCTGTTCCCTGAACCAGTGGGATCCTGTGTGTGGTCAGAATGGAGTGACCTATGTTTCGGCCTGCTATGCCGGCTGCAGCTCCACTCATGGTTCAGGCATGAACACAGTGAGTTTCCTCTACACACACCGGTTTAATATATTACTAAACTCACATACATAGTACATAGTAGAGAGTGAGGCACAATCTAACACATTTTAAGCATGATTAATACATTTTTATACAGAAAAAAATGACACATCTCTGCTACAAAAAAATGTAAACATTGCTTCAAACATCTGCTGTCTACAATTTGGTCGATAGGGGTGTGAGTGCAAACAGAACTTACTCCAAAGGTAGAATCAAGGTTGGGATGTAAACGCAATACAAGTATTAGGAATTCAGAATGCAGAAATGAAGTATCTGTATTCAGTCCAAGTTACATTTTATGTAGGCAGTTTTCAGAATACAGTTAGTTTTTACATTTTAGGAGAATAATTTTAGAATACTTACCTCCAAAAAACAACTATCTTACAATCAGTGGACGGCTTGTAGCAAACATGCTCATTAGACAAACTTTAAAGAAGATCTCCATTTGTGGCTTCTGTACAAACACTGAAGTTCCTGCCTGAGTAGACTGATAAAGCAGTGTGATGAGTCAGCTATTAATCTCAGCGTTAATAAACTCTTTTGAAGGATGATCTGACTCATAATCTCCTCTGTATTGGACTAGTTTGTGAGTGATAAATTTAGCATTGGTGTTGTACCGGACTCCTGCTCAGGGGACTGTGGAAGTTATCAGTAACACATCAACAACATATCGGTGAAGCAGCAGTAGTGCAGCATCTAAATACATTGAAGTAAATATCTTGTAGATGTACTGCTGATACATTATTACATTAAGTAGATGTGTTGTTAATATGTCACTTCCATTACACAAAACCTAACCTTACCCAACCTTACCCAAGACCTAACCTAACCTTTATGTTACTGAGAGTCTGTTGAGTGTTTGTTTCTTCTAAAAGGACCACTCAAAATAAAGTGTCACCAAAATGCACCTTACCAATATGTATTGTAAATGTATACTTAATGTATTCTGAATATGTTACGTTTTAAAGAATTGAACATTTTAGATGTGTATTTAGCATTCAACCATCACTACTTTCACAAAAAAAATCTGGTAAATTAATACAAATACAATGAATTCAATAAAATTATATGTTACTTGAACCAGACTAGCTTTCCAGTTGCAGCACTGTATTACAACTAACACTGCTGTGTGGAGGCTGTATTTTAGCCTGGTTAAAAAAATGCAGGTGTGAATTCTGGGACTTATATTCACAACTCAGAAATCAAAAAAACATTTACGATGTTTTACATTAACATTTAAGATGTTCTTTTTTCTCTAGAACTTCCATGACTGCAGGTGTGTTCAAAGTTGGGGAGTGAGTGAGGTGAACTCCACAGCCGTGTTGGGACAGTGTTCTAGAGAGAGCAGCTGCTCTACAATGTTCTACATCTACCTGGCGCTGCAGTCTCTCAGCTTCTTTCTCTTGTGCCTGGGTAGCGTGCCTCTCTTCCTCATCTGCCTGAGGTATGTACCCATCAGTCCTGTCATATACATACTTACAAATATATGTGGTATTATGGAGTCCATGCCAGCTACAGTGCATGCTGTCATCAAAGCAAAAGAGGGAGATATTCATGTAAACGTTTTAAGATTCTACTATTCGCTCAAATGATTATGCTGTTAACAGCATTTGTAATGAAAAGCTTTATATTAAATTAGAAAGGAATGCAAAAAAGAAACATTTTCACCAGTGGTCAAAGACATTTGGACCCCTCCCTCTGTATACACACACACACACACACACACACACACACACACACACACACACACATATATATATATATATATATATATATACTCATTTTGAGCTGAATAAGAGTCTATAAAGGCCTCATCACATTTTCTTTTTCTTGTTCTGTGTCTGCCTAAAGGAGTGTAGAGCCTGAGCTGAAGTCACTGTCTGCAGGGATGTTCCTTCTGGTTCTTAGACTGATGGGTAACAATCATTCATTCATTCATTTCACAGCACACTTGTATCAGTGTACTGGTGTATGTTGCTCAATTCTTACCTGTGTTTGACTGTGTGCTGTTGTAGGGGGTATACCAGCACCCATCTACTTTGGGGCTCTGATTGATTCCACCTGTTTGAAGTGGGGGAGCAGGAAGTGTGGAGGGAGAGGGGCGTGTAGGATATATGACACACAGACTTTCAGGTGAAGACAACTAAATAAATCTGGCAATTGTGACTATTATGACTTTCATTGGCCTCATTTTCAAGAATCTTGTAGGTCCACTATGCTGATGTACAGCTAAAGATTGTATACTAGTTTATGTATCTTTAGTCTTTCATCAGTGGTCAGTTTCTGACAACAGTGTGATTCTTAACTGGACATGTTTGGGTGGTGGACAACACTCAAACTAGTGACACTGACATGTAAAAAACCCAACACCACTGTGCCTGATGCACTCATACTGTTCCATTACCATGTCACTGCTGTGCTGAATGGTCCACACCACCCAAATAATACAGTCGACTCCAGATGTTTTGGCACTCTTGAGTTAGGATTAGGAAATTTTAAAAATAGGTTATTAAAAAATTGTAGTCAATTGAAATTATCTTCAAGCACAATCAGGTTGAGTTTGAAAGTTTGAAAAGCGTGAAATATTTGAAAACTTGCCCGGAAAAAGAAGCATGAGTATACTGCCCCCATTTACCGTGGAGGATTGTGAGAGAGGTGAAAAAACATAACAGTGTCTAAAAACTGCACAATTTAGTTGAATCTTGGGGTTTTCAAATTTCAAAATCCACTGTCAGGCATCTCCTCTGTCACTAGAAGCTGTTTGGAAGAGTTTCAAGAAAAGAAGCCTTTCCTAAGAGCAAGCCACATAATGCAGCCACTAAACTTTGCAAAATGGATGGAATTGTTTCATGTGGTCTATATATAGAGGAGACCAAGAACTTTTTGGTCATGCACACCATAGTAACATTTGGTGGAAAAAAGGAAAAGCATACAATACATACTTAAAACCCACTGTCAAATATGATGAAGGATCATTGCTGCTTTGGGGCTGTTCTGCTGCCAGTTGTCCAGGGCCTCTTGTGAAAACCCTGCCTCTGCCAGAAGGCTGAACCTTGGCCATGAGTGCACCTTTCAGCAAGATACTGATCCCAAACACACCTCAAAATCTACACAGAAATGTTTTTGGGGTACACGAAATCAGTTTTGCAATGACTCTCTCAGTCTCCAGGCTTAAACCCAATTGGAAACCTGAACTGCGTATTGAAGAGGGCAGTCCCTAAGTGAAATTCTGCATGGAGAAATAGTCCAAGATCCCACATCAAGGGTTCTCCAACCTTGTTAAGCATTACTGAAAGCAGTTCAGTGCTGTAATTCGCAACAGGGAAGGCTACAGTCATGCATATGCTGCACATCTCCAGCTTATAGAGGGATCAGGTTTGATATGGCTTTGGTAGCATGTAGTTTGCATAGTATATATGCTAGTCGCCACAATGACTAATATAACTGAAATTTTTAGCTAGCTGAAATTTTAGTGATCCTGTAAAAATCACTAAAACTTCAAAGTTGTTTTGCCCCTTTCCTTTAAACACTGTATCTACTGTGTGCAGTGCTTCATTCTGTCCTTCAGATTGCAGGCTTTTTGGAAACATTTTACGTTAAGGGTCACACATTAGTGATACTTATATAGTAATAAGTAATTACATATTTGTGTATTAGTCAACTACTAAGAATTAGTTACTGATTAAGTACTTAGTTATTACTTATTGAGTACACTTAACTGATAGTTTGGTTTGTCATTAGTTCATAGCTTATTTACTTATTAACTGTGTACCAACTGTTGCTTATTTCACTGTTAATGAACTTTTAATTCATCTACTGATTTATTGTTATTAATTAAGTACTACTTTGTCTTTCCTAATAGTGATCATTTTTACTACTAGTTATGGTACAAACTCATGATAAAGACCTGACTGGTTTCTGATATCTTAATTTCACTCTAGTTATTTTTGTGTCTCCTTAAATAAAGTGAGAAATATTCATACATTATCAATCAGTGTTTATTCTAAATGATTGCACACCATAAAGCAAATAGGAACTAAAACTAGTACTTTACACTTGCATGTCTCATCCAATGTCAGGTTCTAATGAGATCCAAGAGTTTTCATGGCACTGCTCCAAAAAGAACCCATTTAGCACCTTCAAATTTGAGATAATAAGACAATAGTAAGACAGAAACTGTCAATATGTACATTTTTTGTGTTACTTATAAGGGCAACTGTCTACGTTCGTCTTTGAATAAGCGGCCTGTGTTTTAGGTCTGACCAGTATGTAATTAAGATTGTAACGTGATTTAAAGTGTGCATAAGGTGATCTTAGTCATGGATTTGTATTATAATTATTATATTAGTAGAGAAGATCATCACTTCCCTTGGTTGGACACATAAAGTATTACTTACTGGCTGAGTAACAGTAAGTGAGGAGTAATTAATATTGAAAGTGTAAAGAGAGCTCTGAGGATACTGAGGCAGCTGAATGTGTGGAGGTGAAGGAAAGTGTCCAGTAAAGCCCATAGACTATATTCCACATAAGGATAAACACATTTATCCATGCATCAGAGGAGCAATAACTAAATATCAGTTAACAGTGTAGTCAACTGCTATTTTCTAAGCACACAATCATCTACCAAATAATAATAATAGTTGCTTAATGAATATTTTACTAATAATATATAAGTGATAAAAGCTTGGATTGAATTGAATCTGTTTGGAACCTGACAGGATTTTATTAGTGCTGTACTTCATACATGCACTGCAGCTAATAACAAGCTAAACTAAAAGTCTCTATTATTGACTCACACTTTACCCTAGAGACTCGGGACTTGAGTCGGACATGAAGCAGCTTGTGAACATCTGCTCATGCTATTCTTCTTGCTCAGGTTTCTGTTCCTGGGCCTGATCAGTGGTCTGCGGGTGTGTGGCTATGTGCTCTTCTGGATCACTGTCGTCCAGATTAAGAAAAAGCTGCAGAAAGACAAGCAGACCGCTGCAAACTTGGAGCTCCAGAAGCCTGCAGGGGGCGCTGCTGAAGCACTACTGAAAGAGGACACAGAGTAGCACGATGGCCTGAAGCACCTGAGAGAAACAGTTTGATGTCTTCTAAAGCTGAGACAGTCTGTCAACTTTAATATGCCCATATTCTACATCTTTCTTCTATTTTACTTTCCCACTGACATCCACTTTTATAACATTTGTGTAGTTTTATGTACTCAAATCAGCCATAATTCATTTATCTCTTTAAATCAAACTGGCTGTTACTGTGGCTTTAAGACTGATGTAAATGACCTCTGTCGTAATTGGCTGCCTTTTATTGTACTTTGTTCCAAAAGCAGTCTGGGCTGAAATGTGCAGTAACAACACTCCTCATCACTTCAACGTGAATGGGCAGAGCTAAACTGCCATAGGCTGAATGGGCAGTCCTGTTTAATGTGTTTTTGGTTGTGACATCACAACCATGACGAAGGCAAAATGAGCTGATTTTGCAGCTCTTTTTCCAAATATGGGCTCTGTGGAAACATAGTCTTAACAGTCTTTACCTACACTCTTGAAAAAATGTTTCTTCAAGGGTCCTTTAATGAAAAATAAGAGTTCTATGTAGAACCATGAACACTCAGAGAACCCTTTGCATGATTAAAGGGTTCTTTGCATTGTGAAAGCATTCTTCAGATTATTGGAGAAGGTGCTGTAGATGGTTCTATATAGAAGCTTTTTGAAAAGGGTTCTATGTAGCACCCAAAAAGGTTTTGCTATTATTACAAGGTCAAGCCTGTCACAATAGATGAACCCTTTTGGGTGCTATTTAGAACCCTTTTCAAAAAGCTTCTATATAAACTATCTACAGCACATTCTTCATCAATCTGAACTCTTTCAGAAAGCAAAGAACCTTTCATGCAAAGGGTTCTTTGAGTGTTCATGGTTCTATATACAACTATTTTCTTCATAGAAGAACCCTTGAAGAACCATCTTTTTAAAGTGTAGTACATCAAACTGTTATTTGAAGAATGAGTGATAAATTCATTAGTCTATGAAATTAGCTTGTGTGTGTCATGATATTGAATCATTACTATATTCAGTTGCAAGCTGCAAGCAGGTGCAGGGATGTGTACAACTTGTACTTCATTTGTTATGCTGCGTTTTCTTGTTGTGAAGGACCACCCATTTATATTTTTATTTTGTGTTTCTGTGGTGTAAAATCTAATAATTCTATATAAATGCCAACACAGCAGACATTTTCCATTTCAGCCCCTGCTTGACTTGATGGGTATGTAGTACTGTTGCATTTAATAGCAAAACTAGTCAGACTGTTTTAGGATTATATGGCAAAAAATTCTGTTTTTGTGAGTGAGTAAAAATTTGCATGTTACAAAACCAAAAGTTCAGCAGTCACTTGACACATGTTCCTATTTCATAATGTAGTTACATATAAATGGATGTTACATTAAGGAATATGAATGGGAAAAAAAGAAGAACTGCAAGATCTAAAACCACCAGGTGGCAGTAGAGATACACAACTGCAGTTCAGTTTATTATGACACTCAAACTTCTTTGGTAGATGTAAATGAAATTTAACACTTAAAAAAGTACAAAGTAAAGTTTGAGTCGTGTACTGCTGTACTTTCATTCTCTCTCTCTCTCTCTCTCTCTCTCTCTCTCTCTCTCTCTCTCTCGTCTCCCACAAGCAGCAACAGTGATTTAAAGGTTCAGAGGAATTGGGACTTGTTACAACATCGTAGTTTATTTAGCTGGCCATGACTGTGGGCTGCGGTGTGAAGGAAATTTCAAATGTACAGAATTTTAACCAAAATGTAGTCAATCCACCAAGACACGTTTGCTCTGAAGTTTGCTTGTTTGCTTTTGCACTGGTGCTACGAGGGTAATAGCTAACAAGAAATAGAAGCTTGTACTCTAACCTATTAGCATCATGCTTACTGCATGCCTGGATCACCACACACTTTAAAAAGGAAGGCATAGGCGTAAACCCATACAATTTATCTGTACAAAACACAGGTTTGTTGCAGTTTTGGAGGTATACAACAGTATAAGGCTGGGATACTGAACTCTAGACACCTTTTCAATTCTTTTTTTAACTTGGCCTCACTGACATCAACTCACCCCTCGGATGTGCGTCACACCTATGTTAGACAAGTGGCCACTCATGACAGAAGGGGAGGAGGGGACAGTGAGGAGCGGATTATTCAAACAGCACCCACTCTCCCTCAGCAGGTTAGCCTAATCAGCTAGCCATACAAACTTTGCAATGCAAAACGTTTTTTTTGAGAAATTTGAGCATAATGTGTGTGAGTAATTGCTTTGTCTGGTTATAAACGTGCAGTACAACTATGTTGTAATGCTTTTCTGTTTGTTATTGCTAACCATTTAGCTGGCTAATGAGCCAGCTAGCAGAGGAAAGTGATGAAGTTCTATCAGCAGTCATGTATCACAGATGAAGTTCAGTAAATCGAATGTTATGATTTTGAAATGTTAAGCATTTAAAAAAAAAAGTAATTTACTTTTTCCACCATTATTTTGGGGGTTGCAAAGGAAAATATATAACATTGCAATGTTTTCTGGGCAAGTTCTACTGCTGAAGTCGACACGTGCTCATTTGACTCCTTGCCCCTCCAAGGGCTTATTGAACGTCCTTCACTTGAGCAGATAAAGAAATGTAACAGCCCTTAAGATGGTGCCAGGATTCCCCTAGTGGAAATGACGAGGCTACGAGTGAAGGGTCTCTAGAGGTTTACACCTATGAGGACACTCCAAGGCATGGCTACTACAGTATGTCACTGTATGACATACTGTTATCCATGTCTGTTTTCATAGATAACAGTATGTCATACAGTGTCAGAAACCACATAAGTCTATTTGAAATCACATAACAACATTGTTCTGGCAATTGTGATGATTTTAGGCATGTCATTTTTATTATATTGCTAATTGCTGAGATATAAGCTTCCATTACTTGTTTGCTACATTAGCCGTGTAGCTTGTGTGTAAAACTAACACACAAACTTTAGATACCAAACATGTCTTTGCTGGCTACATTTTGGGTAATTTTTTTTTTTTGCTGAAGTTTTACTTTAATAACCTTCAGCATGGCACCAGATAAAGAGAAGGACTCTTCAATAACTTCTTCTTTTACAGTGGTTCTTCTGGCAGGTTCTCGTAGGCTCCTCCAGCCTGATCTGAGGACAGTTTCATCAGTTCTGAAATGCTGATGGCCTGTTAGATGTACAGAGTAGCATTCTCAAAGTTCTGCTAAACTCTGAGTCATCCTGTGTTCTTCAAGAAGTGCAAAGCAGGCAAAATTGTGGGGAGTAAGAATAGAACTGTGCATCATGCTGCAAAGACAAAGACTTTGGGGAATAAATTTAAGACACCGAAAACAAACAGGGAAGGTACAGAAGTTCACACAGTGAATATGTTAGAACAGATTTTTGAAAACCTCATTTAATACATGTAACTTATACATTTCTCAAGACCCCTTATGACAAAGAACTATGGTATTACTGTGGAAATTTCATTTGGATTTTCTAGGAATTGAAGATGAATTTTGAAAGAACTACTACTGCTGAATTTTTCAGTAACTGTTATACATTCTTGCTATGAATTATTCAATAACTACTGTGAATTATTTAGTAATTACTATGAACTACTCTAATTACTATGGCTTATTCTGTAACTATTTTAGATTGTTCAGTAACCACTACAGATTATTCAGTAATTACCATTACATACTCAGTAATTATTGTTGATTATACTGTAAAAATTATAGATTGTTCAGTAACCACTACAGATTATTCAGTATGTACTCTGAATTATTCAGTAACTACTATGAAATATTTAATATTTACTATTATTTACTCAGTAACTACTGTACATTAATTAGGTACTAATATGAAGCACTCAGGAACTGTTATGAGTAACTCAGTAACCACTATTCATGTAATAAAGTAACTATTATAGACTATTATAGTACTATGAATTATTCAGTAATTAATGTGACATTTTCAGTAACCACTACAGATTATCCAGTAAGTACTAATATTCGGTAATTAATATGAAAGTTTCAGTATTTGCTATGAAATACTCAGTAACCACTATGAATTACTCAGTAAGTACTATGGATTATTCAGTAACCACTATGAATTACTCAGTAAATACTATGGTTTATTCAGTAACCACTATGAATTACTCAGTAAATACTATGGTTTATTCAGTAACCACTATGAATTACTCAGTAAATACTATGGTTTATTCAGTAACCACTATGAATTACTCAGTAAATATTGTGGATTTTTTCAGTAATCACTATGAATTACTCAGTAAGTACCATGAATTATTCAGTAACCACTATGAAATGCTCAGTAAGAACAATATTATTCAACAACCACTATGAGTTACTCAGTAAATTCTATGGATTATTCAGTAACCAATATGGATTTTTCAGTAACCACAATGAATTATTCAGGAAGTACTATGGCTTTTTCAGTGCCTACTATCAATCACTCAGTAAGAAGTATAAACTATTCAGTATCCACTATCAATTTCTCACTATGCCACTATGAACTTTTCAGTAACTACTATGAAGTATTCAGTAACAACTGAACTAGCAGAACTAATAGAAATTAAAGGGTTAATTCAGAACTGAAAGCTTTTTCTCAGGATGGCTTTAGTGATCAACCCAGAAGTGATCAACCCACTGCTGCGACTGTCGGCCGCCATAAATGACGAGGATGACGAAGACGATGATGATTGTGTGTGGCGCTTTTGACCTGTGCCGTGGGTTTGGATTCCTCAAGTAGACCCCTCCTCCTCAGCCCACTGCTCAGATGGAAATTGAGGGCTATATTTGGACAGGAGTGATGTCACAAGTGGTTGAGGGAGAAGCCTATAACAGGGAGGCTGGTGTATGTGTGTGAGAAAAACAGTGACCACGCCAGTACCTCCTGCTGCCGCTCACCACTGGACCCAAACTACTGCAGGTGAGTGAGGAGTTACTTTTCTTCTTCTGGAACACTTTTTGTTGCACCGCTAGTGTCTTTATGCTGAAAAAGTGATGCATTGAACGTGCATTGAATGCATTATATTTTTCATTGTATGAATACATGCATGTGGGAAGGTTCAACCCAAGCTTTTCACTCCCACAGCATGTAATTTGCAACAGTGCACAGAAATATGGGTCTAGAGTGTGATTTAGAAAGTGTTCTCAGGGTGCACTTTTCCATAAGAAGCCTTAGTGTACTCTTGCATTCCTATTTCATGAACGGAATTGTCTTACGTAGTGTAATTTGTACTGATCCCATTGCACTGCCGTTTTTTTTCAGTCATATACTTTAGCCTACCTTTGCATTCCCATATTTTGCTGTAAAGTAATAGAGCTGTCTAATATAATATAAATGAATCAAATGCAGTAAATATAGTGTGTTTGCATCTGATCCCATTGCACTAAAGTTTATTTTTTGTTCTCTTTTGGCCTGTTTTCAATATTTTACAGATCTGTGCTGCCATGTATCATCTGAAAGTGCCTATCCTGCTTCTGCTGCTCCTTGTGCTGGTGCAATGTGTGACAACGGCACCCAATAACAGGTCAGCACTTGGTCAATTGTCCAATTCTCCCAAGTCAGACTTCTGACTGTGTACTTCTATGGCCAGAACTTCTAACGCTGAAACTTTGCTCAAAAATAATAATTGACGTATCCGTGCTCTGACCACAAATGTGCTCTTCATGGATACTGTTGCTAGATAGGACAAGCTTCACAGAACATTTGCAAGAATCATATTTAATCATTTTCATATTTTGTGAGAAACTGCAACGCACTTTGTTGAGAGTTGCTACATAAAGTTGAGTTTCCAGTTTAACCCTTTAAAGTCACAGGCTTATTACATACTAAGGCTTATTATTCAGTAACTACAGGGACTTTAATGCAAACGGGCTGAGCTATTCTTAGGTTATAAAAGTGTGTAGTAAAACTTTGGGCCTGCTGTAAGGCCCTGGCCATTTAAGGGGTTAAAATGCTAAGGTAGCAAAGTGGACTGTGTTATTTTGAAACTAGGCTGCTATAAAATGACAAAGACAAATTTGAACAAAACAAATGTACATATATATATATATATATATATATATATATATATATATATATATATATATATAAAATGCCTATTTGAATTTCAGTATTTTGACATGGATGGAGCTTAATTGTCAATACCTGGTTTTTGGAAAAAACAAGCAAAATACATGTAAATAAATTATACATATACTGTATTTTAACACTGCTGTTAATTTACAGAAATTGAATGTAAATTCACAAAAACAAATGATCACCTTTATTTCACAAACATTTGTGCTCATTTTAATGGTTGTCACTGTGGTGATAGGAAAATATTGTATGTCAAAACAAATGGGTGAACTATTGACACTGATTAATTATAGTAAAAGACAGTATTTTCAAGAAATTCAAAGACTCTAATTTTGCAGATTTTTACCATCATTGGGAAAGCATACTTTTACTGTTATTTAAAGTTTTGTTGTTACAGTTTTTGTACAGTGTGGGTGGAGCATGGATTGGTCAGAATTATCTTGAGTGCCAGGCAAGATCCTACTGATGCATTTGGCTGATGAAGACAAGTGCAATTGAAATGGGTTTCATTCTCAAAAATGATCTCTCTTCAGTGCACAACCGAATCCAATCCGCCACACATTAGTGTTCAAAAGAGGGTCATCATCAGACGTGGCCCTGAGGAACTCTCCACAAGGAGATCAGAGGCAATGATAAGTCAGAGTGCAAGTGATGACTTGGTGCCTCTCGCTGCATTTGGGTAGAGTGCTATTGTCTTAAAGTGGAATGAGTGATGCTCTCTGAGCTCATGACCACTGTTTTCCTGCAGGTACTCCATCTCCTCCGCTGAGCAGGTGGAAGAGGCTGAGGGCTGGATGCCTCCAGGTTTGTCATCGAGCCCCTTCCTGGAATTTTTGGGGTCGCGGCCGCAGAGAGCCCTCGACAGGTACTTGTGCTAAATGCTTAGCATGGGAGTCTAAAGCTGGTCTGCTGAAAGTCTTGAAGGTGATGCTGTGTTGATGCTGTGATGATGCTGTTTCTCTGGGGGTAATATTCAATACACTCTTTCTGCAAGCCCCCTGGTTGCCATTCCATTGGTGAAATGGAAATCAACTCAGATAGTATTAATTAACATTATTAAAAAAAATAGCTTTACCCATAACTCTGTTATGACACTGTTGGCTCTCTGTGTGTGAAATGTTAAAGCTGTGTTGAGCTGCTAGTGAGCAATTAGGGGTGAGAGGGGAGGGGTGAAAACACCCCTTCTCTAAAAAATAATTCACATCTCTCCATAAAAACAGCTGTGCTGAGATAAAATGGACAGCACAACTGCAGCTTTCTTCATATCAGAAAATCTTGCCATACAGTAAAAAAAACCCAGTAAAATTACAGTAAACTACTGTCTTCTAGTCATATTATTTTTGCAGCAATGAGCAATTTTAAGAGTAAATAAACACTGTGACTTCATCACCTGGACCGCAAGGTTACTGTGATATAACTTTATTCTTCTGTACTTCTATTCTTTATGTAACAACTTTAAAAGTAATCCAACTTAGTACTGTAAATTTCCATATAAAAGCTTTTAATTTTACCAGACCTATAAAAGTTTTTTCATTCAAATAAAGCAAAAGTAAAATAAAATAAAAAAACAGTTTACATATTTATTCATCATGTTTTGCAATATATATTTCAAATATGCATTTAGGGTGAGTTGATTTCACAAAAAAATGATAAATAGTTTTTACTGTGAAAAAGTAGTGTTGCACATTTTGAAATCCTGGCAATAATTAACAGTGCACAATAAAAAATAGCATGAAAACACACTCACAAACACACTCACACACACACACACAGAAAAAAACTTCTAGAATTTTTTTAAGTACATGATGACTTGGTTGTTCAGATGAAAATCCAGTTTTGTAAAGTGTATGCATTTACATCCAAATATATTCCATTAAAGTTATTGAAATTGCTTATGTTGCTTAATACTTGGAACTAATGGTCCTCCAAAACCGACTGAAATTGTATTTTATAATCAGAGTTGGGCATCTCAAGGTTAAGACAAATGAAATAAAAAAACAACACTAATCTTAGGAGTAAAGCCTAAGATTATTACTCTATTACTAATCTTAAGACTTGTTATTCATTAACTACAGTGGTAACTATAATGAAGCCAATATAATCAATGTGAATGACGCATTGATATTAAAGGGGAGTTGATTGTTTTAAGGTAAAGGTGAAGTGATTTTTTGACAACTTTTTTTCGTAATGGAAATGTTAAGATGTGAACAAAGTCATTCAGAGTGGTTTGATGTGAAATGATCCTTTCTAGAGAAACTTACTGTGTCAGAATTGTTCACAGTGGCGATTTAATGGCTCTATAATCTCCCTTATACATTGGTGGAGAGGTACATGCAGGGTGTTGTAAAGCAATCTGAGTCAGTACGTTAGATGAGTTACCTGAAGAGATGCTAATTTGCCCTCTTTGTCTTCCACCAGCCAGCAGCACCACATAGAAAAGAGAAGGTGCAACACAGCCACTTGTATGACTCAGAGACTGGCAGACTTCCTCGTCCGCTCCAGTAACACTATCGGCACCGTCTACATCCCCACTAACGTGGGCTCCAGCGCCTACGGAAAAAGAGACGTGTTCCAATCTCCAAACTTAATGCCCCTTTAGTGCGCACTACCCACGCTGTCCTCTCTGATGCATATGTATATAGAGCAACACAGAGCACATGTAACATACCTGACAACAGTGATGATCAGAATGTTTCTTTTTTCCTTTATACAGTTTGAGTCGGTGTCTTTTGGTATGAAACACATTCACACAACAGCATTGTGTACAGTGTGCACTGCAAAGGAGATGAACCCAGTGGAGAGACCAATAGTGTGTTCTTACAAAAAAGTCATTGGAAAGAAAAGGAAGATGTTGTTTTCGTTTGATTTTATAATAAAATATATAATGAAAGTCCAGTTCTTTGTGGGATGTTATTGAACACACCTTGCTGTAAACATTGTGTCTCAACATGAAATGAACTAAGCAATGAAAGGAAACGAATATTTCAGAACAAATAAACCTGAATCATGAATCAAGCATGAGTTTCTGGAAGTATTTATGAACAACTATTTTTCTTGTATTTTATTTTTATCCTTCAGGTCTATTTGTAACATTTGTGTCATTTTAGGAACCAAAAATGATCATAAGACTGACATATGTAAATGAGCTTTGTTCTGATTGGCTGACATGTGTATTGCCTTATTCAAAAAGCATTCACACTCCATATAACTTCAGTGTGACTGGGTGGAGCTTAAAGTGCTGTAGGCTGAATAGCTGGATATACGTAAATGTGGTTGTTCTTGTGACAACACAAAAACTTTAATTCAAAACAGGCTGTTTTGCAGCATTGCTTCCATATATGGACTGTATGGACTGTTTACAACAATGTTTACATATTTCTTCAAGCTCCTTTTTCTAAAAAAATGGAAAAATGACATGTTTTTCCATGAAGTGGCCCTTTAATATGGAATTGCCCCCCTGGAATTTTACACTAGATGTCGGATCATTGCTGTGAGGATTTGATTGCATTCGGCCGCAAGATCATGAGTGAAGTCAGGTACTGATGATGGATGATCAGTTCTGGATCACAAATGCCACTCTAACTCATCTCAAAGGTATTGGATGGAGCTCCATCACTCCAGACAATGCAGTTCCACAGCTCCACAGCCCAGTGCTGGAGAGTTTTATATCCCTCTAGCCAATGCTTGTCATTGAGCATGTTGACCTTAGGCTCATGTGCAGCTGCTCCAGAGTGTTCCCATTCTGTTTGCAACACTTTTCTATGGAGGTTTTGCAAGCTGCATGTGTGTTCCTGTGGCAGCATTATTACTGGGCTCAGTGGGTTTAGGCCCACCCACTTTTTTCATTGGTCCACCTAAAATGGCTGCTTAGATCAATATTAAATATAATATATAATAATGATAAATAGTAAATAACCAGAAAATTGGAAAAATAAAATCACACTCACTATGTAGATGACATTTCGAAATTCAGTTTCTGATGAGTCAAAATACCGGTTTAACCAATAATCATAACTGTGAGATGTTTGCTAAATGTAGCTCCCACTTGAGCCTCCAACACTCTCTCAGCACCCAGCTACAGTTTTCAGAATTGAATGTATGTATCTCATCACTCATGAAAATGTTGAACATAGAGAGACCTCTATTAGATGTGATACTGTCAGCAAGTTGACAGCCAAAAAAAATCAACCAGCTCATTAATGCCAAAGGCATAAATGCCAGAAATCACCAACATATTAAAGTCATGCTGGTCCTTAATGCTCCTGTGTACAAAGCAGGAGACACGAATTAAACTGTTTCTATTATGAGCTCAGGTGTACTAATAGATATCTCCTACCGTTTTTCAGACAGTGTATGAACAATGCTGAAACATGTCAGTTATGATATATAGCCCCTCCTCTTTATCATTAAAATGAGTTACAAATACTTTTGTTTGAGATTGGTTTTAAACTCACCTGACCTCCACTGGGAATCACCAATTATCTTAATAACGTGGTTTCCATAGTGTGTTGGCTGTACAAAGCCACTGTTTTGATCAATGCAAAGAGACGTTAATGCATACCATCATTTACTGTCAGGAGTGCTTATGGACATCGATTTCTGTATACCGCTATTGCACCTCAATAGCATTAGTCATAAATGAGCTTCATTCTCTGTAATAGCTCTTGTCCACCTCTGATCCCGTTTATCCACTGATCCAAATCGGTTCCATCTCACATAAGGGCTTTTCCAATATACACTAAGCGTACATAAACTGGAGAAAACAGAGTGCTTGTTCCACATCCTGGCTAACAATAGCAAAATGAACTTGATCAATGCAGCAATGTGAAAAAATTCCAACAGGGTTTAAAAGAGGACTCATATGGTATGAAAACTGGGGTGACACTAGAAGCAGTCCTGATTGAGTCCTACTGTTTCACCCACAGATTTTTAAGATGTTAGACAAGCTTTACAGAATGTTGGCAAAATGCCTTTCACCATGAGAAACCACCTATAGCAACCCACAAGTGACCAACTGATATACAACTGCAATCACCTAGCAACACCCTAACAACCATCTGGGATACCACAGCAGCCAGTTATATATACAACACCCCAACAATCACCTGGGAATGGCCTAAGCTGCACAGTCATTCTGCATATTGCATATTGCCCTCATGTCTGTTACTTGCTGGCTCTCCCTTTTAGCTAGGCTGTAATAGCTCAACCTGCACTCTGTTAACACTGTATACTGTAATCAGTTTCTTTTAACAGAACTACCTGCCTGTGTGTTCCTTTGCTGAGCTGAACAACTGCCCATCCTATGCAGGTGATGCTGCTGCTTCATTGGCCTTGACTGGGTGCCCATTGCTCACCAGCCTTCTGGATCGTTTTGACCACCATGGAGCTTCCCGTTGCATGAACTGACCCTCCTGATGTTTTAATCATAGACATTGCTTCTCCTCCTTTTCCCCTTTTCTGTATCTTATACTGATGATCAAACCTTATTCTCTGCTGATATTGTCTGCTATCCGGTGTCGACCAGAGGAGGATGGGTTCCCCTTTTGAGTCTTGGTTCCTTTCAAAGTTTCTTCCTTTTGCTCTTAGGGAGTTTTTCCTTGCCACTGTCACCATTGGCTTGCTCACCGGGGCTTGGACCTGGATTTTTCCATAAAGCTGCTTTGTGACAATGCCTGATTAAAAAGCGTTACATAAGTAGACTTTGACTTGACTTAAATTTATTTTTACATATGTGAAGGGTCACACTGCTGTTGTATGTCTGCTCAAGTGAGTGTTATTTTAGTGGTTTTGATGAGCTAGAACATCACAGTCCAGCTTAGTAGCATAGACTTTTAAAGTGGAAACTTGTTATGTAAAGAATTTGAACTCCAATCTAAATGTATAAGAATGAATGAAATTGTTATCAGTGTTCTGTATAAAACAGTGGCTACAAAGTACTTAGTTTGGATAAGTTTGCAGAACGCTGACAAACAAGCTTTACAGACAAATATTGACAAAAATCCCATTCAACCTAACAAGAAAATATAGCCTACAACTCACTTTTTTGGCAAAATACCTAAATTATATTGCACTATAATACTGCATGGCAATGTAGCCCAATTGATGTTAGCAAGGTGGCAAAATCAATTCATATTCATTTCTAATCTGCCAAGTTTTGATTAGCTTTAACAACACAGTCCAGCTCAACAGTTAAGCATTTTAAATGGGAAATGTTTTGCAGCAAGTCTATACAGTTTCTCATTAGACTTGTCCAACCTTGCTATGAAATAATGCATTTCTGGGCCCATTAATAGGCTTGGATAGATCAATTATAGATTGAGCAGAGTATGTAATGAAGATTATCTATTGGTGGTGTTTGTGCTGTTGGAGGTTGGGAGGACAATGCAGCCTTTTATAGTCATTGACAGTCCATGTGTTTCCAGAATGAACCAAAATATGTGTGTCTATGAGAATGTGTGACTTAATGCAAGTTCCCATTTATAACCTTAACCATCTGTCCTCCCACATGCATCGGTTCTTTGTTGCCGATAGCATTTGCTGTCTTCTCACATTCAAAGCACATCCATCATATCAGCATTTTCTGTCCATTAGAGCCCACCGCCTTGGCGTGCTCTCTGGCCATGGATGGGGCTGCTGCCCAGAGTAGCTGTACCCTTTCTGCCCAAAGTCATAAAGGTGTAATGAACATCTACGAGAGCCAGAAATAGAGCACACACAGAAATGTCCAGGACCGGCTGCAATACAAATGAATCAATCAGCCTGCTGGGGCAGGGCCACACGGGGCACGGCCTGTCATATAACCACTGACACATCAGCAGCGAGGAGGCCAGGCTGAGGAGGAAACTGATGAAAGTTTCTCCAATAAAATTTCACACGTTTTCTCTGTGGCTTTCCACACACGGCACAGCAAACTTCCAAATGTCAAACACAAGATGGACGTGTGAAAGGCAATCCAAAGAGCACTGCTTTTTCTGTTTAAATATATTTTATGTTTAAATATATTTCTGTTTAAATATTTTCTGTTAAATATGTGTTTTCTGCATTTTTTATTCTGATGCTGAATAAGGAATAACTTGCATTTAATGTCTGCCTTGACTGGAAATTCAGTTAATGATGGCCTCTGTGTGTTTTTAATGTTTTACCTATCTGTGCATATAAATCACTTTGAGATTTTGCACATAAAATGGATAAAGATTAATATTATCATATCATTATTATTATTATTATTATTATTATAGTATTTTTGTCATTATTCCCATTATTCTTTCTCCTCATTTTTGAGGTGGTATCTAGTGATTCCAGATCTCAACAAGACATCAGAGTGATTCACCACACATCTTCCTTAGGATGTGAGCAGTGCCTGAAAAAGTGATCTTCTATGCTTTGTTGATAAAAGGTCTGGGAGCCTCTGAAGGCAGACATTAAATGCATTTTTGAGTATTCCTAATGTTCCCACTATGACTGGCACTATTCTTGTTTTGTCATTCCACATTCTGCCGATTTTCATCCCTGTCAGTAAGAAGTCTATTCATCTAGTACAGCTATATCAATCGTCAGGCATGTCTTTTCTTTCTTGTGCAGCATTCATTACTTTACCAATATTGTCACTATGGGTGTGGCTCACAGAATGATTATGTAACTGGTGGTTTTAGAAATTCATCAGGAAAAGTCCAGGAAATTTCAGATTACTAGTTTTATTCACATGCTTGCAGAGGCACAGCTTGGTCATTAGATAGTTACCAGTCTAATGAATGCAAAGTCTGACACAGTGTAAGTAGAGAAACTAGAGGTCAGAGGAGGGAGGGAGCGAGAGGAAGCGAAGGTGAAAGAGGAAGGTGAAGTGGGAGTTAATGGTGAATGAGGTGATGAAGGTGGCAATTTTATTACCTCAGGAACAATAAAACAATACAGCTGACTTAACACACACACACACACACACACACACACACACACATATTTACTAAACCGCTTATCCTTCTGGGACACGGGGGGGAGCTGGAGGCTATCCCAGCGGTCAATCAGCGGAAGGCATGAAACACCCTGGACAGGTGTCGCCAGATTATCACAGGGCAGCTGACATAACACAAGAAAAGTTAGTTTATTTTAAAAAAAAATGTTTTATTCCAGTTTCCATTCATCATAAAAGTTTTATACAATGTAAAGAATGGCTGCCACGTTCAAGTAGTGTAGAAAAATAAAAATCAATATGTTATTATGTGATTATTTGGAGCATAGAAGAAAGCACATGTGAAAGTACATATTGTCATTAAACGAAAGCATGTATTTCCATTTTTGCCATTTTTTCTATGAAAGCCATCTGCCCTTTACAACATTCACAATCTCATGATGAACGGGCCAATAGAAATTGTTTAAAATTACATGGGGAAAAACATGTTCCAGTGACTTCAATTTGATGGTAAGAAGGTCTTTTTACTTCTCTTGTAAAAGTTACCATTTTGGAGAAGTTTTGTCACAACAGAGACCATATGCTTTTGCTCAGCACTGACCACTGGGATGTGCTCACAGTAGGGGAAAATGAGGGAAAATGCCCCGCATAAAGAATAATGCCCTTTTACTGTAAAGTTAAATCATATCTATGTGTGATTTTAGCATGTACAGGATGATGATGCATATGCATTAGGGGAAATAAAACTGAAACAGCAGACAGTTTTGTTTTTATAGTACAAAAAATAAAAGGGGCATCATGCCTGCCTACCTGGGGTCAGAAGCCCCTCCATATAAATCTTTTTTTAGTTTGTTATCAGAATGTATAATTTATATATTTAATCATTTCTGGTCCTTGCATTTTCCAAGAAAATGTGCTTTTAATCAAAATACAACTGAAAAAAATGTAGGCTTTTATCTATGTATATCTATAATCTACTTCACTTTAATAAGCCACAACAAAAGACAAATGACAGTAAAATAGAAATGTGTGAAACGTCATATTTGTTTGTTGTAAGATTATTGTGATTATATTAATGCTATAATAATAATAATAGTAACAATAACAATTAAAACAAAGCAATAGTATTAAACACTTAATCAAGTGCAGATGATTATTAGATGTAGAAGTAATTCTGCCAGCAGCAAAACCCATGTGCAAACTCACCTCCAGGAAGATGGATAAAAATATCGCCTAATTCTAGCTAATGTTCACTACAGCTAGCACGTAATGCTAAAGCTAGTCTAGTTAGACAGTAAAACTCCAACTTTATGATGAAAATCTAAATAATATTCAGAAATCATGCCAATGAAATAAACTCTCAAAACCAAATGCACTGTATGACCCCAACCCCATATTCATATATTTTTAAACCTGAACTTAATATCGTAACATTCTGTCTTGCACTGCACTTGTCTTTCTGTTTAAGTCTTTGTTCCATGTGTTTTTGTTTACATAGGCCATGTGCATTTGTTGTTGTTCTGGTCTTTGTCTCGTCCCTGTTCCGGACTTCTTGTCATCTGTCACACCTGTCTATAGTCTGTAGCCCCACCTTTGTATCAGTCCCAGGTGTTTCAGGTTTGTTCCGTTTGTATTTACGCCCCTGGTTGTGTGCTTTGCGATTGCTTGGTGTTTTGTGTTCTCAGGCCCTGTTCTTGTTTTCTCTCGTTTGTGTTCTAGTCCTCTTCATGATCTTTAGTCTTGTTTTCTTTCAGTTGCAATATTTTGTGAGTATTCTTGCTGTTTTTTTACTTTGTGGATTCAAAAAAACCAATACTTTCAATAAAAACAAGGACTTACAGTGGCATCCTGCCTCTGCATCTTCCTCTACTTTACAAATGTTAATACATGGATCATATTATCCAATGACACAAATTCAGATCTACTGACCCTAAAACGTTTCTAGGGGGAATATTGCACGAATGCAATGATCCAGACGAAATTTCAGATGAGTTAGACCAGATCCATTCAGTAAATGTGTTAAGATCAGATTTTGCCCCATCGTTTGGTTAGGAGAGAACATTTTGGGGGGGTGTGGACATCTCATCCTGGTAGGCTGATTCCCCAAATGTACCCTACCTGTCAGGCACTTTATAGATGCTTGAACATGGTTGGTGTACTCAGATGGTGTAAGTGCTGTGCAGCCAGGGATTGTGTGTTTAATGTTCTTCTGCCTTGTTGCACACCGACTGGCTGCTTCAGAAGGCAGTCACTCGTGTTGAGTGTCCGGTGCTGGACTGTAATGATCAAGCACCTGCTTCTTTGTCAACTGCTCGTCTGTCAAGATCCATGATCTATTGATATTATTATTAGTAGTAGTATTTCTTTCAGTGTCCTGAATAGTACTGCTTTAGTCTACCAGCAGTAAAAGCCTTTCTTTGTTTTGAAAAATGTATTCATCATCAAGGGAACAAGCTGTATTTTCTAATAAGCAGAAACCTCGTTCTGACTCACTCCATTCCCATCTGGGATAAACATCATAATTATGATGACAGAGGCAAAGTGTTTTTTACCCCGGGGTCACCCCACTTCTCTTCTAATCCAACTGTATCGAACAGCAGAGCATCGCTGCTGTTAATATATTTGTGAATAATAGGATCACATGTGGTCATGGATAATTTAGTGGATGTGATGTGTTGCAGTGACGTGAGCATCTACACACTCAGCACTGACTGGGTTAAAGGTCGTGGACGCTGTTCCGGGAAAATTAACATGCCCGGCTCAAAGTGGCATCGGTTCTATTTTTCCTCTCAGATCGGATGTAGAGAGGAAGTCGGCCTGGGCCACATGGCGACCCTCCATTTAATGCCATTAATTAAGGAGAACACTTAACATAGTGCAGTGGGTGTTGACTGGAATATATCATTTCAGTTCATCCAATCCAAACTGACTCTCCATGCAAAACTGCAGTTTAAGTGTGACTGAAAGCATCACGATTCGTAGGCAGCAAATCGTTTGAAGTATCATGTTAGTTTTACACACACACACACACACACACACACACACACACACACACACACACACATAGACTGACAAATGCACACAGAGTCTCTGATTTTATTAAAACAAACAAACAAAAAATCCTTATTAGATTCCACCACACAAGTCTCTATCCTGTGTATTCAGTCTCAGAGTCAGTGGTGCTATGTTTGGGCCCAGCCAGCCTAGGCCCACCCACATTTGTCACTGGCCCTCCCAAAATGACAAAATGAGTGATTACATTGCCATGGCATCCTTTGACTTGCCTGTAAAAATAAGTTGTATATAAATTGTTAAGCTATATGTAAATGCTGATGTGTAAAGCTTTTCCTGAATGACTTTTAATATTGGAATTGTGATGTATTGAGAGAAACTTTGGAAATATTGATGTGATGTTTATGATGCATTTTATGTAACTGTATGTCAAAGTCAAAAGTTCAATAAAGGTCTGTAAAAGGTCAAATGTACTTTCAGAATAAAAATCTTAGTAGTAGTAAATATAACAAAGCCACAAATAAAAATGCACATATTCCATAAACATTCAGATTGATATTTAGTGAAACTGCATGCCACTGTTGGGATTCCATTTATTTACTGGATACTTAAAGATACTTAGATACTTTAGAAAATGACACTTAGATACTTTAGACACGTTACTGTGCAAAGAGTGAGTAGAAAATAAAGAATTAGTAGACACTGATCTGTTCTATGGCAAACAAGTGGTCTATTTGAGACCCATGCGCTTGGAAGAATTGACGTTTCGCGAAATGAGCCTTGTCGGACGCCGTAGTCTGCTGTCATCAAACAGTATGGAGGCTTTTGTAGCTGAGCGGTGAGGAGTGCGGTTTTTATTTCTCCAAAAGCGGAGAAACTGACAGGATTCGGCAGAACGAGGTCGTTCACAACGGAGAGTAAAACCTCCAACTGAACAAGAAGGTCATTAAACGGTCTTTGAGAGAAACTGAAGTGCTGAGTGTGTCTGGAGTTGAGTGTGAGTATAGTGTCATGGCAGGGACCTCAGAGTCAGAGAAACGCTTCAGGTTCGTGGTCGTAGGTGGAGGCATCGCTGGAGTGACCTGTGCAGAGCAGGTAAGCTCCGCCGCCTGGTTTGGGTTTCAGAGGCGATTCACACCTGTCTCTGTAGTAACGTTACACAGTAGGGCTGCGAGTCGATCCCGAAAAGAATCGATTCCAGACATTAAGGAATTCAGAGTCGACTCCAAAGCTTTGAACTCGATTCCACACAGAGACGTTCAAATTTGCCACGGAGTCTGAGTCACTGACTGCACAGCCTGTCTGACGAAAACATCCTTCAACAATATACACTGATCAGCCATAACATTAAAACCACCTCCTTGTTTCTACACTCATTGTCCATTTTATCAGCTCCACTTACTATATAGGTGCACTTTGTAGTTCTACAGTTACAGACTGTAGTCCATCTGTTTCTCTGCTGGACTTTTTAAACACCTCAGGGTCCTATGGGGGTCCTGACCATAGAAGAACAGGTTAAAAGGGGGCCAACAAAGTATCCAGAGAAACAGATGGACTACAGTCTGTAATTGTAGAACTACAAAGTGCACTTATGTAGTAAATGGAGCCGATAAGTGTAGAAACAATGAGGTTGTTTTATTGTTATGGCTGATTGGTGTATAAATTCATACTTCAGCTTAATTTTACTGTAAAGTGGAAAACAAAGTAAAGTGTAAATTTTTTAACAAAACATTGTAATTAAACATTATTGCCAGTGTCTAAACATTTGTCCACTTGTTCCAGCTGTCAGGAGAATGAGGTAGAGTTTATTCCCTGTTAGTCAGGTAAGTTAATTTAACTAGCGTTAGCTCTCCTACCATCGATTATTGTGTGGAATCGATGCTTGGACCACAAAAATGTCTGGAATTGAACAGCCCTAGTACACTGTACTGTAGCCCATCTGCACAGCACTCCACTTGGGACTCTGATAGGGAGGAGCTTTAGTCCTTGTAACTCTTAAAAAATTAAAGGTTTTGATCTATGAAAACAAGCATATACCATTCAAATGTGTTAAACCATATCAGGAAGTTTTCTTTGCAGAGTTTTTAGCAAAGAAGTAGCAAATGCACAAAATGTGGTACACTAGCATCCACACTGATGAAAATAGAGTAGTTTTTTCTTCCTGTGATCTTTCAGAAATGTAGATAATGATGTGAATTCTTGTTGAACATGTGACTTGTGGAGTTTTTGAGTTATTTCATAGGGGTGAATGTGTTCAGGTCACAGGTTGAGTGAATGTGTGGGATAAAACATTATTAGTACATCATTAGCTAGTAGTGTGTCAGGTGTTGTGAAAACACAAAACCCTCTACTGTGGGCTTCAGGACTGCATGAGGAGAACACTGTTTTATGGTTTGTGCTGTATATTTATGCTGTTTTTTCTCATCACGCTGGGGTCTTGTTCTCTATTCCTGACCAGCTTGCATTGCAGTTCCCTTCTGAGGACATTGCTCTGCTGACAGCTGCTCCACTGGTGAAGACTGTGACAAATTTCAGACAGGTTGGTGAATAAAGGCAGACTCTCTGACCTTGTTATGCACTGGAGGCTTTGGTTTAAAGGAGTAGTCCAGTGTATATTTTAAAAAAAGGTTTATTTTCCAGTTGTCAGTGTGTTTAAAAAGGATGTTGATGTTTTTTGTTAAATGCATAAGACATAGAGGAAATATTACCACCTGTAGCCTTCCTTAGGGCGTAAAACTGCATCCAGTTTCAGGTTCAAAATCTTGCACAGCATCAAAGGTCCAACATCATATCTTTGGGTAATTTTGAGAGTAATGACTGAATATTCTAATGTGAATGTTTCTTTTTTTATTTTTTGCATAAAATCTTTATTTACTCAATAGCTTAATAGCTACTAATCTAGCCATACTAGCTTCAGTTTACTATGCCTTTCCACATGAGAGAGAGGAAAATGATGAAATGCATCAGTACTCACAATATTCAAACAAGTGCAAAGCAGTAAAATAGTCCCAGGCCGTACCTTCTGTGGGTTTGTTTTAATAAGATGGTCTTAAAATAAGACAGAAATAATAGCAGAAGTTGGAGAAGTTTGCATTAGCAGTGTATTAAAGCAAAATTGCCATTAGAAACGTATCATTATATGCACAAATCATACTTTAGAAGCATGTGTTTCATAAAAGAAAACATTTGTATGTGTGAATAAACTCATAAAAAAGAAGGGGAAAAAGTGTTACTGTAAAAAGGGCCTACGAAGCTGAACAATACCATCTGACTGTGCTGCTGAGTTGTGTACATAATAATCTTTTCTGTAGGTTTCCAAGACTTTAGAGGACTTCAGTGTGGAAGAGCAGCCAGCCAGTGTTTTGGAGGAGAAGTATCCAAACCTGAAAGTTATTCAGTCAGCAGTTAAAGCCCTCCAAGCAAAGCAACATGTGAGTCAAAGCAAAATCTGGAGTGCTCCACAGCACTAAGGTGATGAGGAGAATATGTTACTGACCTGGTATTTACATGCAGATGTTGCAGACTGAGAATGGGCAGGTATTTCATTATGAGAAGCTGTGTCTCTGCAGCGGCGCCAGACCTAAACTCCTTATCCAGGATAACCCAAACGTGCTGGGCATACGAGACACGGACAGTGCCCAGGTGAATCACTGTCTTTTGTACAGAAACAGGAACTTATATCAACATGTAGATATAAGTACTTTAACAGTTCAGTAGAAATAATTACAGAAACTCTGTGAGCGTTTTATGGAAGTCTTTTCTTTTACAGGAATTTCAGAAGCATTTATCCAAAGCCAAGCGCATGGTAGTTGTTGGAAATGGAGGCATTGCTTTGGAATTAGTGTGAGTATCAGTTATTACAATCAACACAATTTCGACTCCTGTGAGTTTATTGTCCAATGATGATGATTCTGTCTGATTTGTTTGTTAAACAAAACTTGCTAGCAATTATACAGCTGCGTACCGGGGAAACTTCTGACGTCACTGTGATCAGGTTATGATTTTTCAGGTAACAATTTAATGCAAAATACAGTAAATACAGTATTGTGAAAGAGTTGGAGAACATCCTTCTATTTATTTAATTTTTAGTCAAAACGGCCATTAAGTATAAGTTACTCATTTTAGCGTCAGAAAAAATCAGAAGACACGTATTTAAAAGAAAGTTACACAGAAGCCTTAACAGCTATGTATACAAAACCTTTCCACCCTTTGCATTTATTACAACTTCCGTTCTTGTCATGAGTTTTTAAAGAAATAGGGATATTCTTCCACACCTACGGTTCAGTCTTAGAAGGTTGCATTTTCTGCTTCTTATAAGACTCATCATCTCCTTAAACCATTTTAGGTGCATGTAAGCAGAATTTGTAAGGCAGCTAAGGTGTGTTTGGGTAGTTGCTTATGTGAATGTTAGTGTCTGTTTTAAGAGGAACATGATGTCAGTGAGAGCTTTGGGAACAGCTTTTGTTGGGAGGGGGCAGCTGTACCTGATTTTAAGATGGGAAGGAATGAAGAGTTAAAATGGCAGTAGCTGCACCAAAGTAAAGAGTGTTAAAAGAGAGAACTCCATCAAAACTTGGTGAAGAACGTGTCTTCTGAGGATGGAGGTGTATTGTCTGCTATTCTCATCATATCTCCATCGCTATTCTCATCATATCTTCATCAGTATAAAGCTGATTTTGGATTTGAGACCTAAATGTCTTGCCAGACCTTCTTTTTTTTGAGCCTGTTTGTGTGATGTTTACATAAAGACAAATTAAATACTGATAAATTTGGTATTTTATTTACTGTTGGAGGCTTTTGGGTAGTTTTCTTTTAATTATATGTTTCCTTCTTTGTTCTAGCACAGAAAAATAACTTGTACCTACTGGCCATTTTGACTGGTAATAAACGAAAGGTTGGTCCCTGACTTTTACACAGCACTGCACAGCAATATGACAGCGTAGTGGAATATAAATTATACTTTTTTTATTTTTTCTTTATATTTGAAAATGACTAGAATTTTATCTTGGTCAGAAAGAGCGCACAGTGTATTATTAGTGTAATATTATTGTAATCAATTGTTAATGATATTCTGAAATCAAAGCAGAATTTCCACCTTCAGATCGATGCACCAATGCATTTTTACACCCATACTGTTTCATTATGCGGTATTTGCATATTCTTTTAAAAAATGTATTAGGAATTTATTTGGTATGAGCTCATTACTGCTTTTGTGTGGTGAAAGAATGCAGCGTTAAAATGTCTAATAAATGTAGTTTTTAGAAGAAATCTGCATTGAAATCAGTGTGATTCACAGATATACATATCAATGGAATAAGCCCAGCAGTCTTACATGATCAGATGCCCCCTTGTGGCTGGATTTGTGATTGCACTTGTATCCACTTTTCCTTGTACTGTGTTTCCTTGTTTGTAGGTATGAAGTGGAGGGCTGTGAAGTGATCTGGGCTATAAAGGACAAGGCCATAGGGAATACATTCTTTGATGCAGGAGCTGCTCAGTTTCTCATCCCCTCACTGGAGGCAGACAAGCCAGAAAAAGCACTGCCCTGCAAGAGAACACGCTACACCGCTGATAAAGCCACAACCTCTAAAGATGGTAAATAAAGGTCTAGTTCAGTGCTGATGTATGAACTTTTGTTGTCTTTTTATTTGTTTGTTTTGGCTTAAAGCAGCACTATGTAAGATTTTTTGGTTGTTAAAATTGAAAGAAGTAGCATTACTGAGTCAGGAGGAAAAACAACACGCTAAAATATGGTGTCCGTGTGCAGCTGTGAGTCACCCTGTAAAGCCTGACATAGTACTTTAAAAGTCAGAGGGATCAGATCAGATAATACGGCTTTATGTAAATGTCACATGCACAGGCTGACAAAGATGGTCCGGCGTGATGTGTGGGTCTCAAATGCAAAACAGCTTTATACTGATGAAGATAACAATAGTAGATAATACACTTCCATCTTTGGAAGACAAGTCCTTCACCAAGTTTTGACTGAGTTCTCTTTTAATTGTCTTTTAAACCACTCCCAGTCATTAGATTTATCCACTCAGGGAAACACAGCTGAAGTTACAAAATGTTGTGCACATTGTCTGCAATTACATCACATGCAAATCCCCGAATCTTACATAGTGCAACTTTAAGTACAGTGGGCCGTTTTATGGATATGAGCTTCAACATTGAAACCATGAAAGGGTATCGTCACTGTCATAACATTTGCTTATATTCAAAATGATAACTTTGTATGAGAAGGAAAAACTTAACATAGTCAAGTTAACATAATGTGATTTTATTCCAGGTAATTTAGCACCGTGTCTATTAGTCCGTTTATCATGAAATGTCCACATAATGTAAAGAGCAGCTGGCATTTTATTTATGAAATAAAATTTTAATTATGAAAAATAAAAATATAAATCAAAATGTGACGTTACATCAGCTTATAACCTTGCACTTTTTGAAAAAATACTAAAGAGATACATTTTTCACCATTGGTGGGCTATAGAACAGTATGATTGTTGGTGTTTTTTCTGCCTATTCTTGGGGTGTTGGTTATTAGTTTAAATCTTGACCATGCCAGAAGTCCAAGCAGGCATAAAATCCAGAGATGCCACTTCGGCCTTACTCATTTCTATAACTTCTATAGCATGTATTGAAAATACTGCATTTACAGTAATATATCATGTTCATGTGTGATGTTTCCTACCAGGATCAGGAGAGCTTGGTAGTGCCTTAGGTCCAGACTGGCATGAGGGCATCAGCCTAAGAGGAACAGAGGAGGTGTATTTGCTTGTGAATGTCCATCATTAATTACATCGTAAGAATCATAAATTTCATTCTTGACATTTTTTATGTCTTTCTTTCCTTTGCAGGTGTCCCACAGAGTCCATGTAGAATATGAGTGTGAGATTAAAACGATGTACTCACAGCAAGACTTTATGAAATCGCCACTCCATACACAGGAAACGGATTTAGGTCAGCAAAAAGCTTTGATAAAGTGTTGCCATATTTATCCAAATGACACAATAGGCATGTAGGCGTGAGGATCTGCAGACTGTGCGCACTAAGTCACATGTTATTACCTGAAGCAGCTGCAGTAGCACATCAGTTGCTGCTGAAATGGTGAGAAGCACTGGGACAGTTTGTTCTGTCTGCTCTTTTATAAAAAGTCTAGTAAAAGGTTTTATAGGTTTTTAAAGATTCACACCTGAAATACTGCAATTGTTCAAAGGAATTTTATAGATTTAGGCAAAATAAAGATTGAAGCTGTATAAGTAGGCCACTGCTAGTGCATTAATAGCATAAATTCACAGGGACATTTGTCTAAAATGGGTTAAATCTACCGGATGTGTGTTGATCTGGCAACATTTATATATAATTAATGTCACAGTGAAAGTGCTTTTATTATTTACAATTAAACTGTTTCAGCTGAACTACAGAGAATTAAATAGTACAGTCACGAGGAAGCCCTAATGAACAAACATGAAACGGCACACATCTCACAGCAGGGACTTGTTTAGACTAGATTCATTTGTTCTTCTACTGAAACAGTGTTACTGTTCTTTTCCTCAGGGCTGTGGCCAGTTTATGCCCATTTAACCAATGGGAAGACGTTTGGCTGTGACTTCATAGTCAGTGCTACAGGTGTGGTGCCAAACACTGAACCTTTTCTCCATGGCAACAATGTAAGGGTTAAAACAACCTGCTCAGTAGAGTCACTCTGTCATTCTCTGGTTGAGATTTTTATTTCCACTTAACCATAACATAAATCAGTTTTTAGATACAGTAATGTGCCCCTGGTCAAATGATGTGCTTTGTTGTTATTATAAGTGAAAATAAGTTAATACATCCTCTACAGAGAACACACTTCTGCACATTTTAATGCAAAATTACTGTTTGTGCTGAATTTAACATACTAGGAGGAAAAATAAAGCATAAAATGTAGCCTGTGCAGAAGTTACGGCATTTTGTTTTTTTTCCGCCCAAATTATACTAACAAAAATTGTGCACTACAGTTTGCACCACAATGTCATATGTAGTGTGATCTCTGTAGAGGATTTGTTATGTTATTTTTACTTTGTTGAAAATCAGCAAAACAAGTCATTTGACCAGGAATGTTTAAACGTTTGCAAATGACTATGAATTGATACATCTACAGCTGTGACAAATGACTTGGATTAGATAATACTGTCATAAGTGATTCTCAAACGTGAAAACAAAGACAGATGTAATATGTAATGTGTATTACCATGACATTCACTCTTAAAAAAGAGGGTTCTTCAAGGGTTCTTTAGTAAAGACAGTGGTTCACTGTCAGAACACTTAAAGAAAAATTTGCATGCTTAAACGGTTCTTCGCATCTTGAAATGGTTCTTCAGATTGATGGACAATGTGTTTTATATGATTCCGTATAGAACCTTTTTGAAAAGGGGTCTATATACTTTTAAAAAGAGGGTTCTTCAGAAAAGAAAATGGTTCTATATATAACCATGAACTGATTAAAGGGTTTTTTGCATCAAGAAACGGTTCCTCAGATTGATGGAGAAAGTGTTGTATATGGTTCTATACAGAACCTTTTTGAAAAGGGTTCTTCTATTGTTGGGATGTTAAGCTTGTGACAATAGAACCCTTTTTGGTGCTATATAGAACCATATACAACACATTCTCCAACAACCTGAAGAACGCTTTCATGATACAAATAACTCTTTAATCATGCAAAGGGTTCCTTGAGTGTTTATGGTTCTATATAGAACCATTTTATTTACTAAAGAACCCTTGAGGAACCATCTTTTTATGTGTTTATGGCACCAAAATGTGTTGTTCTGTTGTTACAAGGTAGACATTGGAGTGGTAGAAGAACCTTCTTTATTGCTATATCAAAACATGATTAGTGGATTCTGCTGTCCCTTCCTGATTATGTAGTAGGTTTATGTAATGCGCTAGGCCTTCTGAGAAGCTCCCGAAGGTCTAACGAATGGCAGAGCTTGCTTGGTTCTATCTACTTAGATACTACAGGGGGCAAATCTGGATTTTTGTTTGTGGAGTTTGAAAAACAAGCATTATGATTTTATTAAATAACATGTCTCTGTAGGTCTAGTAGGCTCTGAGGGTTCCCTGTTATTTTATTGTGCATCCAGGTGGGAGTTTTATTTATACGAAACTAGTTCTGAGGGCAGTAATGGTGGTACAGAATGATTTGCTTGAGTTGAGTCAGCCAGTGAAAACGCAGAGCAGGCAAGTCAATTTGGTTTTATGAAAAAGGAGAAAAAATTGTGTTAGTTTGGTGAAGTGAGCGAACTGCTGAGGTACCATCAGCTCAGTAAGGTGAGCTGTCATATGTGTGAGTACATATAATTTACTCAGTTATATAAATCGGGTGAAATATAGTGCGATATCTAATCTTTCAAAGGCCGAATTGTCCTGCCTCCTCTCCAGGTTCACTGGCTGGCTCAAGGTGATATGATCACCTTCTTTACCTGCCTTAGAAGACATTTGTGTAAGAAAACTCCCATTTTTATTGTGCACATCACATTTAGTCATTGTTTTGTGTACTTCATACAACTAGTTTGAACTGGCAGAGGACCGAGGGCTGAAGGTCAACGAGCACATGCAGACATCTGAACCAGATGTGTATGCAGCTGGAGACGTGTGCACTGCAGGCTGGGAGCCCAGTGCCCTCTGGCAGCAGGTACAATTACTTAACAGACTAATCAGTCAGATGTTCATCACTCATATACTCTATGCATTGAATCTATTAACAAAAAACACAGGAACCTTTCTCTTTTAATATGCAAGGCGTCATAAGGGCTTCGTTAGAGAATGCAGATCATTTTTGCCATGTCCAAATCCCAGCCAGTTATTATGGACACAAGAAAATCACAAGAGTATTTGTGATCTGTAGGAAATGATGTAGTGATGTAGTAAGTGTTGAGTGATGACTGTGGCTCCCTCTTGTGGTAGATGCGTTTGTGGACGCAGGCAAGGCAGATGGGCTGGTACGCTGCACGCTGCATAGCGGCCGATGTGTTGGGAGAATCTATCGAGCTGGACTTCTGCTTCGAGCTCTTCTCTCATATCACCAAGTTCTTCAATTATAAGGTCAGTTCCTTTGTCACGCTTCATTTTTCCTCCCCTTCTCACAGATTCTGTTTTCTCTTTCCTCTTTGTTTTGAAACTTTGCATAATTCTCAGTGATGTCCCAGTCTGATCAGAAAATTTGTTATTGGAGCCAATCGAGGCATATTATAGCAGTTTCGATCGCTAAGCTAGTCACCTTTTGTCAAAAAACAGTTAAATTAGTCATAAGTAAAACGTAAGTGCACTGCTTTTATAAACTTTGCGGTAAGCACAGTCAAGACACCATAAATAATAAAAAAAAGTGCGAAACAAAGCTTATTAGTAGGTGATGAACCAATATGGAATTTATGGACCCGAAACGATAACTGAAAATTAGCACCTTACCGTCGCAGATAACTGACAATATAAATAATTAAATTATTTTAATGTTTTACGTTACTTTATAAGGATGTTTTACATTATTTGGCAGACACTCTTATCTAAACCCATTCACAACAGTATGCGAGTATAAAACGATTGCTAAAAATAAAGAATATATAATTAACTCACTACAACAGCTAATGTTTAGGATCATTATTATCTACCATTGGTGGGTTCCAAAAGTCTGAGACCACTAGTGAAAATGCTTTTTTTATATTTTGCCTTTTTTCTAACTGAATGTTTCTGCTATTACGAATTATAATATCATCCCACAACCCAAGTGAAAAGTAGACACTTTGAATTACTTATATAAATTCCAGAATTTCTTGCTTTACAGACAACATGCTCTCAGGCAGGCACAGACTCTGATCACTAACACTGACCTCTCAACAGCCTCAGCAGCTGAGGGTCATCTGAACACGAGCTTCGATGGGATGAAGGAATAAGACTCAAAAAATAAAAACCCTAAAACCCTAAAAAAACAACTGACCTTTTTGTACAAAGGCCTGAACAGGGCCAGTTCACAAATTTGCTAAAATTTGACTAGTGACCTAGAAATAGTGCAGACTCCTTAATTTCTTCTTCCTTTTACTTGTTATAACTGTTCTTTGTTCTAAATATTTCAGTAAAGCTTTTTTTGTATTTGCAGGTTAAATGAAAATAATTGTATATTTTCAAAGTGCTCTCAGACTTAAGGACTTTCCTGTGTCTGTGTGTATATTTATAAAACATAAAAAATATAAAAACATTTACACAAAGAAAAACAGTCCTCTGCATGTTAATTTGTTTGGCTCTAGTTTTAACATTCAAAGTGAAGTTGAGAGCGCCCTCCGTCACTCGGTTCGCCACAGCATATCTGAGACCAACCTGAACAGAGATAACAAGCCAATAGGTTTAGCTGATTCGTGTAGAATATGAAATGTCATCTCTGTAAATCTATACAAATTAACTTTGTACCAAACTGTGGAATAGTCCTGAACAAGATTTGTGGTTGCAACTATCTCACTCACAATGAATGCAAGTTTGCTATGGACTCCGTATCTGGAATAGGCTACTTTTAAATGTTAAATCCGAACAGTCTCAAACTATGTGTCTGCCTTTTTTGAGGATTCTTCGTATAATAATGAAAGTAACACTATTTCTTATACAGCAAAATAGAAATAATTTTGATTTAAAAATATCCACTGAACTAAAATATAGTTTGCGACAGAAGTTGCTATGATCACCATTTTCTGTCAGAATTAAATTTTATCAGTTGGCGGCTGTGACGGCGAAACTGAGAGGCCAGCAGAAGGCAGGGTAAATTCACACTATGAGTGACTACACATGCCTCTACACATGCGTGCGGCAGCAAAAAATAGTATGGCAAGTTATCAGCTGTAATTACTAGCTGTAATTTCAATATCGGGTCGATAACAAGAATAATAATTGCGTTTTTCCCACTTACAAATAATATATTGGCCACCAACATATCGTGCATCCCCGCTTATCACAGTAGAGGTCACACTGCATACCAAAACTAGAATTGACTGTAGCAATTTAAAGCTAATGCTTTATTTGGCTGTTTAAAGCTAAATAGTAAAACCAATCCAACTTAGCTATCTTGTGCTGTGTGGCATGTTATCTTCTAAAAAACAAATATTAGATTAGGACTCCATTTTGGCAAATGTTCAAAATTAAATTACTCATCAGCAAAGAAAAAAACATAATAAGGACATCCCTAATGCTGTACTGCATTACAGCAAATTTAATTGCTTGACTGTGGATATAACAAAATGCACAGTGCCACCTTTCACGCTTCAATCTGACTGGATGGAGCCAAGCGAAATTGCTTCTAAATTGCATAAAGTTATTAAAGTTGCAACTTCCACAAATCAATTGTAGGTGAAATAAAAAAATGTCTTCACTCCATTGTATTGTAAACACAGCGTAACGGTGATTTGTGTGGATGTTCTCCCTGCATTTGTCCTCCAGGTGGTGCTGTTGGGAAAGTTTAATGCACAGGGCTTAGGCTCGGATCATGAGCTGCTGGTGCGCTGCACGAAAGGTGAAGAGTATGTGAAGGTTGTGCTGAGTGGCGGCCGCATGATGGGGGCCATCCTCATTGGAGAGACGGACTTGGAGGAGACGTTTGAAAACCTTATCCTTAACCAGATGGACCTGTCCTCATATGGCGAAGAGCTTCTGAACCCAAATATTGACATCGAGGACTACTTTGACTGATCGTGCTGGTTTTACCAAGTCAAGAATGTTGAGGAACGTTTAGTTCAGGGATTGTGGGTTTTATCGTCATAAGATTCAAATAATCAAACAGGGAGGAAACGCTCTCAAAGAGATTCAGTGCAATATTGTTATCTCAATATGTTTATATGAGTGTTTACTTAAAAGAAGAAACAAGCACCTTACTAGGGGTTTGATGAACATGGTTTATAAAATAATTTAATATTCTGACTTTTTTTGTAAAAAGAGAAAAAGCACCATGACAGCATCCATGGGCTGTATAAAGATCCAGTCCTGCTGGACATTCAGAATGATTTTGCTTTCAAGACTTGAACTCTTACTAGCTGTCCAGTTATGAAATAAATGAGTATTTCATTAGATGGTCTTGTTGACTAACTGAAGCAATTCGTGTTGAACCTCCTGCTTCTTTGGATGTTTTATAGTTTATGCTTGTAGAACTGTAATACTAGTACGAGAACAATATTATTTAGCCCACCGATTCGTAACCTGGGCTCACAATGTGTTCCCGACAGGGTTGTGAGAGCGGTACTACAAAACATACACCTCATCAAACACAGAGAAATAATTTGTGTGTGCAAGCTCTGCAAAATGGCTCCTCCTACAGGCCATGGAAGACAGGTGAATGTCAATTATGAGTTCCTATTGGGTGAGCTCGTTACGGAGGGAGGGTCTTGATTGATGGCTGAACTTGAAGCATGTTTTCAGCGAGAGAATAAAGATTTATGGTCTGTGGTGAAGTGCTAGCTCAGGAACGCGGGTCCAGTAAGTGAGTAGATTTACTATTTGGTTATTCTTCTGCAATTTCTTTCGTGTTTTCACTTGTGTGTGGGGATCATGCACTTGACGGAACAGGTTGGTGCCATCTAACCTAACTCGACTAACTCAACTACCTCATGAAATTAACCAACATACTCGAGCAAATACTCTGGATATATCTGATTGGAGTCAAAGATAACAAAAATTCTGGGGTACATTTCATTGTCCACACAACTGTCATGTATGTTCTCTGTTTGGTCACCATCAGGTTTGCAGAGATCGGACTGTCCCTTCTTATATTTTCCTACAGTCACACGTGCCAGGAACATTATTTGGAGGGTATTAACTCCTGGGTTGGCAGTCAAACTGTAGTTAGCAGCATACGATGCATGTTTTGCAAAGTAAGTCCCTAGAGAAAAAGGAAAGTACATCTTGTGTAATCTTAGATATTTTTAACAATATGAAAACACAAAGAAAATATTTCAAACCTACCTTTGCCGAGTACATGAGCTCGCCTTCTCTGGTCAGAGAGGTTGCAGTCAAAATTGTACAAGCAAATGCTATGTACATTGTCTCTGCTCGTGCCGTGAAACAACATTTGTTCTTCAATGTCAGGTTGACCCTTTATTCTCTTTAGCTGTGCTCTTTTCCTAAGCATAACCCAACACAAACAGTGATGTATGGACAGATTGTATACCAAGATGTAGAAGCCATTGCTACACATTACAATAAGCACAAATGATTGAACAAGTTTACTTACCTACAGTACAACTCCCAGAGGTCCACGTTCTGTATTCTGTAAATGTTTTTAATGGGTTTATACAGTATACCCATTTCTCGAATGTATTTCTCCACTTCCTTAAACTCGTTTGTGTCCTGCTTCAGACAAAAAGCCTGATGAAGAGAGAACAGTCTTTTAAAAGGTTATTACAATAAAAATCACTTTATTAATACTAATGTGATTTTTACTTTATGGGTTGTATGAAACAACCCTAGGCTTATTATTCAATTATTCATTTTAAAACCAGGGTTCTACCCACTAAGTGATTATAAGCAGCTGCTTGGGGCCCCCTAACAACTTCTGGGTTATTACTATACCAATATATAGATGCTCAAGTGAGGGGAATAAGCAACTGGTTAATGATATCTAAAAAAAGAATTGAGAGAGGATGAGAAAAGTTAGCTTGGGAAGCAAGCAACAGTTTGGTTAGACAGAGCCCTGGATCGAGAATGGTGAGGATTCACCTCAAATGAGCATCCAATCGTCAGAAATACACAGATTAGCTAGTCTTAAATGTACATAATTTAGACAGTTTGTGATCATCATTGTTATTATTTAGCCTCTAATTTTTACAATATATCCAGTAGCAAGATGAGGGCTCCAAAAATATCCTGCTTAGGGTCCCCTAAAGGCTAGAGCCAACCCTGTATTCAGTAACTACCTTGAATTACTCACTAGCTGCTATGACTTATTCAGTAGCTACAATGAATTATAAATTATTCAGTAACTATTACAAAACTCATATGCAAGCTATGATAATTAAGTGGTCACACGGGCCTTAAGTTTCAAGGAATTAAAAGCTTAAAAGCAGTGAACTTGGTATATTGTGATGAAGCAAGAGGTATACTTTGATATCAACTGATTATGAAGACCTTGCACAGTATTTGATCATGGGACATGAGTTTCTTTTGGTGTTTGGTTATAAAGGTGAGTTGTTGGATGGGGAAATTTTTTGTAAGTTAATCACTGTGAAACTGAATGATTTTGCCAGAAGGCAGTACTAACCAACTGCCCCGCCCCCTGTCCCAGATTATGAGTTTTATAGTAAACCTCAAGTGAAAAAGCTATATAAATTAGAATACATATATTTAGATTTGTTTTAATCATACATCATACCTGATAAGGTTTCTCAGGGTCCATGTTTTCCCAGTGAGCTGGAACAGATGGTGCCTGGTCAGGACATTTACATCTGTTACATAGAAGACCCACTTTCACTTTCATTTCATGGCAAATGTGAAACACTCATGTTTCCATCCATTCACGAACAGCCCACTAGGAAGGCTAAGCAAATTTAACATGCATATACAAAAATACTGACCTTAAAGTCCGTTCAGTAGCAGAAGAGCGCTTTATTTTTCTTGTCTTCCGTGTTGTTAAGTTGGTCTGCGTGTGCTCTGTGATTTTCAGAGATCAGAAAAACAACTGATTTCATACAGCACTTATTGCCCTAAATCCAACAGTAAGGACTTTTAATGATCATAGTGTCTTGAGAAATGTTATTACCTGAGAAATTAATTCGAAAGCGGACTCCTGCTGTGGTAATGTCTAAAACTCCTTGGGGGTTTTTCAAGTAATACCTCTCCAATTCTGAGCTGGTGAGGGAGCTTATTGGATCATCCTGCGAGGTAGTTAAAAGACTTGAGAAAACAGCAAGCTGACAATAAACAGTTTAGAATAGAAATCACATGTAAATAGGACAGTACCTCAATTCTGTGCCAAATGCCACATTCCGCTTGATAGAACCAGTACCAAAGAGTGTCTGATGTGTCCATAGGCTCAATCCCATAATCCTCATATTCCATATCAGCAAACATGACAGCAGTTAAATAACAGTAATTTTTACTGTACAATACGAGATCACTGAAGACTTCATCTCACTGTTACTCCTGGTAAACTTGGCAACAGTTTGAACTGGCACAGGTGAACAGGAAAAACAACCGGCACTCCTACTTTGACATCATGTGCTTGCGCAATGGGCGTCCCCTTGACAACCACTTCCTATCGGGGTAGACACACTTGCCTAGATTATAAACATTTACAGTGTGAACAAGTGAGTCATCAATGTTATAGATGTCTCCAAGTAACTTTTTCCCCATACAAACACAATCATATTGGACTGAAAAAGTGAATTCACTTGATTAACTTTCATCTGCAAATGAATAAAATATACCAAATATATTACATTAAGACAATTTCCGTCAAGCAGTAACTGTTAATGTAATACATTTGATTCATGTGATAATGGTGTAGAATCAGGTAAATTCAACCCATTACTGTTTCCAGTGGAGACACAATAACGCACCATCTGAAATTAACCCCCCATTTCTCACACGCAAAGGACAATAAATTTCTCTAATGTACATGTATATATACAGACCATACAGTGTAAATGATTATAGACAGTATTTTACATATGTGCATGCTGAGGTGTGCAATGTGGTTTGAATTTGAAATTGCATTTGAAGACCCCACACTGGGCATTAACATAGGTTTTCTGTTTTGGTTGAAGAAATAAACTTGTTCCCAACAGCTCTGGGCTAGTCCATACATTTGATGCTAAAACCACCTACAGTAAAGCACATGGTGAGTCAAGTACAGTAATTACTAAAGGATTCGCTGCTGACTAATGTGAAGTCAGTGATGGTGGAATTCCTACTGAACTACAGGTGAAATGACAGGGGTCCCTAGCAAATGTCTTGTGATCTGCAGGACTACTTGACATGAGGTAGAATTACGGTGAGGTAGATAAATGGAATACATAAATTATCCCCCCAAAAAAGAAGAGAAAGCAGTTGTGCGTATGGGACATATACATGGAGTGAATGGACAGGAGCTTCGTATACGTATACTGGACATACTAGGACACACTAGGCCGTCTATGCGCTTCCAGTCCGTTGCCCGACTATGCTGTTTACATCGAAGGCACGCCATAATTAGCGCCATGTCCGCAGAACACACTGTCACTTTGGCACTGTTTCACAGGAAAGGCATGGCTATTCAGGTCAGGACTAATTCAGCATGTTTAATGGAACCAACCATCCTATGTGGTCATTAAATAAAACTAGAAAGCTAACGCTTTAGTCCTTCTTCTTTGACGTCAGTAAAACTCGATAAGGTACTCTGGGTAGATCTGGTTGCTGTCGAAAATCACAAAGATCTTGGGGTTGATCATGTCGTCTACGCAGCTGTCAAAGAAGTTGGCAATGCTCAAGTCTTTGGAGGGCGGCCGGCAGAAGTGAGGGTGACCCACTGTGAACTCCCCCACCAGCACCCGTGCCAGGAACATGCACTTGTAAGGCGGCTCGCTTTGGAAGATGGGTGGCGCCAGGCCGTGTCTCTGCAGAGTGAAGTTATGCTTGCTGGTCGAGTGGCAGAACTTGCTGGAGTACTTGGCATCGCGAGCGAAATAGCTTCCTGTGGAGAAGCAGGGAACATTCAGAGAACATCAGTATCAGTATACAGTTGTTTGCAGAAGTTTGAATATCTCTGGTCAAATTACATGTCCTCTAAAGGAAACAAACTTAAATATGGCATTTACCTGCAAATTTTAGTGCATTTTTTTTTAACATATTGGAAAAAAATAAACCACAAACTATGAAATCTGTCACAACATTTGCATAGGCCACATTTTGTGTTATTTTTTACCAGAGGGATAAATTCAGCAAAGAAACATTAACTGTGCATAAAAATGCCCTTTCTGTAGGGGATGTGTACTTATTTACACTTAGAAAAGTAACAAAATGTAATTTGACCAGCGCCGCCAAACTTCCGCACAGTGGTGTTTAACAGTGACATTTGATGTACATTTTTGGACTTAAATGGCAATTTAAAATAATTGCATATGCAGTACTGTGCAAAAGTCTTAGGCAGCCAAGAAAATTGTTTACAACTATATCTGGATAGTAAATGTGTTTTGCCAGTAAAAACACTAAATAACAATAGAATAAACACAATTCAACAAATACAGTAGGAGCTAAAAAGATTTTCTTGTTTTTTAAAAAAGGTCCTTAATAACTTGGTGAGATGACTACATCTGGGTTTCTGACAGCACACCTGAATTCATGTAGTGAGGGAATGATTAGATGAACTAGGTATTGGATGGTAACTGTAAAGACTGGACTTCATTCAAGGAAAGTTTTGGCAATAGTTAAGCCAACTCACACATCACATCTCAACGGAATGTTCTTCTTTTTGAGCCTGTGCACGTTATGTTAATATGTAAAGACTTATGACGTGATCCGAAAAACTCCTGCAAAATCCGACCTGACACATCTGACTTTAAATTATTATTTTAGGCTACAGGGAGACACACCATATTTTATCGTGTTTTTTTCCTCCTGACTATGTAACGCTACATCTTTAAATTTTAACAAAAAATCTTACACAGTGCTGCTTCACATTATAATAGTTGCAGTATGTGGTGTCATTGGTTATCTTCATGGAACAAGACAGAAAGACCGGACCTTTGCCGTAGACGTCGCCATGGCTTCCTGTAAGCCTCCAGTCAAAGTTGTACGTGCATATGGCCTGGACGTTGCTGTGACCCGTCCCATGAAACAGCATCCTCTCATCAATGTCTATTACACGTTTTATCTTCCTCAGCTGAGCCTTTTTTCTTTAGCAAAACATAAACATAAGACAAAAACATGGTTAAAACCTCCTGAATAGTTAATGTATAATCATTTAAAAATAATTAAACTTCTGTTGAAAACAGCTCTGAAATGGATGACAAAAGATTTGTAAATGCACTGTATACAGAGTATTTTCACTACTGTACCTCTGAACCCATGACATGAGAAAAATGGGCATGATTTCATCACAATACCTAATTCACACACTTTTATCTAGTAGGGCTTATTCCATATTATTCGAACCATTTGAGTAAAATGAATCAATTGCTCCAATCTGATTCAAACTTTTGAAACCAGGGTTTTGCATCGTGACACACAGGATAATATCAGTAATGTTTATATATTAAAACCTTACTACATAAAATTTAACTCATGGACATGACATCATTAAATTGGCTGAGAATAGAATAGAGATCAGTTATAAGTAAAATAATTGTTTCTACTAAGTTTAGACTATATTCTCTCGCTGTCTTTCTTACCCCAAGTGATATTGACAAAAAACAGGCTTTAATTTTTAGTTGTTAATTTCAGCACTCTGTCAGTTATATACAATAATAAGCCACATCAGTATTACTGCCTGCATAAGCAACAGTGGAGCAAGTGATTGGAGAGAGCTGAATCCAGTAGGTGAAAACGCAGATAATATGCATTTCGAACTGTTTCAAAGCCTCTGCTTTGCACAAAACAGTTCCAAAGAACTGAAACGAAACAAGAAATGAAATAATGTGCCCGATTACACTCTCACTACTATTCTCTCTACAAAAAAGGTAGTGGCACAACATCTGAAACACTTGCTGATGTCTTCAAATATACACTAATTCACTGAAACTGCTGAAGTAAATAAGAGCAGAGCACCTGCAGAAAAACTCCCATAGGTCCAGGTTCTGTATTCTCTGGATGGATCTGATTGGCTGGCTCATGGTCCTCTCATACAGCCGGGCCACCTCTTTATACTCGAACGTGTCTCTGCACAGTGGGATGAGCTGATGAACATAGAGACAAGGTCACATGGGGAACTTGGTGGATACAGATATGAGCACAATTATTAATGGTGCTGTACCTGTTTTTACACACTTAACAGTGAGAGAATCAAAGTGATGCAAAGAATTCTTCTTAATTCAAATGTGTACATCTTTTCCACATGGGACAAAATATATGGGTATGTATATTTCAAATTATGCATGCATTTGCATAAATTAAAAAGCAACACACTACTTCTTGCAGTGTACAGGCCTTTTATACCTGGTAAGGCTCATCAGTGTTAACTCTTTCCCAGTGGCAGGGGACAGGTAGAGCCAAGTTATCACAGATGAATCTGAGCACCATTTCAGAAAAAATATACATTAGTGTATATATCACGATTACACAATGTGATATAAACACTCTAAAATACACTGATACAGCGTCTGAGCAAAGATTAATGTGGGTTTTTTTTATAGAAAAGGAAAGTGAATCAGTCCGCTTGTTTCAGCATTGTGGTGCCAAGGTTATTACATTTACAGATATGCAATGTAAAGTAAAGGTAATACACACTTTCCTGATTATGACATACATTATTTTATACATAGATACAAGATTACACATTAGTGTATACATCACGATTACACTATGTGATATAAACACTATAAAATACACTGATATAGCATTTGAGCAAAGACTAAACAACAAACCTGACATTCACTGTCATGTTCTATACATAAATATATTACCTAAATCCAGTGGCAGACTGTAAAGCCCTTTTTATTGGTCTCTGTTTTCCAGTTGTAACGTTGATTTGCTTCATGACTACAAAATCAGAGGCACAGAAGATGTGTAAGATAAAAAAGATCCAGACAGGTCTCAGTTAAAAAAGGCTCTTACTGTGTAGTGTGGTATCCCACCTGAAAAGTCTAATCTATAGGTATATTTAGGTGTGTAAAAATCCATGGAGCCATGCTGATTCCTGTTGTAGTTCTGCTCAATCTGATCGCTGGTCACTGAGCATCCTGCACTGGGATCAATCTGCAGAGAGCACAAATGTGCAGCTGCCAAAATGACTGAGCATGCAAAACAGCTGAATGCTTAATCTACTTTAGAAACAAATGTGGTAGACTACAGCAAAGCAAGGAGCGACCACATACTTCAAACATATGCCACACTCCACACTCGGCCAGGTAGAACCAGTGCCAGTTGGGTTCTGATGTGTCCATCTCCTCCTCGCAGGACTCTTCCTCAGGGCTCTTGGGGCCAAATATTGGGTTCTCCACATGCTGCTGTGCTGCCACACACTTGTCGTTTGCAGCGCAATGCATCTACGGGAAAGCCATAAAAGTCAAAAGCCACTGAGCATGCCACAACAGCTGGAGGTGGCCAGGTTTTTGACAAATATTGAAACATGGGTGGTACTGTTTATACTAATGTGATGCTAATAAAAGCAACATGGCACCTACTACTGAAACCTTCAGTAGTGTACAGTTGTATGCAAAAGTTTGATCACCCCTGGTCAAATGTTGTTGATTTACTAAGTGAAAATATGTTAGATATTTTTAGATAAGATTAGAAGACCTCCAGAATGCTGATAAACAGAACACTGTCAAACATACTGACAGCATACACACTAACATTTTATAGATTAACCTCACATATTTACTTTGTTATATTTTCTTGTTTTTTAAAACAAAACGTTTCAAAAGAACCACTTCCTACAAATTCTACACTGCTGTCCACACACCATCCATACTGAGTGGATTTTTCTTCTCCACACATTTCCCAACGTCGCCCCATAAGGTCTCAACGGGTTTTCAGTCATGCCTGAGCTCTGATTAATGAACTGTGGAGCATCTTGCATTGTCTTACTAGAATATTTGTCATTTGCTGTGTTGTTTCTCCTAAAAGTGAACAGACAGGATGAACACATCAAAAACAGTGGCTAGACATACACGCAAGAGAGCAATGCATTTTGACAGCTGGGACAACTGAGTCCATGATTAGGCTTTTTCCTTGTCCTGGAAACCAGCTCTAAGAGCAGCTCAAGTTGGCACATATGTCACATATATGTCAATATGTGACAAATATAAGTTGAATATAAGGGAAATCCATATATGCTTATATATGGCATAGATCTGAAATTCATCTAGGGTTATATATAGGATATAACGTTATATAGGGTTCGTCCAGAGTGAGAGAGAGAGAGACTAACGTACACTCCCATGGAAACACGGCTAAGTGGACATGGATAAAAGCGGATTTGTTCAACAAAACGAATACTTTCTGAAACTTAAGATGTTAGCTAAGTCTGTTGTTTAGCGGTAAGTTCGTATCAACACATTTCACATTTCACGGGTGACCAAATCTCTTATCGTTTACCGTCTAACTGAACAAATTGAGCACATTTTTACAGCCTCGATGCCGTTACTGGGGCTACTGCTCTCACATTAGTCTTCATAACAGTCACAACAGCGGTCTAAACAGCTAACTTAACGCGCTGTGCTGTACATTACACTACATTATCTAACATTACCTTATCCGATGCGTTTTCGTGCCTCTTGGCAGGACTGATTCAGTCTATTATTTATCGAAGTACGAAGTACAGTTGCCTTTAATTTAAAAGCAGTAAAGCCCTGCTGCTGTCGTTATTAATATTATCGTCATTATTATTTTTATTTGAGCTCTTGGTTGCTGCACTTCGTTGTTATTGTTTATCTGCCGCTTCCGCATACGTCACTGTGGACGTAACGACGCCAGGACATGTCGCACCGAAACCCCGATGATTCATGAGGGTTTTCGTAGAAAAGGAAAGTGAACAGGCCCGCTGGTTTCAGCATTGTGGTGCCAAGGTTATTGCTTTTACAGATATGCAGTGTAAAGTGAAGGTAATAACCTACATCACATACAAAACAGTATTTCTGGTCGTCCCAGCTAAAACTACCTTTTATTTTGAAAAAAAAAAAAAAATTAAAACACGTAAAAAATCTTTTCGCACTAATGTCTGAATTTTAGTCATCCACTATATGATATAAAAAATGAAAAATGTACATTTTTGCTCATTCGCTCAACCCCGTTAGCTGAACATTATCAGACATATGAAATAACAGGAATATTCCACAAGTCACATGTTCAACAGGGATTGGTATCCTCCGAATTTCCTGAAGATTATGAGAGGAAGAAAAGAAAGTACTTTCATTTTATTTTCACTGATGTGATGAGGTCACTTAACAGTAGAACCCTGTTCCATAAATTTCATTACATTTCTGTAAATCATAAGAATGTCTTTAATGCCCTCATATCATTAGCAGGGGCTCTCTCTCTCTCTTTGTTTGTGTGTGTGTGTGTGTGTAAATTGGATACTCTGGATTTTCCATTATCATTGTTTGTCAAGTTGCTAGCAATACAAAACACACTTTGAAATCTGAGATTTAGGATGAAGACAGGGCTCTCCAGTGTCAGGGCTGGCATTTCAAATGTTATCAGAATTTTATGAATACAATATACACTGTGTCTGATATGCACTCACCCAGCACTTTATTAAGAACACCTCCTTATTTCTACACTCTTTGTTCATTTTATTAGCTCTGCTTACCATATTGGTTCACTTTGTGGCTCTACAACTACAGACTGTAGTCCATCTGTTTCTCTGTGTACTTTGTTAGCCCCTTTTACCCTGTTCTTCAATAGTCAGGACCACCCCACAGGACCACCACACAGCAGGTATTATTTGGGTGGTGGATCATTCTCAGCACTGCAGTCACACTGATGGTGGTGGCGAGTGAGCGTGTGTTGCGCTGGTATGAGTGGATCAGACACAGCAGTGCTGCTGGAGTTTTTAAACATGTTCAACAGGGATTGGTATCCTCCGAATTTCCTGTCCACTCTATTAGACGCTCCTACCTCGTCAGTCCACCTTGTAAATATAAAGTCAGAGACAGTAGCTCATCTGTTTCTGCTCAATTTGTGTTGCTCATCCCACATCATCACAGGACGCTGCCCACAGGACGCTGTTTGCTGGATATTTTTTGATTGGTGAACTACTCTTAGTACAACAGTGACACCAAGATGTTTAAAAACTCCAGCAGCACTGCTGTGTCTGATCCACTCATACCAGTGCATCTCATCACACTAACTCAAAACCACCACGTCAGTGTCACTGGTGGTTCTGTGGGGATCCTGGCCATTAAAGTACAGAGTAAAAGGTGGGCTAATAAAGTATGCAGAGAAACAGACAGACTACAGTCTTTAGCTGTAGGATGACAAAAGTGCACCTTTATGGTAAGTGCAGGTGAGAAAAATGGACAATGAGTGTAGAAACAAGTGCTCGGTGAGTGGATATTGAGCATCATCCTCTACAAAACGTCTGAAATCACTCCTCTTTTCCAAGTCTTCAAGGCTTTGAGAGGTTAAACCAGGGAAAACACTGAACCAGTCAATAGGCTTCCAAGGCTGGCTGGCTTTGTCCTGTGCTTCTACATTCTGCTCCTGGAGTTCCCGGCTTTGCATATGTTGGTGTTTCCATGCTACAACACATGACTCAACTCAGTAGCACATTAACACATGCTTCATGAGGTTACAATCAGTGGTGCACAAAGTACACAAATCCAGTACTTCAGCGAAAAGAGAGATACTCTTTACGCAAGTAAATGTTTTAGTGCTCTCTTTAGATTTTTTGCTTGAGTTGAAGTACAAAAGTATTTGCATTTAATTGTACTTAAGGATAAAAAGTAAAAATATAATGAGATATTCTATCAACCCCACTTTTCCCCTCTTGTGTCTTCAGTTTAGGAAATGGGTAAAATTCCACTCTCCATTCAAACTCCTAGAAAATTGAGTATCTGATTTAAAAATACCCTACAAAACATTACAGCATTTTCTTTAATTCTGATAGCTTGTCAGAGGTACACGGGCCTAGCTTCAGTTGCTAAGCTATGTTTGGACATTGAGCATTCAGGGGAGGGATTTAGTAAAAGATGTGCTATGACTGCTTTGATTTATTTGTGAAAGTGCCTCATATTCTTTCGTATATTATAGAAAATCTACTGTCACAGGATCTTTCAGAAAGTGTTGTAAAAATAGGATATTTACTGTGAAATATAGTGGAATGGAAGTAAAAGTCTCAAGAAATGGAGATACTTCATAAAAGTACAGAATCTTAAAAAAAGTACTTAAGTACAGTTATAACATCCATGTACTTCTTTACTGTCTACCATTGGTTACAACAAAGCAGGGAGACATTACCCTTACAATGAGGGGTATGAATGAGAACCAGTGGCTTCCACATGCTCCCACCCTGATTATTTGCTGAAACAGTGAATGTGATATGAATATGACATGAATGTGATCATTTGATTGGTTTGTGGTTTGACTTCAAACCAGCAGCGCTATGAGATGCACCACATTAGCAGGACAATATCACAGTGGCTACTGCCAGAGAGACTAATTAAAATATCTTTAAAAATGAAAGGGCTTAAAAGGGTTCTTTGGAAGAATCCCATGGAAGAACCACTTTAGGAAGAACCATCTTTGGAAATGGAATGTGAGTGTGAGGAACCTTTTTAAAGCTTTAAAGTTTTTTTTTTAAACCTCTACATAATGAGAACACTCCTCACCAGTGGTTGTCAACTTGTGGGCTGTGGTGGTACACCAGAGATTTCATATGATGCTTTTTCTTATGATTTATAGCGCTTTCAATAATTTAAATAGTTCTGCAAAAACTGAATGACTACAGATAAATGCAGGCATATATTCTTTATCACAGAGGATTGGAGAAAGGCCTAATTTTCTGTCTTAAGTAATCAAAAATAGTACTGCGCACAACAATAGTTCGAAACCATCATAAAAGCACTATATAACATTGGAATAAATGAGTAATGTCAAAGTTAATTGATTAATAATGACAATACTAGTAATATATCAGTAATGTTAGCACCGGAAAAGGCCTTCAGCTGACTACAGTGGACAGTGCTTGCCAGACATGGAGATGGATAAAGCAAAGAGCAGCAAACTACCAAAAACAACGGCACAGTGGAAAGCTCTAAATTAACCCCAATTTTGGGTAAAACTGAAATAGTTCTGCACTGTATTTACTCCCTTACAGAAAAGGAACTGTGGTAATACACTAAGAAACTACAGAGTTATGAACCATATCTATTTTAATTTAATATGCTTTTATACAAAATTAATATTTCATTTAATATTATATAGTCTTCTATTGTTGCTGTCGGAACAAAAGTTGCCCTTTACATTGTGTCATAATACAGAGTGATAGAAATGGCTTAAAAATGACTTAAGAATCCCATTTTGTTTCATTAACTTCCATTGAAAGTTAAGAATATTTTTCCTTCTCCTGTAAACTTACCATTTTGGAGATCACTCATTTTGGAGATCAACCCAAATAGCTTTCTAAATGATCTAAATTATGTTTAAATGATCTCCCATTGGAGTCTGAGTAAGGGCAGATTTAATGGTCTGAAATCCTAAATTCCCTCGATGAGGTTAAATGCTTCCAGTGAACTTCCAAAGCATCAAACCAGACACGTCCTCTTGCCAGTTGTTTCACAACTCCACCTGTATTTCGTCAAGCCCCGCCCACTGTGCGAGGACTGGCTGGTGGATCAGTCCTAACGCCAACCCTGGCTAGAAGGTGCGGAAAACGGGTAGGAAAAATTGATAGAAAACTATTGGCCAATTCTAGCGAAGGGGTAGGGGCTTGTCGGAATACGGGTGGTGATAATAGGAATAAAAGAAATAACGCTCGCACGCAGATTCCCAGTGCATTCCTCAGAACGACTAGAGGACTTTGACTTCAGACGCTCATTTTGACACTTACAGGGACTCAGGACAGAACGCTCTGGTGAGTCTGCACTCTCTGTCCATCTTACTGTTCATGTTGCAAATGTAAATATATATATATATATATTTTTGCAGCCAAATGTTAATGCAAAGCCTCTTATGCTTCTACTCATGCAGCCATTTTTACTCTTTTTGGAAGAAGCGTTGCACTTTTAAAGCCACGTTTGCAGCACTCAGACATAGTCCTGAAGTCCTTAATAACGGTCATTCTTGTTATTTTATAACACTTATGGACACTTTACGATTTGAGCCATCCCCATTTGCTCAGTCTTCTCCTTTATATATGCTGCTTATTAATTCACCATAACTGAATTAATTATACAAATAACTCTAATAAAGTTTTGATCATTATTCGTCAGCATTCATTGTAACAGAGAGTGATTTATTATAATGAGGTTACATTAATTATTGTAACTATTGCATGGCAGATGCTTCAATATAAATAAACAAAAAGGAGATAAATGCATTGTGACTTGTGATGTGTGTAAGAGAGAGACAGGCATTATGGAGGAGAGCAGAGGAGGAGACACTCCTAATGGGCCAGCTGCGGACTCTCACAAAGAGTATCAGCCCAGTAGACCAGAGCCCAGAGAGAAATGGTCCAACAAGACTGAATTCTTACTGTCAATGGCTGGAGAGATCATAGGCCTGGGCAACGTGTGGCGCTTCCCTTACCTGTGCTACAAGAATGGAGGAGGTGTGTATGTTCAGCACCAACGCCATGCTCCTGACTTTGTAAAGTGTGTTTAAGTAAAAGCTCCATGTTTCATCTTTTTAAAACTGAAAGAGCAAAACCAATTTTTTTGAGGTTGGGATTGGAATCATGCATATGCATGTATATACACCGATCAGGCATAACATTATGACCACCTCCCTGTTTCTATGCTCATTGTCCATTTTATCAGCTCCACTTACTATATAGGTGCACTTTGTCGTTCTACAATTACAGACTGTAGTCCATCTGTTTCTCTGCATACTTTGTTAGCCCCCTTTTACCCTGTTCTTCAGTGGTCAGGACCCCCATGGACCCTCACAGAGCAGGTATTATTTGGGTGGTGGATCATTCTCAGCACTGCAGTAACTCTGACGTGGTGGTGTGTTAGTGTGTGTTGTGTTGGTACGAGTGGATCAGACACAGCAGTGCTGCTGGAGTTTTTAAACACTGTGTCCACTCACTGTCCACTCTATTAGACACTCCTACCATGTCAGTCCTCCTTGTAGATGTAAAGTCAGAGACGATAGCTCATCTGCTGCGTTGGTCATCCTCTAGTCCTTCATCAGTGGTCACAGGACGCTGCCCACAGGACACTGTTGACTGGATATTTTTGGTTGGTGGACTATTGTCAGTCCAGCAGTGACACTGAGGTGTTTAGAAACTCCTGCAGCACTGCTGTGTCTGATCCACTCAGACCAGTGCAACACACACCAACACACCACCACCACATCAGTGTTACTGCAGTACTGAGAATGATCCACAGCAGGTTATTGGCTGGATATTTTTGGTTGTTGAACAATATGTATGTGTGTGTGTGTGTGTGTGTGTGTGTGTGTGTGTGTGTGTGTGTGTGTGTGTAAAGCATATATGACCCCTATGCCCTGGCAGGGTATAAAAACAAAAGTGTTTGTCTTAGGTTTGTAGGGTTTGGTGGGAATGTTGAAGGAGGGGATTAATATCTAAGGTTCAGCACATCAGAAAACAGCTTTTGACCCAGAGCATTGAACAGGATTTGAATCCATCAATGGCTCTCTTTGTTCTTTTGAAACCCTCATGATGAAGAGCATGTCCAAACACAGTCAATCATGCACTTTTATTAAACAATACATTCCTTTCCCTTTAGCTGTTGTTGTCTGAAGCCCTTAAGCCGGTCTGCAGATGTTATTTCCTTAACTGAGAAATAATGAATATTTATTAGGTTTGCCAAGATCTGTTCCGTTAGCCTCTTAAGCTGTGGTCTTATCGTTCAGTCATTCACCTTAAGCTTATTTTTCAGTAATTACTATGAAAATAATTGCCATGTTATGAGAGTGAGAAATAATGTCATTACCATTACATTAAACAGTTAAAACCTTCCATATAACTAGAGCCGGTCTTGATTTTTAATTTTTTTTTTTAAATGTAGGTGTATTCTTCATCCCTTACTTTGTCTTCCTCATCTTCTGCGGCATCCCTGTATTTTTCCTGGAGACGGCTTTGGGCCAATACACCAGTGAAGGAGGGATCACAGCCTGGAGGAAAATCTGTCCTATGTTTGAAGGTACTTTCTGTCTTAAAAAGAAAATGTCTTATAAAGACACATAATGGTGCCTCATTTTAACAATGTGAGGTGGTGTTACATGATAGTTTGGCAAAAATGCACTGGAGCTTGGGGGCCAATGCAGCTATCAAGTAATGCAAGTTTATGTATACCAGTTAGAGTTGTGCCTGAATGCCGAAACCTTGCCCAAGACCATGCTGGATTGTTAAAGGGCTCATATCTTGGCAGGAATGAATTCTTCTTCTAAATGAGTTTGATGGAGGATGTAGACATGGTTAAAATTTCAAAACCGTTTTTGTGATAATATTTTTACATATATCTGATTTTTGGCCTACAGCAGTTTATCCTTATCCATTCATGTTGAAGTTAGAGGAATGCTACAACCTGCACTCAATGAGGCACAATACAGGACAGCCAATCAGAACAGACGTCATTTCCATACATCAGTCTTAAAGGCACAACAACAAAAACAACCTGTTTAATAATAAGGGATAAAGAGAAGTTGGAAAATGGTTGTGTAAAAATAAATGATGACTGTTTCGGTACATAAATTCACATAAAAGTCACATGGATGTAACAAATGGCTCAATTTCCTCTCAAATAGACTTGCTTATGTGGTGTCTGACACTCTAGGACTATTATCTGTATCTGTTATCTTCAAAAATGCACAACTTAGGTATGCAGTTTGCACGATGCTAATTGGTGGGCTATAAGCTTCTATTACTTGTTAGCTACATTAACTTAACCCAAATAAAAGAAGCAAACTTTGGGCACCAAAGCCTGGCTAATATTTGGACTAGATTTGAGTTTGCAATGGACTATCGCTTTAACTATGTAGAAGCAGTAGTTTCCCCCTTAGCTAACTTCATGTGTGGTATTTGCAGGAGTTGGAGTTGCCTCTCAGGTTATAGTCATCTACCTGAACATCTACTACATTGTGGTTCTGGCCTGGGATGTCTTTTACTTCTTCAACTGCTTCCGAAGCAGCCTGCCCTGGACCACCTGCGACCATGTGTGGAACACAGGTACAGTACCTAGTATTACATGTAGAGGTAGTTTACTCAGCACTTAAGTGAAATTTAGTATGTTTAAATGATCTCATATTCAGTTTAATTTAACACTTTTATGTTTAGTGTATGGTTTAGCTTTTTTTTTGGGGGGGGGGATTGACTCCCAGCCCTAGCTAAAAAGAGTACAAAAACTTTCAGTCATCCATCATTGTCATTTCATGAACATGTAAATTTTTTATAATAATTAAAATAGAGTTTTCTGCATAAACCTTTGCCTTATAAGTAGTCTTTGCTCACCAAATTATCCCTGCAATCCCTGCAAATGCTAATTTCCAATAGCTTCTCAGTGTAATTTCCTGTGTTGTGTTAGCGGAAAGTACACTGGGTGTAACCATTGAAGACAGACATTTTAAACATGTAAAACATTCAAGTAACTTATTATGTACTTTTACTGTTGCAATTTTACAGTGAACTATTCAATAAGTACTTCAAACCTAACACATATTAGTGAAGGAGCGGTTTAGCCTGTTAGCTAGCTTTTAGCCTGTTAGTTAGCTAAAATCTAGCCTTTAGCCTGATAAGTTTTCCTCCCTTATTTTAAACAAAACTGGGTTTTTACTTCATCTATCTACTCGGGGGTCCATGTGCACAGCATAACAGTCCATTTACAGCACAACAGTTTTAGTAACTTAATACAGAATTGAGTTGTTGTGATGCAGTCCTAAGCGTGCATGTAAAGCTGTGAACATGGCTAAGCTAGATTTCAGGACCAGAAGTACCCATTTTATCATTTTATAATTGTTCATATTAATCTTTCTGCTGTGCATCCGCCGGTACATGTTTGTCCCTATTCAAAAGGCTGATGAACAGTGATCTGCATTATGATCTACACACAATGGCTCAATGCTAATCTAGGAAACCTGAAAGGTTTAAATATTTGCCCTTCAACTGGCAGGGACAGCACACTATCCTTCCAATTTGCTGTCATCCCACTGAAAGATTTCAACTCTGACTTTTGCTCTACGTTGTCCACAGACAGTTGCCATACTTTCAACCGAAGCCTGCTGTCCTCAGGCCTGCACAGACCAGACTCTGACTGGTCCTTCCTCTATAATGTAACTGATAGCTATGATATCGACAACTACAGGTAAATAGTCTTGCACCTGAAAACATGGAGTAAAGCTCAAAATGAAAATGCTCATAAAAAGATGTTTTTCAAATAACCTGACATAAACACTACCATTCAAAACTTTATAACCAGTGTTTTATCCAATAAAAAAATATTTTGCAAACAAATGCATAAAATGACAAAATGACACTTTAGAGCTTTCAAGCACTTTGTAAGATGAACAGTAGATTGCAGAGGCATGTCACAAAGAAAAAAATATGTGAATATTTACAATATGAAACTGATAAGTAACGGCACCTATCATTTATAAACAATTCAGCTTACTCTATAGGCAGGGTTAACTCTGACTGAGGAGCTAGTTGTAAGAGTTGCTAAAAGTCTGGTAAATCAATGCGAACAGTTTATTCAGTCAAGCTCATGTAGAGGTGATGGTCAGGTGTCAACATACTTTTATATCATATAGTGTATTTATCATTTAATAACTTCCAAATACTTAGAATTTTGATTAAATCATTTAGAATACAAGGTAGTGTGAAGTTAAGAGGTAAGTTTGATCCTCATGTTGAGAGACAATAACAACAGTCTCTAGATGCAAATACCACACCTACAATCAACTCTAGATCTTTTGCCTTTTGTTAGCTCTCTTGAGAATTATGCAATGAGGCACAGCTGACCATGAAAGAAGTGAAGCCAATTGTCTAGTTATATTTGCTCCTCTGAAGTATGTATGGGTAAAACAAGTTATGATTCCTTTACACTTCACTCACTAAAGATGTAAACAGCTTCAAATGAATGTTAACAGTTAACAATTGAAGGTCATTTCATTTCAATGATTTGTAACATATCAATTTTATGTCTAATATTAAGCCCTTAATTCATTTTAATGACAAAATCTATTGTATATTATATGCCTCAATGGGACATTAACTCATAAAGAGAAAAGGGAAAGAAAGTAACTGTTTTATTTTTTCCAGCCTGGATTTATGGAGATTTTAAGTGTGGTTGTTTCCCTCAGCAGCAATTCCAGCTTCTCTGAAACGCTGCCATATGAAGTTGTTTCCCCAGAGGAGGAGTTCTGGCTGTAAGTACAACATGAAATTCCTCACATTTGCCTCTTGTTTGCTTTCCTGTGGCCATGCTTTTCTCCAGTAATTGACCGCAATCATTTATAATGCTGAATGTGTTCTTCTCGCTAGCTTGTGCTTCTACACAACACTATTACCTGCCTCAATACACCACAGAAGGGATAGGAGAAGTTGTTTAAAACTTAAATATGTGATTTTGTTCTTAAGAATTATTATGAAGCCCTGCAAGCATTAGAAAAACTCAATGAGCAACATGTCAACACTCAACACTCAACACTCAACAATACAAAGTCTATGCAGTGGGATATTCTGGATAAGATCAGTATCATGATTTGACACAATTATTGCCAAAAAGTATACAGAAAAAGAAAATTTGTGTTGATGTAATATATTTTATTCATTTGGAAATTATGTATGGATTTAAGCCATGTCAATTCAATGCATCACTTTTTTAAGTGCTTAATAAATGTAGTATGCATTCACAATAAAAACTATAATGTACTGAAGACAGTTGATTTGAGATGAATAGTATTGTAGTGTTCACTGCTATTAAAAGAGACACAACCTTTGCACAAGTTGTAGTGCTTTATTTTCCAGCTGTTGTTGGCTACAGCTACATCATATTTTAGCAGAGTTTTTCTTTTGTCTCACTGCTCATGCACACTCTGGGGTGGCTCCTAGCCCCACCCTCTATAATAAGAGTCCTCAGCAAAATAAACCCAGTGAATAAATGCTGAAGGACACCAACCTAAAACCGAAATGCAAACGTTTCTTAAACACACTACAGTATTGACATGTCATAGCAGCATTGTCTAGAGATGTTCACAAAATGATTCATGCAAGTAGTAGAGTCACGTCTCAAGTCTCTGGGTTGTGAGCCTTGAGTCTTTAGTAGAGTATCTCGTTTAACACCACTAAACGGGCCTTCACATAACAAGCCTTTCATTATAGAAAAACCTTCAGTCTGGAGAACAGAACTGAAGCACTACACATAGTGAATACTGTGTTTGGAGGAAAAAGGCAAAACAACTTGAAACGGTTGGCTAGTGTGTAGTTAATGTAGGACAAATGCTAGCTAATCTAATCTAGCTGAAATTGTACTAAGTTTTCAAGAAATGTGATCTTTAGCTTACTAAAACTTCAAGCAGATTAACCTACAAGTTCAGCTAAAATGGCAGCTGTTTCCAGTCTTTCATTTCAGAAACATATTTGAAATTACCAGTTAAATCTGACAAAAACAACATAAATGGTTTGTAATGCACAAAAACATGTTTTTCAGCTTTGTTATGGCTACTGTGCATGCACATTTCTCTACACCGAGAGGGACGAGATTTTCCGCATAAACAGATGCTACGTTGAACGTTACACGGTTTCCCATTCATTTTCAAACCAGTGAACTGTCTCCTCCTTCTCTACAATGTCTCGGATGCTAGCTAACATTTCAAGTTGTTTCTTTTAAACAGTGCATTTTCTATATGTAATGCTGTGTTCTGTCCATAAAGTTTAAGGTTCTTCTGTAATGAAAGGCTTGTGTCATGCTTCCCGGCTCTAAGACAAACTTATTCTCTTACGGACTCCAACTCCCAAGATGCATTAGTCAGTCACATGACCCAGCCAGACAATCTCCACTAGTCATCAGATCTCAGTCATCAGAATTCTAATTGCTTTCACCTGTTACCTCTCACATATATACCTGTCTGTTTCATTTGTTGCAGAGTATTGACCCTGTTTTGCCAGTGTGCACCGAGCCTTTCTCATTTGTTAGTTCTCCTGTTATGACCCCATTTTGCCTATTATTGTTGTTTTTTGGATTTTCCCCTTTAGCTAAGGTTACCGGTTTGCTTGCTTTTTGGTTTAGACCCTCGCTTGTTTCCTTACAACTCTTTTTGTCTGATCCTATGTACCATGTTTTGCTCTTTTGGTTTTTGACCTGGTCTGGTGTTAATTTTACCCTTTTAGTGTCTTTTTAATAAACCTTATTCATTCACCCAGCATTACAGCTTGTTATCTGAAGCCGTATTAAACCTGATGGTGCTGTGAGCTGTGGGAGAACAGCGTTGCAGTTCTGAATGTGCATGACTGTAGCAAAACTGGCCTTCACGTAAGGTCGGAAATAAACAGTTTTATTTATTTACCATATTAACGTTGGTGGTCTTAATTTAACCAGTTTTGTTTGTTCAGACTGAAATTACACGTGTTAAATTCCAAGTGTTAAGTCTTGAGTCCAAGTTAAGCCGCGAGTCAGTGAACATGGCTTCAAAATAATGTGGACGAAAATCTTGCTACATTGAATGAAAGAGCATTCTTCTTTTTCCTTTACAATTACTGTTCCTGAGACATTTTTCAAGCAAGGAAACTCCCTTAAGTCTTGGACAGATTAATATGAACTTTGTTCTTTCAACATGTGGGAAAGAATCCCTGCAATATAAGGCATAGAAAGATTTAACACGCCTGTACATGCCTACATCACCCCCCAACCCCAACCCCTGCCGCCCCACTCTCACATAAAACAGAGTGGGTTGAAACTATACACCGAGCAATTCCCCAAGTGATTTTGTACTCCTTTCTTTCCAAATGTTCTCTTAGACTCTATCTTTCTTTTTTCAGAGGCAGGGATTTCATTTTGGCTTCCCTACCCGCCTGACACATCCCTAGCTGCACATGTTGTTGGGAAATGGCTCTCTTGGATGAGAACAGCATGTTTATCCTTGTCGACTAGAGCCCCTCAGAACTAAACTTTAGAAGTAAAACACATGCATCCATCATGCCAGTGTTTGTGTTTACGTCCCATGTGCGTGCAAAGGCCACATATGGAGGTCATAAAACTGTATAAAGCAGCAGCGGCATTTTTTTCTAACTTTGCTCATGTCAGATCAGGGAACACCGAATTTGGGAAGTTTTCAGTTTCAACTGCTCCATATCAGCCTCCATGGAGTAACAGTTGCGTGTTGATTACAGAATCAGAGGCTTTTTATTTGCCAAGTACAAAATACAATAATATAATATCATACACAACATACAAAATAATCTGTGGATAACAGAAAAGATGTGCAATGAGTGTTAGAGGTACAAGTATTTAAGCTGTGAACAGTTTAGTTTTAGTTCAATTTAGTTTAGTAAATATATATTACTTGTGCATACATGCTGTCACTGTAAGAACAAAGCTTTGTATCTTCAACTTTACAGGAGAAGGAGAACGTTAATACATTTAAATGTATATTCATGTAATTAATATTATTAGTTATTAATAATTATTAGTTATTAATGACTTACATAACAGTGCAAGATTTTATTTCAAGTCATTTTGAAGCATTCCTACTGGTCCATTCCACATTGAATATTCACACAATTAAAAGTGCTGGTGTTTTCAAACTATGTTAAAAAAAGGTTTGTCCAGACAGCAGTGATACATGTTATGTGCATGTGCAACACATTGAATGATCCAAGTTCTACATTTTTCTTGCACTTTATATTTTCCTTTGAGGTAATTGAATCAATTCCCATTGATGCCATTTCTGTGGTTTTCTTTCCAAAAAATATTACTGATTTCATTTCATTGGACACCTGCTCATAATGTGAATTCTCCCTGGAATTTTTCTTCTTTTTTTATTATGTGTGTGTTCTCAGTAATCAGGTGCTGAGGGTAACCAGTGATGATTCCCTGGGCCTGCCACACTATGATCTAACAGGATGTCTCCTGTTGGTCTGGACTATCTGCTACTTCTGTATCTGGAAAGGAGTGAAGGTCACTGGGAAGGTCAGTAGGCACATATGTACAGTATATCCTGCATATATTACATTAATATGTATTATCAATATGTGTAGACAGAAGAATATGTCCCATATGCATTATATACAGTTGCAATCAGTTGCTTTCAGCTGTTTGCATTAAACCAATCAAATAAGAACAATTTAAATAGCTCAACAAGCTAATATGACAAGTGTTTTCTCCAAATCAACACAAAATGGCACTTTTAATGACTACTGCAGTACCAGAATTATTCAACCCCTTCAATATAAGCATCTTTATTACTGAATGCAGCACATTTTGCTGTTATGACCTGCTGCAGACATGATGCATAGCCAGACACCAGCTTCTGGCAGCGTTCCTGAAGAATCTTAGCCCATTTCTCATGGCCGATGGCCTCTAGTTCACTAATATTCTTGGGTTTGCGAGCTGCAACTGGCTTCTTCAAATGTTACCAAAGATTTTCTATGGGGTTCAAGTCAGGCGACTGTGACGGCCACTCCAGAATCTTCCAGGACTTCTTCTGAAGGTATGTTCAGGATCGCAGTCCTGTTGGATAACCCAGTGACGCTCGAGCTTCAGCTTCCTCACAGAAGGCATGACGTTTTTCCTAGGATTTCCTGACACTTTATTGAATCCATCTTGTCCTCCAAATGCTGTAGGTTTCCAGTGCCAGAGGAAGCAAAGCAGGCCCAGAGCATCACCGAGCAACTGCTTTGCTTCACTGTAGTCAGGGTGTTCTTTTGATCCATAAGCCCAAAAGGTTTCAGTTTTGTTTCATTGCTTCACAGAACTGAATCCCAAATCTTCTGTGGATTATTTTCATGGTTTTGAGCATGTTGGAGTCAAGTTTTCTTGTGCGTTTGGGTCAGTAGAGGTGTATGGCTTGGAATTCAATCATGGAGACCTTCAGCGTGTAGTATGCACCTCACTGTGCAAACTGATACCTCAGTGCTTGCTGCCACCAAATCTTGCTGCAGGTCTTTTGCGGTCACTCAAGGGTTTTTGACCACCTGCCTCCGCAGGAATCTGGTGGCAGCCAGTGCTAGCTTCCTCTGTCTGCCACGCCTAGGTAGTGTTCCTTTAATTTTAACTTCCAAACTATACTTCCAACTATATCTCTGGGAACGTTTAGTGCATTTGCTATCTTTCTGTACCCTTTTCCTTGTTTGTGCAAGGCAGTGATCTCTTTTAGATTTGACTTAGCCATATTTTCACAGTCTACAACCTCCTTGCGAGTCCAGGTATTTCATGTGTTTTGTCTTAAGCACACCTGATGCAACTAATGAAGCCCTTGTGCTTGAGACAACACCTGATTTGTAAATGTGTGCTCTTATGATGGACTCTATTCAGGGGGTTTTATAATTCTGAGACTGCAGTAGTCAGTAAAAGTGGCATTTTGTGTTGAATTTGGAGAAACCACTTGTTATATTAGTTAACTTGAGCTTGTCCCATATTTAATGTATGTATGTGAGTATCTGGAGTATAACTGCATTTCCAAAAAAGATGGGACACTGTGCAAAATGTAAATAAAAACAGAATGCAGTGATGTGCAAATCAGTTAAACCCTATATTTAATTTAAAATAGTCAATTATATATAGAGCAATTGCTGTACTAGTCTTTTGTAGCTCCTGAGAATTTTATGAACTTTGAATCAACTTTTTTGAAACATGTTGCTGACATCATGTTTCATGAGCATATACTTTCAAAAAAATCTCAGCTTCAATATTTGATATGTTGTATTTGTGCTATTTTTAATTAAATATAGGGTTTACATGATTTGCACATCATTGCATTTTGTTTTTATTTACATTTTGCACAGCATCCCAACTTTTTTGGGAACAGGTTTGTAGTATGCAAGAGTCAGAGACCACCCTTCATTTATATAATTTCCAGTTTAAACAGCCATTACGTACAAGGTATTTATTTTATCAGGATATTATTTAGTTATTTTTCTGGAGAGATTACTGAGGAGATAGTTAAAAAAATTAAACCTAGAGTTTTTGTTTAAAAACACTTCACGTGTCAGGAGCATTTTATTGGTCTTGTACGTCATGCCTGTTTTCAAATCAGTACATTTTTGTCCAACATATGTAATGACATAATAGTGTTTGTGTATCTTTGTAAGGTGGTGTATTTCACAGCTATGTTTCCGTACCTCATGCTGCTGATCCTGTTCTTCAGAGGGGTCACTCTCCCTGGTGCTGGACAGGGCATTGCCTATTACCTTTACCCTGACATCTCCAAACTCACCAACCCTGATGTAAGTGTAGATTTGTGTGCTTGGAAATACATCAGATGCCTGTTTAAATTTACTGGCTTTAGAGACATTCATCCTCACAGCACGTTCACATTTGCTTGAATTTACACACTGTGCTTACCTCTCTTGTTAATGATGCTTCAAAGTTAAAATGGTTGCAGACGATTGTTGAATTGTTTTTGATAACATAACTGGGTTTATATAGTAAATCCAGGTAGTAGCTATGGTGTTGTTATGAGGTTGCTATTGTATTCTAGCTAGGCCATTGCTATGGTATACCAGGTGGTTGCTAATGTGTTGCTTGGCCATTGCTGTAGTATCCCAGGTGGTTGCTAAGGTGTTGCTAGACTGTTGCTTTGGTGTCGCATTTGCTTGCTAAGGTGTTGCTAGGCCATTGCTTGTGCTTAAATGAACGCTGTTTGAAAACCTTTCCATTTTTGACATTTTTCAGTTTTTGATATAATTTCAAAATACCTGTTACACTTTACATTGTATGTAAATTTCATGATGAATGGACTAAAAGAAATGACCCAAAATGACATGGAAAAAGTCTGGTTTCATTGACTTACATTAAAAGTAAAGTAGGTTTTTTCCTTCTCCTGTAAAGTTATCATTTTGGAGATACAAGGATTTCTTCCAACAACAGCAATATGCTATCGGTCCTAAAACCATAAGCACACTACTTGCATATAGGCTCTATGACCCTGCAAAGTTTTGTGGTTCTAGCTTAAATGGTTCAAAAAAGATTGAATAATTATAATTTGAAGACAGTAATGAAGAACAGTAAGTTGGCTTGACAAAGTTACACTGTGCGAGATGCATTTAGTTGCATGTTGTGAGTTTCATACAAAATAACGGAACAGTGGATGGACAAACAGATGGCAGACAGATTAGCTAGATGGGGGTTAGATCTCCAGTACCAGGACTGGGCACCCCTGCCATAGGGGAAAACTATTTTGTTAGACTTAATTATTGTAACCAAAGGAGTCCCAGAAGGCTCAATCCTGGGTCCAGTTTCATTTACCATATATCTAAATGATATCGCCACCTCTGCCTCAGACTGCAAAGAGCACTTGTACATAGATGACATGATTTTAAACTGTTCAGCCGAATCTGCTCCAACAGCAATTGAAAAACTCCAGTTCTCAGTTAATGCCTTACAGCCTGCCTGGTACAAGCACAAATTACTTTTAAATGCCAAGAAAACAAAGTTTATGCTGTTCTCCAAATATTGGTTTTAATGCTGTGAGCATTACTACCCTGACAGGATCCAGCATCAAGTGAGTCACAGAGTATAAGTTTCTTGGCATTTAGCTGGATGAGAAACTCACTTTTAAATCTCACATTAATAAACTGGTCAGTAAGTGTAGGCAGAAGCTAGTATTCCTTTATTGAAATAAGTCTTGTCTGCTCATGTATAGCAGAAAAAGAGTCACATAGGCAACCTTACTATCAGTCCTGGACTATGGTGATGTAGTTTATAGATATGTGTCTACCAGTAACCAAACCACTAGACTCAGTCTATCATTGACTCAATCTATCATTATCCTTATAACACTCACCACTGCAGACTGCATGAAAAAGTTGGTTGATCTTCATTAGCAACACGACAGGAAACACACTTGCTCATGTTTATTTATAAATAACTCTCCGGCCATATGCCAGCTTATATCTCATCTGTGATCTCTATAAATAAAGGTAATGGTGAATATTAGACTCACTCTGGTGACTGGATCACCTGTCAGGTACCTAGAGTTTTTACTGAACTGAGAAAATCTGCTTTTAGCTACAGCGCACCAGTGAGGTGGAATTCACCGCAGGAGGCTTTAAAACTTGGCTCGCTGGTGTCACTCAAACACTTTAAACTTTTCATGTCCAGCCACTTTCAGAGAGTCTGTAACTGTTTTAGTTGAGTTTAAATTCTTCTGTTCTCATTTTTAATTCATTTTATTATTATGGTCTTTTCTAATCATTTTACTCTTTTCTTTTTATTTGACTGTTTAAAATGGTATTTTTTACTTGATCTTAATTCTATTATTGTCTATTTTATTTTATTTATTCATTTTTAGTTTATTAACTTTTACAGTCTGTTTACTTTTTACAGTCCTTTTACTTAATTGCTTCAAATGTTAGTTTGCCTTGTTTATCCTTTTAAGCTGAAATTTATTAACTGGTTTTAATTAATATATCTTGGTTTTATTTATTTTTCTTGTTTCCCTTCTTAATTCATTCTTAGTTGCTCTTTAAATTTAAAATAATCTTGTTTGATTTCAATGTTAATTTGTCCATGTAGTTCAGTTTGTTTTAGTGTAAATTAATTAAATCCCATTTTAAAATGAGTATTTAAAATGAATTTGAAATACAGGTTGATTAATTGATTGATTAATTATCCAACATCGGTACCTGACCTCACTAATGCAATTGTGGCTGAATACAATCAAACCCTCATAGTGATGTTCCAACATCTAGAGTAAACCTTCCCAGAATAGTGGATGCTGTAACTGCAGCATAGGAGGACAAACTAGAGCTACAATCAGGCTCAAAAGAAGAACAACACATTCCATTCCACTGAACATTGACCTCACAGTGGAACTAGCCTGTGTTTCACTCCCCCCTCATTGACTTCCTAGGTCAGACACTGTGGCTGCTAATAAGGCTCATTTTGTTCCTGTGGCTACTCACCATTCAGAGTTTCTTAATCCAGCAGCTACAGCTTCGCTGCAGGGCTTGTTCCTCTAGCTGTGTGTGTAGTATACTGACAGAGGAGCACTCACATGGAGACCACAGGCCTTCACATTAGAGTGGTCTTGAGTTTTTCAAACACTGAAAACCCACACAACATCCTCTTTCTTACAGTTCTTGATGGGAGAAATCTTTATCTCCACGCTAGTCATGAACAGCATGCTTTTTGTGGAAGGAGCTGCTCTTTGTTCTCCATGTGGTTTCGCTTCCCAAGTCAATATAATTGCAGCTGACAAGAAGAGGAGGAAAAGGCAAAGGGAAGGGTGTGGTGGGGATCTTCTGTATAAAAGGATGAATTCTATCTGAGGTAAACAAGAATTTACTTGTTGGATATCAGACGAAAGGCCACCGCAGAGTAGAGAGAGAGAATGAGTGACAGAGAGAGAGAGATTTTGTTGTTATTGTTGTTGTAAATACTTGTGCATGTAATTCTATGAGATTAGACAGGTGTTGTTATGTAAACTAACTAAAATGACATTAATAATGATAATAACACAACTCCTTTTCCAAAAAGTTGGGACGTTGTGCAAAATATGTAAATGTGTAAATAAAAACAAAATGCAATGATGTGCAGATCATTTAAACCCTACATTTCATTGAAAATAGTACAAAGAGCTAATTTAAAACAGACTGAGGGGAAGTGGAAAAGTGTCCTGTGGTCCGACAAATCAACATTTGAAATTCTTTTTGGAAATCACGGACACTGTGTCCTCAGAGCTAAAGACCACTCACCTTGCTATCAGTGCCCAGTTCAAAAGCCAGTATTCATGATGGTATAGGAGTACATTAGAGCACATGGCATGGGTGACATGCACAACTGTGAAGGCAACATTTTTGCTGAACGATATATACATGTTTTGGCAACATATGCTGCCATTTAGATGACGTCTTTTTCAGGGAAGGCCTTGCTTGTTTCAGCAAGACAATGTAAAACCACATTCTGCATATATTACAACAGCATTGCTCTGTATTAAAAGAGTCCAGGTGCTAAACTGACTTGCCTGCAATCCAGACCTGTCACCACTGAAAACATTTGGCACATTATAAAATTAAAAATGCGACAAATGAGCCCCCGAACTGTTGAGCAGCTGAAATCCTATGTCAAACAAGAATGGGAAACATTTCACTTTCAAAACTACAGCAGTGTCTCCTTAGTTCCCAAACGCTTACAGAGTGCTGTTAAAAGAAGAGGAGATGAAACACTGTGGTAAACACGCCCTCGTCCCAACTTTTTTGGAACGTGTTGTTGGCATCAAATTCAAAATGGGCATATATTTTTCAAAAAGCAGCAGTCTGTTGTCCCCACAACAACAAAATATTCAGGTTGGTTTCATAGTTGGTCCCCACAAAGAGCTAAACACACAAAAACAGAGAGAGAGAGAGAGAGAGAGAGAGAGAGAGAGAGAGAGAGAGAGAGAGAAGAGACTGTATTGAACAGGCTAAGGAAAGAGAATGGGAGGCTGCCAGCTGTGCAGTTTTGTAAATGATAAGCAGATGTGGTGCTGACCTGCTGTGGCCTGTAGACTGTAATATCTCCCCTCCCTCAATCTCCCTCTCGCTGTCTTTCTCTTTCTTGTTCTCTCTCTCTCTCTCTCTCTCTCTCTCTCTCTCATATTTTCTCACTCTCTCACTTTCTCTCTTTTTTGCTTTCTCTCTCTCTCTCTCTCTCTCTCTCTCTCTCTCTCTCTCTCTCTCTGTGTCACTCAACCTTATAACCATATCAAGTTACAGTGTTGTCAAAACACTGAGGCATTCAAATCTGTTTATTATGAGCTACTGTTCAAAAGTTGGGAATCACATCTCATAATAATAACTGTTATTCAATTATAACTTAATAGTGTTAAAAACGACACATTCCAAAACATCAACGGATGGTTTATGCATAGTTTAACGTATTTTGGGAACAAAAATAAGTGATGACATGGTGAAAAAAAATAGTAAATGTTATGCCTTTGATCAGCGAGATTTGATCACTGCTTTTTAGACATGAGGCATTTTAGATGTGAATTGGATATGAATTTCATTATGTTCATTGTTGGTGCTCTACAGGTTTCTCAGTTGTAGTCAAGACCTCTAGAGCTGAGTCTGAGTCAAGACCCAGGCCGAGACACATTGAGTTTATATATAAATATATATAAACCCTGAATTGTACATTCATTATCATTAATTATGCATTGTACTTAATGATATTATTTAACGATAATGATGTATTTTGGAAAATGTAACATTAATAATATATAGCTTGAAATATTATCAATTAATATTATATTATAGTCTTCATCAAACTTTGCAAAGTAACTGGAACAAACAGTAAAGTTATTTCTGTTTCTTCTTCTTTAAAACTTATTTAGAACCACCATCTAAAGTCAAACGAACATAAACTAAATTACATCCATTTTTAATATTAAATGAAAACAATAATGACATTCTGATCTGTACTCAGGGTATGTTTGAACTTTGGAACCAATGAACATTAACAAACAAACATTCAGTTAAGCCATCCTGGAAAGATCAATTAGATCCTCAACCAACAGATTTTATTTAAACAAATACAGCAGTGGGCTGTGGACCCCCCAGTGGGCTGCAGTAGTACTGCAATTTTTTTTCGATCACAACAGAGATTTGCAATTTTAAATAGGTCAAATTTTGTTGATTATTTGCAAAAATAATAGATAATATTTACATTGATCTCATTCATTATTCTGACAAAATGTGAGCTAATTATGTTTATATTTTTAGCACAAACATAACCAAAATGAAGGCAATACAGCAGTGAGTAGCAGCACTGGGCTTTACATGCATGAGAACAGAAAACAAGACTACAGCTCTGTGCTGTTAGCTCAGGAGTCTTTTCAAACGAAGCTTTAAAACCTGACAATTTGCACCGTCACTCAGAGACTTAACATAGTGAATATGTATCTAATGCTGTTGAATTGAGTCAGAACTCCATTTGCAGCTTTCCTCTCTTAGGCCTGACATCCAGTACTCGGTAGCTGCCAAGTCAGCCTTCACGTTAGGTGAGTCAGAAAAAAGACAATCTGATTGGAAAATCTTGTGGGCCACGGACACTTCTGTGGTCATTTGTGCAGGCCGTAAGTTGTTTGAAAACCACTGATGCCGAGAAAGGACTGTTCTATTCTGTTTATTCTGGTTTTGTTGATATTCAGTAATAACTCAGCTTCCAGTTACCTCAGATGAAGATGTCACACTTGGTTGTCCTCGACAACAAGTCCACATTACATCAAGACAAGACTGACTGCATATGAGGTCAAGACCGAGATGAGATCGAGACGCTAGTTTATAAGAGCTAGTTATTAAAGAGAGCTGACCTCTCTCTCTCTCTCTCTCTCTCTCTCTCTCCCCAGGTTTGGCGTGATGCAGGCACCCAGGTGTTCTTTTCTTATGCTGTGTGTCAGGGTGTCCTCACTGCATTGGGCAGCTATAACAAATACCACAACAACTGCTACAAGTCAGTGACTCTCTGTCATCTTCATGGTGTATTTCTGTATGCGATTTTATATTTATATAGTTTTGTATCTTCTATATCTTCTTCTCAGAGACTGCATAGCTCTCTGCGCTTTGAACAGCGGCACCAGTATCTTTGCTGGCTTCGCTGTCTTTTCTATCCTTGGCTACATGTCTCACGAGCTGAGCTTGCCTATGGAGAACATAGTGAGATCAGGTAGACATTACATTATTTTCAATGTCCTATCAAAATCTCATGACTGAGTTTTTTCAGGGGAGCCAGTAGCATCCGAGAGGGGTCTGAGACCACCAAAAACATTAATGTTCCCCTTATGTAGACTCTGACACAATAGTATGCCCATGACTCAGAATGATCTAGGTCAAAATACAGATTTAAGACACCACACTTTCATTTATTTAATTTCCAGACCAAACAGCAATTAAGTACAAGTGATTTTTCAGCATCAAGGAGAAAAAAAGCAGAAAACATATATTTAACAGACAATAACACAGAAGCTTCAGCAAGTAAATACAATTACTGTGTCTAGCCTTTGCCTTTATTACGGCCTAGAAGTTAGTTGCATTTTGCCGCTCTTAGATTCAAGTATCCCAAACATATTCAGTGATGTTGAGGTCTGGACTCTGGGATGGTCAGTCTATTGTTCTGAGAACACCAGCAGCTTCTTTATTTGGCTTGTGAATTTCCTTCTTTTTTGTCTATTTAATTTTTTCAGTAACACATTCTAGGCAGCTACACATCCTTTCAGACTCATAGTGTTGAGTTGTCTTCTTACAGTGGAAGGATGGACAGAAACACCTGTGGATTTTTTTCAGATCTGAAGCAAAAGTGGAGCTTAATTTTCTCCTCTTTCTCTACATTGAAAGCTTTAAGTACTGTTTATCTGATGGTGACAGTTTTGGTGGTCTACCAGGTCTTGCACGGACGTTAGGGCTCTCTGTATCAATAATCTTTTGAACTCAAGTTTTGGAATGTCCTGTTTTTTCTAAAAAAATGAATGACTTGTACTTAATGGCCATTTTGACTGGAAATTAAATAAATAAAGGGTGGTCTCTGACTTTTGCACAGTACTGTACTTCACCAGAGAGTTAGACTACACAGACATTGTCATTTTATTAATTAAAAGTAATTTTCATATGGGCAGACCCAGTATTTCATTTCATTTATGTATGTTTTCACTGGGGCCTTAAGATCCGAGTTATGCTGCTGCTATGGACTAATAATAAAGAAATAAAAGAGTTTAAAACATTCATGTAAATTTATGGTTAAGAATAAATCTTTCTTTTCATTTCTGAGATACAAGGTGTTGTTATGACAGGAGCATTATGAATAGTTTAATAACTGGAAAATGAACTGAATATAAACCCAGTAATTCACTTCCCTCACCACCAGATGGCACCTCAAACCAACACATCAGTCCTGTCTCTCTGTTTAAAAGAGTGAAGCTAACTTAATCCTGTGGTTATTTCTCTCTCTGTGGATAGTGTTGAATTCAGTCTGTTTCGGGAAGGACAGCAGTGTCAAATCAATATGCAAAGAAAGTAACTGTCATATCAGTTAAATATCTTCAGTGAAATGACTGGACATTTTTGTAATGAACTGAACTGTCTTGCAGGTCCAGGCCTGGCTTTTATAGCCTACCCCAAGGCACTGTCTCTCTTACCAAGCCCTCAGTTATGGTCTCTCCTTTTCTTCCTAATGATTCTCTTCCTAGGACTGGACAGTCAGGTACATTTACTTGCTTTTGTAGGCCTATATGTTTTTTTATTTATTTATTTTTTTTTTTGTTATTAGGAGTGCAGGGGCTTTGCTTTACTACCAGAACTAAACAGTAAAATGTGCTTTTTTTAGCTAAATACTTAAGTTTTTGTTTTGATATATTTCTGCAAAACTGTCTGGAGGGTCAAAAAATTCTATAAAATTTTAGTAAAAAAAAAATAAAACAACAAACAATTACATACTCAGACATTAGATATTTATGAGAATGCATTATAATCTATTTAAACCCAAGGCATTAACTGAGATAGTAATAAGTTGAAAGATTAAGATTGACAATGAGTTTAATGTTTAATTAAGAAAACATCATTCAAAAAAATGTTCCATGTTTTAATGTCACTACCAAAATACAAAGAGTTTTAGTCCATTGGTGGAGCCTTATTTTAGCCACACCCCTGCATTTCAGAGCAGGAAGTGAAACTGCATCCCATTGTTTTATGTCCCCAAGTCTGAAAATCAGTGTATAACATTGAGAATTGTCACTAGAGAAACATATTTTCTGCAATTAAGCAAGCATTTTGTGTTTTAATGTAAAATATTATGATTTTTTGAGTGTAAAACTGTTTAAAGCTGTGTTTGCTAGTCATGCACTGGCTAACATACTTCATCTCAAAATTAGCTAACTTTGGCACTATTGAAACATTAATGATGATTGTTTTGGTAAATCCTTTACTTTAGGTCAAGAGTCATGAGAACCAAAAGGATTTTAGTCTAAAGTCCAAATCAGTTACAAATCTGAATAGTTTTCAACTCTGACTTTGAACCAATGCAGTAGAATGATCCCTTTACAAGTATTGGCTAAAGACTCTTGATAAAACACCCTTGACCAATTGAGTGGCCGTTTCTAGGCAAAATTAACATTTTGCTTTAAAATGATTGACCACGTTTTCTATTCCTTTTCTATATTCTATATTCTGTATTCTATTCCTATCAACAATGAGACAAGAGTGGTACTGTAATACTTCCAGAGTTTAAATAAAATGATGATTCTATTGAATAAAAATGAACTAAAAGTTACAAATATATATTTTTGGTACTTCTTGAAATCATTTAGCCTTCTCTTAAGGCCTAGAAGGCCCTGAGGGTTTCCCTCTGTATTGCAGCATACTTGCGATTGCAACTACAATTCAGCATATTAGCACAATATCAGTATTGCAAAGGTCAAAATTATTGTGTGTGTGTTTCAGTTTGTGTGTGTTGAAAGTCTGGCCACGGCGCTCACTGATGTGTTCCCTGGAGTTCTGAGGAAGCCGAGGCGCAGAGAGATTTTGGTGCTGGTCATCGCTGTGGTCTGCTTCTTGCTGGGCCTTCCTCTCGTCACCGGGGTACTAAGACAGAGAGAGACAGAATAACACTGTCTGCTGCATATCTTTTGGTCTTGGCTGTATTATTACATTACCAACCAAGTGATAGCCCTCCCCGCCCTGGCCCGAATGCTCGCTCAGACAAGACATGTTTAGTGTCTGAAGTTTGCTTCTTTAATTTTCCACTGGAGCTCCAAGGCTTGTGTAGCTAATGAGTAATTAAAGCCCACTAATTAGCAGTGTACAAACTGCATGCCTAAATCATCACACAATTGCATCAGGATCAGTTTCATAACTTCAAATAGACTCACTTTGTGATTTCTGTATATTCTGTATACTGTAAATACACTGTATATTGTTATCTACAAAATCGATAAATGTACAAAAATCTTTGGCTTCATTCTGGCAGCTCCTACAGTTTGTGGCTGTGCAACGAGGAGAACCTTTTGGTTAGCACAGGGGTTTGTTGGCAGTGTTCTGGTTCTGTGAAGGGAACTCACAAGAATGTGCCATAAAAATGACTGACCTCTTGAACAACAATATTGCATTTTGCCTATAGCTCTGAATGTCATAATCTGTGAATGTGGAGACATTTTGACTGTTCTGTGTTAAAACAAACAAAACAAACAACATTATAGAAGTATTTGAAAGTGAAACTATGTATTGATTCATAAATTGTATTCATTGTTGCCAACCAAGCCCCCAACTTCTGTCTGTTTTTATAGACCCACATAAGCAAGCATATGTGAGATGATTATAGATGATCACTAAAGCAAACTTCAGGTACCATGTCTTGGTTGATCAGCTACCTCTGAGGTAACGGGAAAAGAGGGTTGTCACAATGCGGGGGTACTCAATACGAATACGATTAGATTTTTTTTTATAAAATTCAGGATATAGGGAATGGTTTCTGTAGTTCTGTTGAGCACAATCTAAAAGTGATAACCATGAATATAAAAAAATAAACACTCCACTGCACAGCTCTCAGAACTGGAAAAGACAAACTATGCTATAGGTTTGGTTAGCCTACCTTGTATCGCTGATTAGCTGAGCTGTTTGAGATCAGGAGTGGAAAGTGCAAACTTGAGCTTGAATAAGCAAAACCATCCTCACATTCATCTTGGCAATTCTGAGCGAGCGAAAAAAAAACCCTGCTCCACAAGGATGTTTGTAGCTTAAGATTTGCACCACTTTTTGGTTGTTGAGAGTTTTTCAAGGAGTGATTAGCCACGTTAGAAAATCCCCTCTTTGATTCATTTCAGCCAGGAAGTAAGAGCAATGATTTATATAGAAACGCAAAGTGAGAATTACCAGGCAATTACCGAACAATCGATCGATTTGTAATTGTAAATGTTTTTTTTAATCGATCAGTCAATCAATCAGAAAGTTATGTTAGCATTTCTCCTCTATTTCTGCATTGAATATATATCAAATTGCGATGCAAAATGGCCACATGTATCGTAAATTTGCATATCGTTACACTCATAGCAGTAAATGAAGTAAACTTTTTTTGCTGATAGCCAAATGACTGAAAAACATGATAATCAAATGACCAAAGAGGCAGAGAGAACCACAACGAAACCGTTATGTGTTTGTTTCTGCTGTCCCCTTGTCCCTCTTTCAGGGTGGGATCCACCTGTTTGTGCTGATCGACACATATGGTCCAAGCGGAACAAACTTGCTCTACATCGCCTGCTTTGAAACCATCGTCATTGCCTGGGTGTACGGTGAGCTGCTGAAGAGAGGGATTATATGTGAATGTATATTACTGTATATATATATATATATATATATATATATATAAAACCTGCTACATGCTTATGAATTCAAAAATGTTGTATGAAGTTCCACAGTACAGGTATGTTCGACTTGGTGCTAGTTTCTTGAACATGAATCATGGAGTCTTGGATTCAATTGTGATGCTAATGGTGATTCACCTTTAAAGTACTATTTCATCTATATCTAAAAAAGGGGAATTTCACCAATATTGTAGCATTTTTCATTGTTAAATCATTAAGATATAAACAAAGTCACTCAGAGTAGTTTGATATAAAGTCATTTCATGCTAGAGAAACTTACTGAGTCAGAATTGTTCACAGTGGATGTGATAGGAACCAGATTCCTTCACCATCAAGGATTTTAAAGCCTCTAAAAGCTACATCACAATTATTCATGAAGTTGTTATGAATGTGTTGCCTGATGCCTGAGACAGTGTCTTAAAGAAGTTTTGAGAGAAGATGTTGCCTTAAAACATTTTTCTTTCATTATTTCATGGTGGAGAGGTAGACACAAGGCGTTCTAAAGTAGTACCCAAAGGCAATGTATTTCACTATTATTAACATTACATATAAAAACTCAAAAGGCAACATGTAAGTTCACTGGTCGTTTTAGATAGGAAATTAAATGGCTATATTTGAGCTGTCAACATCGCAACCTGCAGTTCCTATTAGCACTAATGTAAAGAAATCCAAGTCTGTATGTTTCTCTATAATGAACCATTTTACATCAAACCACTCAAAGCTCAATCCACAGTGGCATACAGTCATGTTCATAGAGGCTGGCCATCAAAATGCTATGTGTCAAAGTCTTTTTTCATTGAAATGATTCTGATTAACTAAAATGAGGAAACAAAGGAAATTAATAAGCAGGATGGCACTGCAGGTGCGGATCGTTTCTATGACAACATCAAGGACATGATAGGATACACCCCCATGCCTGTGCTGAAGTATTGCTGGCTCTTCATCACCCCATTAATCTGCGGAGTGAGTCAGAATTTCACCCCCATCTTACTATTTTTGGGTTTCTATCAATGTTACTGAAGATAAAACATGCATGATGTAAAAACAGGGATCTTTAAAGTAGGTGGGAAATGCATTTTAAGGCAACCCAAAGTAGCTGATCAGCCAAGATGTGCATGAAAGCTTATAGCTCACTAATTAGCATTGTGCAAACTACATGCCCAAAACATCACATATGAAGACTTGCATATATGCTTTCTGGCACTATAGGACATAATGCTATGTATAAACCTAAAAAACGTGTGGAATTTTTAGTTACTATTTGGTAGCTAGATAACTGTCAAATTAGCTATGTCAAATTATCAGAAACCACTTAATAGAAGCCTATTTGGGATTACTTAACATGACACAACTTGACACAATATGAAGAAACTGTGTGATGACTTCACTTGGGATTCAGTTTGCGCAATGTTAACTGTTGGGGTATCCATTTATTGTTAGCTACATTAGCCTCAGAGCTCCAGTGCACAACTAAAGAAGCAAACTTCAGACACCAATATGTCTTGACTCACTGTCTAAATTTAGGGTAAAAAATTTGTATATTTCCAAACTAGTTGTGTAAACAACTATTAGTTGTTTGTCTTCCATTCAAACCCCATTCCTTGTCTTACACTGTCTCTCTCTCTTTCTCTCTATACTGCTACACCAGGCCACACTGCTGTATGATCTTGTTGTAAGTAGTCCAGTTAACTCCAACTTTGGGCCCAGCTGGGGGTCCACGATAGCTGCCCTGCTCACCCTCACTCCAATGCTCTGTGTTCCTGCATTTGTACTGATATCTCTCAGAAGGGTAAGTGAACTATGCAGCAAATCCAGCAAGTCCATTGCTGTTGATTATCACTTATGTTTTAAATTCTTTGTGACATTTGTAGTCTTTTCATACAGCCCCCCCCGTTGTGTAGATGCCAGTGTCTTAAGATTCTTAAGACTTATTTTGCACATTTTGTTGTACTGTACACTGGTATATAGCAGAAAACCTGGTTGGTTGGCACAGGGGTTGGTTGGCACAGTATTAACTTCTGTGTTAGTAAGGGGAGCTATCACAGAAATGGAATGTACAAATGACTGCCCTGTTGACCACCATTGTGCCAACCATCCCCATATCATGCTCATTAGTTAGTGGCAATCAGATTTGCATATATATATATATATATATACTAGTAAATTCAGGATTATGTCCTGATGTGGTTGGAGTTGGTTGGCATCTTGATTTGGGGGCTGGTTAGCAAATGTACCCAAATGTCAGACTATTGTCACAAATATAGATATTTTTTACATTATATGCTGCACGTCTACTTAATAGAATGTATACATTTGTTATGTTTCATTAATTCAGAGATTTTATTAGGTTGCCATTTAATGTTTGTATTTGTGTTTTGTTTCAAATGAATAAAGCTCTGATTATTATTATTATTATTTATTTATTTATTTATTTTTGCTTAATTCTTTAAAATTATAGTCCAACCATCTTCATAACATTTGCCAACTAACCCCATGTTGGGGCTGGTTGGCACAAGTGCACAACATGAATTTATTAATGACTGCACTTACTCCAGGAAATGTTTTCTGACATTAAAAGGGCCTGTTTCTTCAGCTAAGATGTTCAGCTCCCATTTTCTCATTTGCTGCTAGGTGGGTTGTCCTAATCTACGGTATGCCTGTGATTTATGGCAGAGAAAACTGTGCCAACCAACCCCGCTCTCCCTTTGGCCCAATCCCATTTCTTATTCTTGCCCCTTGGAACGGAGTTGCAAGGGGTAGTGGTTGAAATCTTCCCCTACGAAATGGGACAAAAAAACTAAAAAAAAACTAAAAAAGAACATTACTTCATTAACAGGCCACTAGCGGTGCTCTGTAGGTGACCCTGCCAGTCTGCAGCAGAGGAGCAGCATTTCAGCAACCTCGCTGCTGGTCTTTAGTTAAATATAGGTAATTATATGCCTTCAAAGAGGGGGGGATGCGACAATTATTTATTATCGCCCACCCCTTATTCTTTGGTGATATTAAGCAGAAGTCAGCTATTCGCCAGCTTCTTGTTTGAATTTTCCCATTCCACCTTAAATGAAGTGCCAGAATGTAACTGCTGCACCATTAAAGATGGAACAGGAAATTTAGCTAACTAGCTACCGAGACATCAGCATACTATTAGCGACTTTCTATGCTTGTTATAAAGAAAAGGACCATAATACATTGAAACAACGTTAAACTAAAATAATACAAAGGTTATCATAATTTTGTAATGAAAAATTACTCACATTTGTGGGTGAATGAGCAAAACAAAGGGGTAGGGCTAAGTGGTAGGGACAAAGGGTGAAATGGGATTGGGCCTTTATGTTTTGTATTTATATATTTTTTATATAATAAAAATATATAAGTTCGATAATGTCAGCTGCCCTTTACAGTGTGTTAAAATTTCATGAATAGACAATTAGAAATGCTTGAGAAGCTGCTGACGCTTTTTCCATGAACTTCCAAAGTTAGTAATGTTTTTTCCTTCTCCTGTAAAGTTACCACTTTAGAGATGTGAGATTTTATCATAACAATACATTAAATGACACAAAATTTGAACTGAACTGAGCTAAGGGTTAATGCATTCATTTCTTCTTCTGCTCCACCCATCCTTTTCCAGGGTCCTGGTCAGATCTCCCCATCGCCTGACCTGCAGCAGGCCAGCCCACACAAGCCTCGGCTGACACTGTGTAAGCGAGTCATCATTAAGAGACAGAGGCTCCTCCACAGAGGGGGAGATAAAGGTGGAGAGGCAGAGAAAGCCATCACAGAGGACACTAATGAAGTGTGAGAAGGAGGAGGACATGGCCAGAGAGCCTCTCACCTCACCGTGTCAGCACCTCAGTGGATTCATGAAACCTCAAGCAAGACCAGCCTCACATAGTGACCGTCTCCTAAAATTCTGCTCCTAGAGCAGTGGTCCGCACAATATTTTTACAGAGAGCACAACCTCAACCTCATCCTTGCCTACCGGGGAAAGGGCTTACCGGTGTCATTAACTGATATTGTTTTTAATAATAGTCTACAATCTGTTCACTTTAGCTAACCTCACATTTTGAATGTTCCTATAAGCAGATAAGGAGATTTCAGACAAAGCCTAGTCTCTGAACTTTTGAACCTAGTCATTGTGCTTTTATTGCTAACAATTTGTATCTGATATCTAGAAACCAATAAGGGCATAAACTAAAACTTCTGTATCGTAGCTGACCTAATGGCTTAGTGCGTTTATTTATCAATTAAGGTTGCTATAACTAACTGGGCTAACTTAGCAACTGTTGTCTACCTAATGCTAAAGCTTTAGCCTGTGTTCAATTTTATAAGAATGTTTTTTAGAAAACAATCCGAGAAATGCCCACATGCACATACAAGCAGACCCCTGTCCTAGATTCATTCTTTTGGGCAGATGCAGCATTTGGCCTCATCCATCTCTTTAGCATTTTTCAGGGTTTGACTTTGTTGCTGGTTAATTTCACTTTAGCATTGAGATGCAACTGTCATTGTTTATATACTCTCTTTTGGCTTTTGCCTCTACACTATTAACTCATTTAACATATATATCTTGTAGTTATAGTTAGAGATGCACCTGATAAGTGTTGATAATAGTTGTATCGGTGAAACAGGTATCATGATTTTACATTAATGTCATCTTATGAGACTTTACATTGTCAGACTGAGCATTGTCATTTGACAGATGACAAAAATGATACAAACCCACATTCAGGGTTTGCTAACAAATAGCCAGCAAGTACTACAGCTGTAATAAGAGTTGGTATTGAAAGATACTTACATAGTATGATATGGTATCAGAATCAGTTCTGGCTGTATAGAACAGTTTCGGTGCCTACATGTCATATTTTAATCAGGTATGGGTTTTATTTCTATGCTGCACTGCTGTGCAAACTTTAAAGTATAACTAGTTGTAATATTATAAATATGTATTTTTGTGGAGCTCAAGGGCTTTTTTTTCTTTTTAGAACAAAATGTATTTTACTATTAAATCCAGACTTTTGTGTCACAGAAATTGATATTTTTGTCCATTTTTTGTTGCTGAAAATGTCAGGTACTTATAGTTTAGGATTCATCATTCATTTAATATCCATTCATTCAATATTCATGATTTCTTTACATGCACAGTGCCTGTCAAAAGTCAAAACGTTTTAGTACAAATGAGCATGCTTTCTATGTCAGTTTGCACTGACTGGCCACATAAAACGCTAAGCAGATCTTTTTTAAGTAAAACAATTTTACACATGTAAATATCAGTATGTCAGTAAACATCAGTGTGGAGCATCAGGTATTCATGGAGAATTGCTTGTAATAAAAAATGTGTTTTTTAAATGGTTACCTCCTCTTGGATGGTTTATTATGATTATAATGTAATCCTGTCCTGGTAGCATTCTCCTGCAGTAGCTTAACATGGTTACACAACACAACACAGGTTTATTCCAGCTCACTGAAGCGCCACTGATGCAAGTTTAGAGAATAATCACTCAAGTCTGAGCGGGTGAACCTATTTATTTGTGCATAGGGTTGTTAGTTGTAGCTACTTTTGCTTCAGTGTCCTTGTTAGCACTAGAAGATAGCATTAGCTTAGCAAGAAGGCCTGAACAGTTTTATACACAACTATGCATGTTCGTTGCAGCTCAGTGAAGCTACACTGATGCAAGTTTAGAGAACAAAGACTCAGATCTGAGCAGGTAAACCTATGTTTTTGTGGAGCCGTGATCTTGAGCTATTTTTGATTCACTATTCTCATCTGCAGTAGAGATTACTGATTCACACAACCACACAGGTTCATTCATAAATTTCATAAACACGTTTGTTCATAACATTACAATAGGAGCTTTATTTCTGCTTTATCTGTTTAAGCATAGAGATAGTGTGCAGGGTAGAGAGGGAAGAGGTGGAGTTTAGAAAAGAGAAGGCGACGGGTCATTTACAATTTGCATAATTGTGCATATTCATAGCTCTTCACATTGTTAATGAGTATTTAGATTTAGGGTAATACTATTTTGAGTAGTCATTTGTAAGCTACTATGCCATTTTTGTAGTTTCCTGGGCATAGATTATTTTTTATGATTCAAAATATGACTTTAGGGGTAATTTAACCCCTTAAATTGTCAGAGCCCACCGGTGGGCCCAAAGTTTTATTACACTTCTATAACCTGAGAATAGCTCAGTGAGTTTGCACTAAAGTCCCTGTAGTTACACAATAGTAAATCTTTGTGTGTAATAAGCCTGAGATTTTAAGGGTTAAGAAAAAAAAATGATTGTCATTGAACGTTAAATTTGACTAATATTTGATTATCTATTTATTACACTCTACAAGAACAGAATGATTAGGCACTGCAACTTAACTAAAATGCTAAATGTATGTATTTTAATATGTTTACATTGCTTGTAACTTTATAGAAATATATGTTGTATGTCTCTATAATGCTAACGCGAGTAGATGTCCCTGTTTCCACTTTTCATAAATGTTTATTTATCGGCATCGACAGATATTGACATGAAAACTATCAGATATAGGCATCAGCACACATCAGTGCATCCCTACATTTTATCCCCTTGTGTCATTATTTAGACAAAATCTACTTTTCTTACTGAGGACACTTTGGTGAACATAAAGCTGAATGTTGATGTGAAATATATCTAAAAGAGTTGCATGTAGCTGCTTTATGCTGACAAAATATCTTATTAGTTTACATCTTAAAAGGCTGCAGGTGTCCCTAAACCTTTGACAGTCAGAGTATTCGCAGAGCACTATGAAATCAGACAGTAGTGCTTTTTTGTTTATTTTTTTGTTTCACACAAATGTCCAACTATAGTTGCTGCCATGTATGTCTAAAGCACCACAGAACCAGTGATGGACAAAGCACATGATCGTTTTCATCCTCCTGCTTTTGTTTTTGACTGTTTCCATTTCACTTGCTCTTTAATCATGACTGCCCATCTTCGTCACTCATCCATGTAATTCAAACAGGCACTCAATTAACAGACCGTTTCACCTGCTGGCCTCAAGGCCTTCACTGTCAGTCGTTTTAGGAGAGGGCCAGCTTTAGGGAGTGGTTACCCCTGTGAACCAATAGCAGAGTAAGACTGAAGATGGGTGTGGCTTTTGTGGTCTGCATGGAACCAATTAAAAAGGGTTGAATTTGGGATGGGGTGGTGGGTATAAACTGGGTCAATAGAGGCTATTAGAGGATATCCTGATTGAGTATAGACTGAACTACTTACAGCAAACCAGTTCAGTAAAAATTATAGTTCAGTTTAATTTATTTACTGAATCTAGAAGTTGTGAGTGAAATAAATGTAGTAGAAAATAAATTGATGGTACCACTTAAGCAAGTCTAGTTGAGATTACTTATTTGAATCGACTTTGATGATTTAGGCATGAAGTTTACACAGTGCTATTAGTGGGCTGTTAAGCTTCCATTATTTCTTAGATTCAGACGACACCTTTTTAAAGATAAAGAGCACCACATCTCGTTTAAAAAATGCAGGATGTGCTCCTCAGGGGGCTAATGCATTTGATTGACAAGTAGGTAAACGCGAGACAGCAATGTGAGAGAATGCAAAAGGCTAAAATGTTTTATATATGAATGATGTATCGTCACTGTTTTTTTTTTTTGTTGTTGTTTTTCATTTTCTTACATAATTTAAAAATGTCAGTGGCTCTTTACATTGTGTGTAAATTTAATGATAAATGGACCTAGAGAAATTATCCAGAATTACTGGATAAGCAGAAAAAGGCTGCTTACATTAACTTGCATTCAAATTAAAGCATGTTTTGCCTTCTCCTGTAAAGTTAGCATTTTAGCAATACATGATATGGTCAAAAATATGTGGACACAATCAACAGACCTATATAAGCTTATTGGACATCCCATTCCAAAACCATGGGCATTAATATGGAGTCCCTTCTCCACCCCTGGCCATTCTGGGAAGGCTCCCCTGCAGTGTGTGTGTGTAAATTTGTGCTCATTCAGTAAAGACAGCATTTGTGAGGTCAGGCACTGATGTTGGATGAGAAGGCCAGTCTTGCAATTAACGTTCCATTTTATCTCAAACGTGTTCAATGGAATTAAGGTCAGGCCTCTGTGCAGGCCACAGGAGTTCCTCCAAACCAACACTCGTCAAACCGTGTCTTTATGGCCCTCGCTTTGTGAACAGGGACACAGTCATGCTAGAACAGGAAATCGCCTTCCTCAGACTGTTGTCACAAAGTTGGAAGCAAATAATTGTCTAAAATGTCTTTGTATGTTGTAGCATTAACATTACCCTTCACTGGAACTAAGGGGCCGAGCCCAAACCCTGAAAAACAGCCTCAGACCATTATCCCTCCTCCACCAAACTTTACTGTTGGCACTATGCATTCTGGTAGGTAACATTCTCCCGACATCTGCCAAATCCAGATTCGTCTATCAGATTTCCAAATAGTTCATCACTACACAACATGTTTCCACTGCTCCAGAGTCCAGTGACAACATGATTTAAGACTCCTGCCAACACTTGGCAACGTGCATACTGACCTTAGGTTTCTATGAGGCTGTTTGGCCATAGAAATCCATTTCATGAAGGTCCTGACACACAGTTTGTGTGCTGTTGTTGCTTCCAGAGGCAGTTTGAAACTCTGTAGTGAGTAATAGGTGATATTTTTTATGTGCTAAGTGCTTCAGTAGTTGGCAACTCTGCTCTATGAGTCTACTGCTTTGTGGCTGAGCTGTTGTTGCTCTTTGACGCTTCCATTTCACAGTATTAGCACTTGCATTTGACCAGGGCAGATCTAGCAGGGCAGAAATTCATGAACTGACTTGTAGCAAAGTGGGCATGTTTAAAGCCACTGAACCCTTCAGTATGACCCATTCTACTGCCAGTGGCTCTCTCTGGAGATTGAATAGTGATGTTCTTGGTTTTATACATGTTAGCAAAGCATACTTCAGAGAGGTTGAAAGGCATTGTCTGAATGCTCATTAGCTACATTAATATCCTTGCTTCAGTACAAAAAAATAAAAAAGGAAACTTTAGATGCCAAATACGTCTTTGTTGACTGACCATATTTGGGCTAAGGGGGACTCTGTAATTATGACTTTTGGCTAAAACATTTAAAACAAGTTTCACTATAGTTAATGCTAACTGTGTAAGTTTTGGGAATTTTGGAGACCTCTCTTCATCAGTATAATGTTAATTTTACATTTGAGACCCACAAGTCAAGCCTGACCTTCTTTTTTAGCCTGTGTGTGTGACGTTAATACCTAAAGATGTATGACGTGGTCCAAAAAACTCCCAAAATCCAGCCCAACACCTGAAAATCTGACTTTTAAATGACTATTTTAGACTTTACAGAGTGACTCACAACAGTGCGTGAACATCTGCTGCTGTCAGATCAAAACCTTGTATCTCCATTTTTGTCGTTTTTCAGTTTTAACATCATTTGAAATTGCCTTTTACCTTTTACATTGTGTCAAAATTTCATGATGAATGGACCAAAAAAAAATGGCCAAAAATACTTGGAAAAAAGTCTGGTTTCATAGACTTACATTAAAAGTAAAGCATGTTGTTTTCTTCTCCTGTAAAGTTATCATTTTGGAGATGCACAGTTTTCTTCCAACAACAGCAATATTTTAGCGTGTTTTTCTCTCCTAACAGTAATGCCTCTTCTTGCAATATGAAAAAAAACATACATAGGGCAGCTTCAAACAGTGTAGTTTCATCAGCTGCAATCAAACCCAGCTCACTGTGTGTGAAAGGCAATGAGCACAAATGACATCAGGTCCATGTGCTTTCTCTCATTCACATCAATACAAACCTGCAATGACACCATAGGTCTGGATAAAATACATCTACTGCATGCTGATAATGACCCGATAAAAATCACTCTTGACATTAGGCCCACCGCTCTCACATTTGGAGATCAAAGATGTTTACACTGTTGAAAAGTTGATTCTATGGATGGCAGACCACTGGGCATAACCCTAATTAAGATAGCAAAGTGTTACTGAGGACATTGTGGAGCATTTCATAGCAGCCTCGTTAAGAGAGCATGTGCAACATGTCCTAGTTAAACCTCAATAATAGCTAAGCGCGAATGGTAGTGGTGCCGTATGCAGCGCTGCAGATTGGCTCCCTAATGAACCACTTCACACATGCTTATTTGCGTGATCAAGAGTGCTTAGGTCAGAGTTCTTGATAGGGCCCTGCTGAGGAGTGGTGAGGATTCAGAATCAAATGAGAAACCCCAATGTGGTGATCCACTTCAGATTTGATCCCTCACAGAAGCAAGTGGAATAGTAGCACCACAAAATAAAAGTTTATTAGTTACTCAAAAAAAGTAATCTCAAATTGTAATGGGATTACTATGCTCAGAAATATAATCTCACTTCTCTTTAATTTTACTTCTTTGTTACTCTGTAAAAACTCCTGTGCAGAGGAATTCATGACAAATTCAAATGCAATCACTGCAATGGAAAAATGTGAAATGCAATGGATGTATGACTACATTTTTCCATAGTCACATGTAGAATGTGTGTCAGAATGAAAAGCAAAACCACCATCACACTGTTTTCATGTCACTTAATCACTTGATTGAAAATGATGAGGATTTGCTTTTTAAAAATTAAAAATGCTGAATTTGTCTGAATTGTATACAATCTATGAAATTGATCAATGCACAAATATATTGTTTTCCACCGCACAGTACTTCAAATGACATCAAAACAATGTAAATGATCTTTTAGTTTTCGTGGTGCATTTTCTGCATGTCACTATTTAAACACAATCTTACTGTGCATTGCATTTGACTTCCTTCATTGTTATTATTGAATTTCAATACATTCAATTCTGACATTAATTCAGTATTTCTTTTTTTCTTTATTTTTACTGATTTGCAGTAAAAACATCAAGCAACATAAAAAATGTAACACAGGTTTTGCTCTTCAGAATGCATTTCACTGTGGAATGTCATGTGTGGACTTCATTTCATGTTTTTTTTCACTGTAGTAATCAATTTAGCATGAAACGCATACACATCTGTACCAACTGGAAAGCTAACAAAGCTGTTCCTGAATGAAAATGCAGTCTGGCCCGTTTAGGTGAAGCTGATGCTCACTCTTCTTCAGCACAGGGATCTTTACCCAGTTTTATAATAGCAAGATTAGAAAACAGATGCATCAGCAGATTTCTCATCCCATGGACTGCACTGGTGATGCTCACAATCATAGACCATATAGCCAGCTGATGCAAGCAGCACACGCATGCACAAATTACATACAAGGTCAGATAATCTATATAGAGGAAACTTATGTAGCATCTTACATAATTAATATTGATCTCTTAAGAGACATATAGGTAATGCATGTAAAAAACAAAAAAAATTATTAAGTCAAAAAACATAATGTGTTACATGACTTTGTTACTGAAAGAAGTAACAACATTAATGTAACAAAATTTTTGTACCATGTTACCCCCAACACAGATTAATAGTACTTAAGAGAGTTCTATAGTCAAAGGAAAAGTTGTTCATCCTAATCCCTATCGGCTGCTAGGGCTGGCCCTAGCCTTTTGGGGGCCCTGCTATCTGATGTACTGTAAAACTAAAAGCTAACTAATAACAATGATTCTCACAAACTGTCTGAATTATACAGACTAACTGGCTAAGGCTGTATTGCTAATGACTAGATGCTTGTTTTGGGTTCTAATAAATTACAGTTTAAATAATATATAATATCAGCATTCTCGATCCAGGTCTGTCACACCACTTAGTATTTCTATCTTACCCAGCTAACTTTAAGCTTAATTGGATCTAACCCAGTGGAAGTGGAGACAGCGCTGCATTTTAGATGCTTCTTCTTTGGTGACCCCTCCTCATGTTTCCCACGATTGGCTGGTCATCATAAATGTCACACTTTCATTTGCACATGAGGATTGATCACAGCTTGAGTCTCTAAACCTGGATTAACAGAGTTGTTAACCACTGTTGTAAAATGAATCAGGGTTTGTGAAGCTGAAAAGTAGTAAGAAAGCCAGTCTACATTGAACCTGCTATATTAGAAAGTCTCCAGATTGAGTACTTCTTGTTATCCAACTACAAGACAAAACAAATGGCACCATGTTAACCCTACAAAAAAACAAAACATACCTTTATGTTTAAGCCTCGTTTCCTCATCTTCTCTTTTACTTTTCTGTTATTTGGCTCCAGATGCATGCATTCTTTTTTGAGACATGGTTAAGAAGTTGTTTTATATCCCCTCACTCAAGCATCTTAGACAACATAATGGTGGATCAATAACCCAGACATTGTTAGGGAGCCGCTGGTGGCGACATGACCCTAAGCAGCTGCTTATGTTGTTTATTAGGTAGAGCTGGTGCTATCTGCTACACCTATATCGTATGGTTGATTACCACAGACAGTAATTTAGAAATGTTTCTCTATATTTACTAAAAGATAAAAGAGCAGAAAATGCATTGACTCAATTATAATACAATGCAAAATTATAATTGACTATTATAATACAAACTGAAGCTCAGGTGCTAAACAGGGAACCACCTAATCATTCATAGGACAAAGTTGCATTTGTAGGTTGGTGAAGAATAAAAAGCTCCGTAATGATATTACTCTGTTGACTTCATATTTGCACATAGTTATTATTACTGCAACTAAATACACTGAATATAGTGAACATATCAAAAAGTCAGCTAGTTTCAGTCTGAGTTTGTGAAAGTGATATACAGTGAAAATGATAATGCTCTTTTACATGAAGATGACAAAATATTTCAAAAAATAGACTTGAAAATCTAAAATCAATGTAATTCCAGCCTTTATATGCTCTACTCATCTACATCCAAGCACAAAAAAGTTGATAATGAACCATGCCAATCTATGCTTAATTTGACTAACTGCATGTTCATGAACCAATCAGAGGAGTAATCTAATGTAAATGCTAAAATACTGTCGACTCTGCCTTTAAAAGACGCCTAAACCAAAATACATGTAAATAATCCACACTAATGTAAGTGGTTTTATTTATTTATGTTATTTATTTATGGTAGCTGCCATCCTGTTCTTCCCCACCACAACTGAAATTATGGTCCACAGTCAATCTGTCGAATTAACATATGCTGTCTGACATGTTCTGCTGGTCCAGAGGGACACTACAGCCTTCTAAAATGGCTCACTACAAGGATAAAGCACCAGTCTGTGCTTTATTGCACATGCTCACTACTTTCTCTGGAGCTCTAAAGCACAAATGCAGCAGACTTGATCTCCCTCTCTCTCCATTTCATTATGATCATCTGACTTTGTATAAAATGAGAACTGTGGATTGGATTCTGTGATTCAAAGAGACTTCAGCATTCACGCTTTACCTCGCCCTCCACCCACAGGCAGTGTAATTTGTGCTTTAGTGCTGTTTGAGAATGGTTATCAGCGGATATAGACCACTCTATAGTTCTCTTCAAGCCCGTGTTGGCGGCTTATACATCTTCATTATGGCCACGGTTCGGAATCGTTTCCTGCACATGAAAGCGGATCGAATGCAAAGAAATTTAACGCGTCTCAGTCCCTCAAGACACAAGGAATGCCATTCCATTAGAAATGAGCTGAGCATCAGCTACTACACAACATTACTATACGAAAGAGTTCAGAGAATCTAGAGCATCCTGTTCCTCTATCTGGTCTCACAGCAGTACTCATTTAAACTAATTGACCTGTTTATGCTCTGCCCACAAATATGTTGGACAAGCTTTACAAAATTTTTCCAAAAATCACATTCAACTCAGTTTTTGTCAAAACACATAAATTTAGAGTGTATTAATGTCAAGTTATGTTTATTTTGCATGTGTGTGAAAGGTTGCACTGTTATAATACATCATATTTAGGTTTTCTGTGTAACTGAGATAGGCTGAAGGTAAAAAGCTCACTGACTTCAGTTGGTTTAATGTTGCTATACCCAGCTAAGTTATATAGCCTACAAAGCTAGCTACTGTAGCATGGCTAAAATTTCTCTAAGGGCCCTGACACACCAAGCTGACCGTTGGCCATCACACCCCGTCAGGCTGTCGGTGGCCACCCTTGGGTGGGCTCTGGGAGTCTTTTGTCAGCATTCTACTGGCTGACTGAGCATGTTGAATCAGTATGAAAACTCTGAAGGGGGTCTGATGACACACTAACATAAAAGACAAGATATTTTTTGTCACATAATTATAAGCATAGCTGCTTGTTTTATTTCACTGTTTAATGTTTGAAGACATGAGGCAACGGTGAGCTGATGGAAGGCAATCATCAACTGGGATTAGATGGCACTAGTTCTTCCTCATTAAGTTGGTGTTATTGGGCCATAAGGCAGGAGTTTCCAACAGTTGCCCACAGCAGTTTAGATGGACCAGTATAAGAGCTTGGGGCGGGGATCTGATGCCCAACATACATAATTAGCATTATGTTTTGCTGTTGAGGAGGACTGATTTGTCTCCAAATGGAGAAATATAGATATAAAGATATAAATAAAGATAGCTTCTTAGCTTCATTCAGTAGCTTGTCCCTACATACCATACACAATGGGTTTGCTGCTTTAGCATCCCCGCTGATGATGAATCCACATTTTATGTAGCTGTCAGCATATTTTGGACTCATTGATGCCTTTTTAGGTGTGTTTTTGTTCTTGTCTTGGATATTTTTTCTGGGTTTGCAGCCCCAATAAAAATGTTTTGTTAATGTTATAAGTTTTGTCTGTTGTTTTTTTTTCTTCTTTATCTTTTCTTCTTGAATTCGATTAGCCATCAACAAAACACAGCCAATAGCAACTTACACACACGCATACGGCCAAACAGAGACATTACGTTTAAAATTACATCAAAAATAACTTATGAAGATTTTAATGGCAACATTTAATCCTTAAATAAAACTACTATTCAACTAGCATTAGTTACATTAAGAATAATATTAATAAAAAAGTGGGTCAGCAGTTAGGCTACTAACTCTTCCCTTGCTCATTGTCACATTATTGTGGCCTGGTATTAAATGATCCATGGCTCAGTACCTGCCAAACCCCTGCTGTAAGGGATTTGTTTTTAACAATAATATGAGAACAACAGAAAGAATGACATTAATGTACATCAGTAAAAATATCAGGAAAGTCAAACTCAGTGACAGCAATGGAAAGAGACAAACAGAGGCTTAGCTACTTGTACCATAATCCATTGAAATTACATTTTCTAAGTTGTATTGACTCCACGCCCCGCCATCTCATCTGCAGGCTTTTTACTTTACTGTTCTGTTTTAAAACATTAAGATATGAAAACGTATTTAAGGTACACAACTGGACCTTAAAACCACTTTTGTATCTTTGAGGATGCATGTACATTGTTTGTACCTTGATGAACAAAAAAAGTACTGGCACAGAACCTTTATTCCTAACATACATGTATATGTAGTTTTAATTTACATATTTTGACAAAAACTGTAGTTTCTTATAAGATTGAATGGGATTCATTGGTCTGCAAAAGTTCTCCTGCTTCGCAAAAGCTGCTACAAAAGAACTCATTTGGGAAGAGAATGGACCAGTCAACACTTACACAAAAAAACACAAACTTCACATGTGAATAAGCACATGTTAAAAATCTGTTATCACATGTGAAAAAATGTGATTGCATGAACTTTTTTGCCTTCTTCATGTATGAAATATATGTGACTTCTCTGTAAGGAAATCTAAAATCATTTTAAAGATTCTTCTTGCTAGCAGACATCAGAATGTGTAGATTGCACTGTCTGGTCACTACCAGCTGGACAGTTTTCTGCGTGTGGCCTGGTCTCTAACTAACAGGAGAAATTGGATTTCTCCTCAGTGAGTCCCTTAGGAAAGGAATTTGCTGAAGTGGCGGATTTGCTGAAGGCGGAGTCGTATATCAGGTGAGTAGTACATCACATCACCGTACATCACCACCCTCCCCCTAACCTTTCTCTCTCTCTCCCTCTCTTTCACTGCAGATGGCTTCATTACTGCACCAGATTTACACCCCCTGTCCTTGCATGAGTGGAAAATTTTTAGCAAGCATATTAGCTTGTGATATACAGTATTCATGCCAGTCAGATGTGGAGACCAATGCATTGCAATAACCCCGACATTGATTAAATTAACCTCTAAACATGACCTGAATTAGCACACAGATAGAAGGAGGAGCCAACGACAGCAGAGTTGAGGGTGAAGGGGATGACTGTGCTGCAGTTTCACAAAATCATGAATACTGAATATATTCGACAACAGATATTTACAAATATTTGTCCTGGAATCTAGACCATCATAAAGACGCTAAAATTTCACAGTGTATGATTACAGTATACCAAGTAATAACATAATAACCTGACTACCTGTTTGTAATATTACATGTATCACAGGGTTAATTAACTAGCATACTGCCTCTGTATTACTGTAAACATTTTGCAGTGCAAGACATTGCCTGATTTTTCAGATTTTCCGCAGGGATGTGAACTAAGTAATTCAGAGTGGTTTGATGTGAAATGATTCAATGTAGAGAAACTTAGAGACTGATTTCTTTACTGTGGCGGAAATAGGAACCAAGAGTTACAATGTCTACAACACAAATATTGTCATGCTATTTACTATCCAAATCTACCCGTGAATTTAAACGTCTTCTGAGTTTATACACATTCTTACACATAAAGGTCCCAAAAAGGTTTTTGCACGATGCTGTAGAAGAACCACTTTTGGCTCCCCAAAAAGCTTTTAATGGAGGGTTCAATTTTGTAAATGAGATGTATGAGTGCACCATAATGTAAAGATTCTAAGATTCTGTTGCTTCACATGCAGGGCATTATAAGGCAACATAGTAAAAACTACACATCATGTAAAGACTATGTGAATAGACCTGAAAAAATATGTCTCAAAACTATCATAAAACAATGCCCCAGGCATCTGGCAGCATATTCATAACCATTTCATGTAATAATATCAAATTAACAGCTTAGTCTTTATGTGAAACTAAGCTGCAAAAATGGCTCATTTTAAAAGTATTGTTTTTGTGATGTCACAAAATACATTTACATGTACCCACCAATTCAGTTTACAGCAGTTTAGCCCCACCCATTCATGCTGAAATTATAAGGAGTGTTTCAGCCCAAACTGCTTTTTGAATAAGATACAATACAGGGCAATCAGAACAGAGCTTGTTTACAAATATCAGTCTTAAAGACACAGCAACAAAAACAGCCTGTTGAATGTTTGAGGAACAAAGAGAGGTTGAAAAATGATCATGTATGAATGTATGATGACTATTTGTGGTGCACTATTTGAAAAATAAAATATAATAAAACTGTAGGATATGGGACCTTTAAACGCTTCAGAAGTCTGGCTCCTATCACCGCCGTGTCGGTAAGTTCCTTTAGAACAGAGCGTTGCAGAAAGTTTGAAAAAACAGTGGCATTTAAAAGTGCAGTTTCTAAGATTTTTAGTTTAAAACTTCCCAAAATTAACTAAAACTATCAACATAATGTGAAGAAATAACAATTTTGACCTTATGTCAATGTATTGTTTGCAGAGATATCTACTGAAGTTAGCATGCTAACCAGCTAGCCCAGGCTCACAATACTACTTTGTACCTCAAGAGGTGATAGTGATTCACTGTGGTGTTGAGTAAATGATGGCTAAAGCTCTTGGCAAGCGACCATTATCACCATTGCCACCCGCTCCCAGCAAGAAACCACATTTAGCTGCAAAGAAAAGATGTGACAGAAATAGGAGCAAAACAAAAGTTAACACTGGCTTGGTTTCCACCACTGTAGACAGCTCTTGACGTAGTTGAAGTTCGATGCTGAACTCACAACGTTTCTTCTAGACTGGTAAGTAAACAGCTGTTAATGGTAACGTTGGCTATATAACGATAGCAATTTAGCAAGGAGTGAACAGGGAGGAGGACGGACTGTGCATTTCCTTGTGTCTTACGATAGGGCTGGGCACCACAACTTTCTGCTGATGGTTCCCCATATTTGTTTGTAGTAGAATATGAACACGATAGGTTGTGTCATCTTACATATTGCTCCTTTAAAGCATAGGTGGAAAAAAACTTTCTGTCAGTTTGAGGCATAATGCAAATTTAGCTTATTTCAGTGTTAAGCAGTATAGTGGTCAGATGTTCTCATTTGAGTGACCAAGTCAATGTGTGTGGTCACTTATTGGCAGACCAGTAAAGTATGATGTAACCTGTCACTGACATACATATAAAATTCAGTGACCCACTTCCAGAAGTATTATGCAATTGATAATAATTTCAGTTTGGACTGCTTCCAATTCACTGCATGAAAATCCATTAGAAGATGAACTACATTATACCATGCATCCAAAAAAGAGGCAAATATAATTTTGAAACAACACACCAGCAAAGTACAAACTAGAGGACTACCCCAGTCAAAAAGTGAAATTTGGCGAAATGAGTTTAGTCCTTTACTTTGTGTAGAAAGAATAACCAATAAATGTGGCAGATCAGGTCTTGACAGAGAGAGAGAGAAGCAAGCATAGCTTAGAGAGGCCTAGCAACATCTCCACTGCCAGGATTATTAGAGCAAACTGAGTGACTAATAATAAGTAGAGGGAAGCTCAAGACCAATGATGAGAGATGGAGTGACAGATACAGTACTCCACATGAAAAAAAATGGAGAGAAGTTCAAGGATTGCGGCTGTGTGGAAGATGAATGGAGGAACGCCTCTGTACTGCAGAGCGCAGGAACACTTCTCTTGTCACACAGTTTCTGATGGCAGTTCCTTTAATTCCGAGCTTGGAAATTCTGCTCTACACTCGAAAAGAAATAAATCTTTCATGAGAACATCCTTTCATCTGTTCTATATGGTATCACTACATGTGAAGAACAGAAATGCCTGATTACATACATTTTTATCAGTACAGCTACACTCACCAGCCACTTTATTAGAAACCTACCTTTTACTTCCACTCACTGGACACGTGACTTACAATTCGTGAAATTTCAACTTGAGAAAAAACCTGAACAAATCACATAAGGTTTGCTAAAGTCATGCATTACTACAGCTCTCAGTGGCCTCAGGTTTGATACAACTTAAAATAACGAGACTTTCATTACAGAGAAACCTTCAATCTGATGGACAGAATGAAGCAGTACACACAATAAATGTGCTGTTTAAAGGAAAGACAAAAAACAACTTGCATGCTAGTTTGGATATTGAGTATGTTAGCTAGCACAATAGCTAACTGAAGTTGCAAGCTAATCTAGGTTGTCTGGAGTTTTAGTACGTTACAGATTACATTCCTTTAAAACTAACTAAAACTTCAGCCGGGTTAGCTTTTGCTACATAAACTACAGACTAGCCAAACGAGTTGTTTCACCTCTTTTCCTTAAAACACTACATGAACTGTGTTAGAGGTTCACCCTGTTTTTCAGACTGAAGGTTTTTCTTGCTATTTGAAACTGCATTGAACTTGACAGGTTTTTAGTAGGTGTTTACTTTTTGTACAATACAATGTTTGCAGCTAATCATTAGACTAAGCTAAAATTCATTACTAAAGGCTGGAGATTCAACCCAAATTCTGGCCACTTTATTAGAAACAAGTACTTACTTCCATTTAATGACCGTTTTCTTAGAAACACCTACCTTATAGGTCTACTACAGGGGTTTCAAACTCGACCACTAAAAGGGCCATATTAAAAAATCTCACCAAAATCGTGAGCCAGAGAACAACTATGTTTTATTTGATTTTTCATTAACATTTTGCATATCTGGAACTGTCATCTGCAAGAATTAGCAATGCTGGCACTGGAACTCTTAATATATGGATTCACAGAATTTCTAAAGTCAGGACCCTTGTGCTTGCTTAACTATATGCTGTGTTTAAGTTTGAACGATATAACTCAATTCTCATGTGTCCTATGTTGTAGCTATGTTTTTTTTTTGCTCTTGTAAATCCCATGTATGTGTGGGTCGGGGCTGGAATGGGCGGGGGGCGTTGTTCTTTAAATGACAAATAATAAAAAATGAATCACAAAATAATAATAACATTTTGCTATCCAAACCAAACTGACCATTGTTTATTCAAAATACGCCAAAACCTCAACATTAAAATGTAGGCACTTGTAGTAGACCTTGAAATGTTACATGAATACTTAAAATATTGAAAATTGAAATGTCCCCAGGAACTCTAAACCTACCAATCTGCTTGAATTAGACACCTGGCATCTTTTCTTTTCAGCAATTTCATTAATACTTGGGCTCAATTTCTGAGCTGCTGAGCTAACGTTAGGTGTTTATATTGGCTGACCTGCAGTTAGTTGTTTGGTGATACGACTGGTGTGAAAGTGTAAATTGTGTAGAATTGAAGTGTAACTGCTGTCTCATAGATTGTTGTTGGGGTAGGAGAGTCAGAGCACACATAACACTGCAGTGCATGCTGCGCACTGTAGTGCAGTGCATTGTGAAACGGGTTAATACTAATAGAAAATTAAAATACTTTTGTGATAGGATTGTGTCACAGGCCTGATCTTGTGTTTGACACATGGGGTCTACTGTATATATACACCATCCTAGCTAGATAAACCAGCATATCATCGCTGTTGTATTTATATTTTTGTTCTTTCTTCTTTTTACATAATTTGAAAACTCCAGTTGCGCTTCGCGTTGTGTTAAAGTTTCATGATAAACAGACCAAAGAAAAGGCCCACAATAACTCAGAAAAAGAATCTTGCTACATTAACTTCCATTACAAGTTAAGTCTTTCCTTCTCCTATAAAGTTACCATTACAAAGATATGAGGTTTTGTTCCAGCAGCAACAATATGTTGTGTGTTGGATGCTGGTATGCTGGTCATCCAGACCAGCATAAACCAGCTAATTGTGGGTGTAGATGTAAAGGTATAGGGAAAAACTACAAGTACAGAAAGAAAGAGAACGAAGAGAAAGTTTTTAATGGTACACAGCAACTGAAAAGAGAAATTGTAGAACACACCATGGCCCACATCATTATTTCCTCATTTGTCAGCAAAGTTTGTTCATGTGTTAAGCAGTGCTTTAAGTTCTTTAATTCCTTACTTCTTTGTGTGAAGATTGCAGGCATACGAAGGCATAATTAGCCTCTATTGATTAGGGGGCACCATAGAGAGTGACGAAAACCAGCTCTGACAACTGCAATTCTGCGCTCGTCGCATAACGATTGTGGTGAATGACAAACCTAATACGAATCACCTCTGATTTGCTATTGATGGGGAAATGTGCTGTGGGCGTAGGCAGACTATCGTCATTTGAATCTTTTTGTGTGTGTGTATGTGTGCATAACACAAGAGAGACAGAGAAGCACAAACAATAGAAACATCCCCCACATTCTCGATTTTTCAGTCAATAATTCTGATTATTTGGTTGTGCAGTAGAGGCGGTGCCGTGAGCCAGAAGTTAGCGCTCCTGCGCTGCACGCCATGAAAATGCAAACACCAGAGCAGTCTAACTGTGAAAACAGACTAGTGTCCTTGGTCAGTGTCCCAGCATTACTCATAGCTGAGGCTGCTGATTGCTATTATGAGAGCTGTCCAATTCTATCATTAGGACGCCCAACATCCAAGGTTGCTAAAGCGCTAATCAAAGGAAAAGCTGAAAGCTGGCAGTGGTGCCGTTACAGTCATGCTGCCAGCATCTCTCTCACTGCAGGGCCCTGGAGGGAGATGAAACCTGAGGGACAAACCAAGGACCAAGGGTCGTATGAGTGACTTGGGATGTTAGAGACCAAACTACATTTTGAAAGTTAACATCAGTGCGAAACAAATCACTCAGGAAGCATGACTGTGATAGCATATTATTAAACATGCAATGCAAAACGTCATTGTACATCCACTCACTGACCACTTTAATAGAAACACCTAGCTTGTACTTCCACTCACTGACCACTTTAATAGAAACACCTAGCTTGTACTTCCACTCACTGACCACTTTAATAGAAACACCTAGCTTGTACTTCCACTCACTGACCACTTTAATAGAAACACCTAGCTTGTACTTCCACTCACTGACCACTTTAATAGAAACACCTAGCTTGTACTTCCACTCACTGCCACTTTAATAGAAACACCTAGCTTGTACTTCCATTCACTGGCCACTTTAATAGAAACACCTAGCTTGTACTTCCATTCACTGGCCACTTTAATAGAAACACCTAGCTTGTACTTCCACTCACTGCCACTTTAATAGAAACACCTAGCTTGTACTTCCATTCACTGGCCACTTTAATAGAAACACCTAGCTTGTACTTCCACTCACTGCCACTTTAATAGAAACACCTAGCTTGTACTTCCACTCACTGACCACTTTAATAGAAACACCTAGCTTGTACTTTCACTCACTGGCCACTTTATTAGAGACACCTTGTACTTCTGTTCACTGGCCACTTTACTAGAAAGAAATACCTTGCACTTCCACACATTGGCCACTTTATTACAAACACTTACCATGTACTTCTGTTCACTGGCCACTTTATTAGAAACACCTTGTACTTCCACTTATTGACCACTTTATTAGATACACCTAGCTTGTACTTCTACTCATTGGCCACTTAATTATGAATGCATACCTTATACATCCACTCACTGGCCACATTATTAGAAACACATACCTTGCACTTTCTTAGAAACCCATTCTATGTACTTCCTCTCACTGACCACTTTATTGAAAAACACATTCTTTGTACTTCCTCTCACTGACCACTTTCTAAGAAACACCTACCCTGTACGTCCTCTCACTGGCCGCTTTATTAGAAATACATACCTTGTACTTCCGCTTATTGGCCAATTATGGTCCTCATAGGTGTACAATTACACACTGTAGTATTTTATCAGCAGCACTCTGCGCCATTTACCATTGGTACGTTTCTGACTTCAGGACCACATACTATTTGGGTGGTGGCCCATTCTCAGCATAGCAGTGACAGTGACACGGTATATCAGTCACAGCGATGTCGCTGGAGTTTCCACATGTCAATGTCATTGAGTGGCCCACCAGTCACATCAATATTAGAAAATATCTTACATTTTCTTTCTCTCTTTTGATCTTCACTTGATCTTATCCCTGACACACACACACATCTCCACACACATGCTGAGCCTCCAGAGCTGCGTGACATGGCTCATTTGGCAGCCAGGCAGGCAAGTACAAGCAGAAGGAGAGAGCTCATAGCCTGAAGACTGGGCTTTCCCTACAGCGAGAGATGACTGACATATGCTACTGTTCTTCTTTTTTGCAGCTTTCACAGTGCCTCCACCACCGCCGGCACACAGTCTGTTCCATACACTGCTATCTCCACCACGGCTGTCTATTTATCCACATACAGCCTGTTCACTACAATGCCAAATGCATAGTGGGCTGTCAGCTTGGTGGCAAGCAGGCCAGGAATCCTTCTCTGCATTCTGCAGTGATGTCATTTATATAAAGAAATCGAGAGAGAAGCAGTAGGGTACTTCACAGTGTAATAAAATTGTAGTATAGTATGGAACGTTTCTGGAGAAACAGGATGCTTCAGACAGACGTGCAAGCAAAGTTCAAGCATGACTTAGACAAGAAAAGTGCTTCTGGAACATATATAACACCTGAAATAAGTTAATATGTAAATAATTGGCTTTGACCATATTTTCTGTGACACTGCAACAGATGAGATAGGGCACTCAAGTCCAACAATGACTGACTTGCGAATTAACTCGCCCTTAAATAACTTGTGACTTGGCTTGGATTAAGAAACAATGAACTAGTTAAATTAGGACCACCAACCTTAACATGGTAAATGAATAAAACCTTTCCAACCTTACCTGTGTGACTTTGCCCATCAGTTTTACTGCATTACTGCAATGCTGTTCTCCCACAGCTCACGATGGTGTCAGGTTTGATACGGCTTCGTATAACAATGCTTTCATTAGAAAAAAACCTTCAGTCTAATGGACAGAACAGAACACTACACAAAGTCAATATGGTGTTAAATGGAAAGAGGCAAAACAACTTGAAATGGTTGGCTAGAGTGTAGTTTGGATAGCAAGTATGCCTGCTAGCGCAATAGCTATTTTAGCTGAAGTTGTTGGCTAATTTAGCTTAGGTTTTAGAGCATTACATATCATATTCCTTTACAACGTTCTAAAACTTGCCAAAAATAGCTAAATTAGCTATTATGTTAGATATCTAGCGTACATGCTACCTAAACTACATACCAGCCAACCGTTTCAAGCTGTTTTGCCTTTTTCATTTGCAAATATATAATATGTAAATACAGAGCGCAATGTACTATATCAAAAACACAAGCTGCTAGTTCAGTTAACTACACTGTTAGAAATAAAGGATCTGTGCAGGTACATTTTTTGTTAATCAAGGTACAAACAATTTAAGTGTACCCTCAAAGGTACATCTGAGATTTTAAGGTCCAATTATGTACCATAAATAAGTTTTTCCCAGTGGAAAAGTACACATTTGTACCTTTTTATAACCTAATGTTTTAAAACGAAGGGTGTGGAGTAAACACAATTTAGAAAATATAATTTCAATGGATTATGGTACAATTATGTTCTCTGACTAAAGGTACTGAGATGTACCCTTGAGAGTACCACCCCAGTGACAAGAGGGTTACTGCCCCAGACACAGTTTCATGCCTTTATTTCTAAGAGTGTAGTGGCGTAATCAAATGCATTGCACTTAACTTTTTTTAATTGCTTCATGCACCTGCAAGTAGTCACATAAAGGTTTCACGGTGTAAAGCCAGACTTAATTAATAAAGCTTTGGGTTTTTTTTTTTTGGGCCCGGCCCCATGTTGTCTGCATTTTAGGCCTTGTGCCTACTTGATTTTTCAAAATTCAACAAGCTCTTTCACTTCTTGCATGGAGTTTTCATCTGAGGGGATATCCCATGGCAACCGCACTGGCAGAAGCTGGCAAACTCACACAAGCACATGCTGACACACACTCACACATATCCACAGATGTAAAACGCCATCATACATATGCATACACTCTTACACACACACTGTACCAGAAGCAGTAGACTGACTCCTCCCTGTTAGCCCCAGGCTCTTACTGTGGTGAAGCAATAATCATATCAGACACAGGTCGAAGCTTATTATCTGTGGCTCGATACCAGCCATGGGCTTTCCAGGGAACAGGGGCCCCAGCAACTGAATGAGAGAGAGAGAGACAGAGAGAGAGAAAGGGGAAAACTTGCCTCAGCTAGAATACTGGGACAGTTTCTTTTGGCTCTGTAATGCAGATGGAAGGACTAGTCAACTGGCCATTGGGACTGACTCTCCTCTGGATGTTTTGACTTCACCACTTCTGGCTGTTAGCTCTGCCATCCACTTGGCCAAAGGAGAGACACCATCACATCTCTCAGGTACAATAGTGCTCCCTCTCTTATCAAGCATTCCAGAGAACCACATTACTAATTGGTTCTGGGCTTTGGCGTACAGTTCTAGGAAACAACACTTATATTAGTATGAAACTTTTATATTATGGCTCTTTAAACTTCAGAGAAGAAATATCCATTTAAAGGTTCTAAAAGTTACTTAAAGTAGTTCTACTACAGCATCACTCCCTTTTTGACACATTGCAAAGGTGCATAGTATGTGAACAAACTGCTGGTTAGACCTGTCTAGAGTTCACCACTGGTGTTAGCTCCTATAACCGCAGTTATGTGGTGGTAGTACTACAGTGCAGTACTAAATTGATGGCCCATGTGAAGAAACTTATCTTATACCACTTACATAATCGGTGCCCGGTGCGTGCAAACTCATCACGGCCTTTCAGTACCTACAGTGGCCATGGTTGAACAACTAAGACAAAAATCCAAAGAAATACACTGATACTTTTTATACTGGGGCCACTTTGAATTGGTTTGAGTTTTGCCTCTTCGATTAAATCTGTAATGAGTGATGCTGTTTGAAGCCTGCCAAAAGGACAATGTAATTGCACGGGGGTTGACTGAGGATGATTCGAGAGTATTTTCATTCGAGCCAGAGAAACAGCTGTGCATTAAATGGAGATTACTTTCACCACCATATTTTGGTGAACGAAATCAATGTGTCTGTCACCAGTCGGTGGGAGTAAACAAAAACAAATGTATCTCCACAGTCATAATTTGGCCATAATTGCCATGTTTGTCAGCAAAGTGAACGGCTTACAAAAAGTCATTGGGCAGCTATGCATCTGTGGGATGGGAGGGAGGATTCATCAGGGGGAGCCATCAAGCAAATATATGAGATATTTCACTCTAATTTTCTTTCTTTGAAAACCGTAGAGTGTAAGAGAATGAAACAGCTTGGGCCATTAGGGCGAAGAGCATAAGGAATCTTGAAGTCGGATGCCTTTCTCAGAAGACTAAATTGCATTACAGAAAATGAGGGGCATTCAATGCATGACAATACTGAAGAAACTGTTGAAAGAATGACTTGAACGTGATGTTCGGGTTCCTTCAGCTTGGGTTCCTTGAGCTCAGCCTGGAGATGCCGGGTGCTGTAGAATAACCTTTAGATTTTTATGGAAATTAGAAACCCTCAGCTCACTGGAGTTAATATGCATAAAGTATAGGAATAGAGTTTTTGACATTAGGCCCCAAATAAACACTTTTCATTTTTCTCTCTCTAGCTGAATGATCTGAATTCCATCCACTGAAGAACATCTCAATAGACGAGAGTGAACAGTTGTTCCGTTGTTGTAGCGGAGTACTGGACTTTGTGAGTAAACCTCAGAGGATAGTAGTTGGACCGTGGTCCTGCCATGGGGAAGACGGGGCAGAGCACAGTGGACCTCAACTCGCCCTCAGAGGTCAAGCAGGCCGTGCCGTTTGAGGAGCTGAACCACAACATGACTCTTCCTGCTGAAGAGAAGAAACCGGACCTTCCTGATCGGGGAACCTGGAAGGGCAAGTTTGACTTCCTTCTGTCCTGCATCGGATATGCCATTGGCCTGGGGAACGTCTGGAGGTTCCCCTACCTGTGTGGCAAGAATGGAGGCGGTAAGAAGGATATCTTGCTTCAAGTTGAATGCTGGAGGGTTTGGATGCCCTTACGCATTGATCTGGGATAGGCTATTCAAATCCCAGACATATTACCCTTCGGCACTGCACTGTACCATTTTCTTTGATCTACACATTGGATTCAATTTGCCTTATTTAGTTTTATTTCAAGGCTATGAGATGAATTAGATCAGTGATTCACAGCCCTGCCACTATTAATTACATTTCATTTGCCTGAAAATAGGTGGATAACGTATTACAAATTTGCAAGGCAAATTCATGTAAAGTTACTAACCAATTAAAGTGTTTGCATTTTACTCTTAAGTATACGTATAACCTTAAGGCTGTGAGCGAAGTTTTACTGGTACTCAAACGTTTGCAGCTTTTCTCTTTTCATTTTCTTCATAAGAAGGAGAGTGCAGAGTTGTAGCACAACTGAGTATGACACCAAGTCTTAAACAGATTAGATCCTTCACTCAGAACAACAATACTTCCATGAAACAGCACTACCTGCAATTGGTCAACAATTAACCACTGATAATAAACTCAACATGTGCATTGATATTGTATATATAAAGCCTGAACCCATTCTCCAGTAAATACATTCCAAAAACTTCCAAAAACAACTTGAATAAAAGTACAAAAGTACTCAGTAAAAAAGAAATTAGTAAAGAAATGTTTAATAACTGACAAAATGTAACTGAGTAAAAGTTACTTTCCTATCAATTCATATCAATCCATTAAACGTTGACTTCAGTACATGTTTCTGGGTAAATGTACTTAGTTACTGCCCACCTCTGACATTGAGTAGACTTGCTATGCAATTTCTAGTAAACAGGGGTGCTTTGACCTGTTCATGGGCCCTGGGAGCTACAGGTGGTCATGAGCCCTATGTGTATAGGTACACACAGTGTCCAAAAACTTAACTTGTTTTAATGTAGGTGCACATATTGACGCCGTCAGTCAGAGACTCCAGCGCTGCCATCCATTACTGCAAAAATTTAAGCTCAGAACCAGACCGCTAAAAGCCATAGATGGTCCTGGTTGGAAATTAGCACATAGAAGGCAGTACATTCCCAAATGCTTTGCCAGATTCTGTTTTGAATTGTCTGTTGCACCTTTAATGGTGCTGCAGTTACTTTCTGGTGCCTGTAACTGCTGCGCTGGGCATGAAAAATGTTCATGATCCATTCATGTCTTGTATTTAATGCACTGAAGTAATGATAGACATCTGCTTTGGCATTTTCAGTCTTTGTAGTAAAAGAGCATTGTAAATACCAAATTCACAGAAAACTGATGGCGATGTTTTTTGGCTTCGGATGGGTAGAAAATCACATAATTTACAGGATGAAATCTCCTTTTAAAATGCTCACAGATTCATCTTTCAAATTCAAACACTGGCACCCTGATAACAAACTTAAGACTTGAGGTAACGGTTACTGTGCAATGACTGAATGACTGTAATTTCACTTAAAAAAAAATTAATTTATTTAAATATTCTTTCTCCATTTGATTGGGTAAGCCTGGTGATCAATCTGGTAGGCCTAGGTGGTGGAGAAGCAGTGGGACTCACCCCAGAGTGAGTTCCACTGTTCAATTTGGGGTCATTCAGGTCAGGGAATAGATAATTAATTCCTGATCTAATGTCAGGACTCTCCGTCCTACACATGTCCTTCTTCATCAGGCCCAATGCCACAATCCTGCTGCATAGGCTAGTGCCCTCTAAATATATTGCACCGACTGATTGATTTCTTTTGAGCTGCAAATCTGTGACTGACCAGTTCAATAAATAGCCGGCCATGGAAACTGCTGGGAAGCTACAGTAAGATTCACTCTCTTCTTCATGTAACATGAGAACAGAAATCTACTGATTAGCCTTGAACTTACCGTAGATGATTTTCTGATTATCTTTTTGAGAGATTTTTAAACAGTCTGATTTACACAACTGACTGAGGTACAGATATTGTATCAGTCATTAAACAAAATAGATAGAACAGGTGGATCAATCAGTGTTTTTGGGATCAATACTGATAACCAATCCCCTTTCAGCACAATCAGCCCATACCATTTCCAACTGAGCGTGGGGCTGGATGCCATAAGTGATTCTGGAGAACGACTGTTGATATTTGAACTCAACAGCAAAACAAACACACCTCTCAGTTCAGTAAATGGGACAAATCAACACTGACCTATTGGTTCTGTGAAAAAGCAAAAAATAAGTTAACGTTACCCACCTGTCAAGCAGAAACAGAGCAACCTCCTCATTACTTTTCAAGCCTTTCCAAACTCAGTGAAGCTGAATTCAGCTTCTTTTTCGCCAGCTTCTTATTCATATTTTCCAGTTACACGTTAGCAGTGCAGCAGTTACATTCTAGCATAACCATTAGAATAATCAGAGCCTACACAACCAGCGTACCTAACAGTCCTCAACTGTTAAGAGATAAATATCTTGTAGATGTACTGTTGATACATTACTTACATTAAGTATAAAGTATTGTTGATATATTACATGAAGTAGATTTAATATGATACTTCCAATAAGCGAAATCCAAACTTACTCAAGACCTAACCCTAACCCTGGCCCTCATCCTAACCCTAACCTTAACCTCAACCCAAAACCTAATCCTAACCCTCACCCTGCCCTAATCTTAGCTGTAAATTTAACCTCAACCCCTTAATCCTAATCCTAACCCTGGCCCTAATCCTAACCCTAACTTTAACCTCAACCCAAAACCTAATGCTAACCCTCAGCCTGGTCTTAATCCTAACCCTAACTCCAGTTAAAGAATGTTGTGAGCAGCAATAACAGCTTGTTGAGATGGTCTGTACATGTTTTGTTACATGGTTTGTTACATGTTCAGTGACCTCTCAGGTTAACATCTACAGATCTGAATTTGGACCCTCCAAATAAAGTGAAAGACAATTGAATTCAGCAGATTATAAACAATTTTATTCATGCAGTTAATTAAAAGTCTTGATAATCTGATTAATGTATTCACTGCTGCTACATCCTTGATATGTTGTTGATGTGTTACTGAGAATCTGTTGAGTGTTTATTTCATCTAAAAAGGACCATTTAAAATAAAGTGTCACTAACTGTGTTATTTACAGCTCTACACGTCCACACAGCGGCTCATTTAGAGCATAATAGGAGCCAAATATGTAAACATATACTTCAAAAAAATGTTTTTCATTACTGAAATAGATTTGGCAAGGTTGAAGTTGGCTTCCTATTCACCAGCTTCTTGATCAAATTTTCTAGTTTCAGGGCTCATATGTTTTACGTCACTGATCTCTCAGGATCGACTGAGTGAGAGACATATCAGCCGATCATTGATCACAAATTTGGGCTGAAAATATACCACTGCATAGCCAATCGATCCTTCCATCTCTAATAGATAGTAAAGTAGTACAAGATACTGTCTGGATAACAGAAAAATACTGTAATTTTCTTCAAATACTGTAACAAGCATGCCCAGGAATGCAGACAGATAAAAATAATAACTCAAAAGCAAAATCCACTAAATATGATGAGAAAAAATAAAATGTAGTTATTTAACTGCAATTAACCCGTTTTGCAGTAATCACAGAGTGCACATTCCAGTTGTTTTGGAGATCCCTCCATTAAACAACACATTTCTTTCTTCAACAACTTTGATGAAATATATATTGATTGGAAGTATGCATGATTTGCAGAATCAGGAGTGAACTGGATTTTCTTCACAGTAGGTGAGCAAGCAAATCAACGTTTACAAAATTGGTTTTATTATGCATTTATTTCATGGTGGCAGTTGCAAACAATTTTTTGATTTCAAGAAGGCTGCAGTTGTGCGGCCTCTTTTATCATAGTCATCTTTGTGGAGAGGTGTGAATTGTTTTCACCAGAGTTGGGAGAGTTACTTTAAAAAATGATTCCAATACAGATTACTGATTGCCTGTTAAAACTGTTATCCGTAACATAATCCAAATGATTACTATATTAAAGTAATGTAATTTGATTACTTTCCGTTACATTTGGCATACTTGTCTTTTTAAAGTCTAACAATTTAATAAAAACAACAGAAAACAGAAAAATAATTTCAACAAGATGAACCCTTTAACCCTTTAATCAACTGCATTGTTTACTGAAGCTAAATCTTATAGGTGATTTAATTGACAGGACGTTATATGAAATTCAAAAGGTCAGTCTGGTAGACATCTTCCTTTGAGACTCCTCATCAACAGTAATTATAAATGGAGGTCTAAACCCTAAACTCTAACTGACCGTTGTTTGTGTTCTATTTGCTGAAAGGCCCTGGTTCATGGGGCTTTATATTTATATCACTACATCATGCTTAGACTACAAATTGTTGATGGTCCATTTGCTTTCACTGATTAAGGTGATTTTTAAAAAGCATTCATTTCAGCTGAGAGCTGATTGTTTTAATCAACAGAGCCAGAGTAGGACTTGTTTTCCGACCATGATGAAGTTAAAATCAGACAGTTGAGATGTACAAGTATTGCAGCAAACTTTAAAACCCAAACCTAATTATCACAGGTAAAGACATATTGCCTCAGAGGGCATGAAATGGTGTTTATGGTCCATTTATGTCTTACTTTACTGTTAAATGTTTGCTTTGACATTTTCACAAAGCTCATACCAGCTGTAGTAAAAGAGCATTGTAAGTACCAAATTCGCAGAAAACTGACGACAACGTTGTTATACTTTTGTTTTTGGCTTTGGATGGGTAGAAAACAACATATTTAAGGAACAGATATATTTTTAAACATACCAAATTACGTCTTGTAACCTTAACTGGAGCTTCAAATTCAAAAACTGGCACATGATAAAGAACTGAAGGCTTGAAACAAATGTTATAAAATCTGTAGAGCACTGCCTCTTGTGTCAGCCAGCCAGACTGGATGATATCATAGCCAGATTCACATAGTTGCATTGAATTTCATAGGCTAATCTCTTGAGGCTGTTAGATTCTAATTTGAACTTCCGTTCCACCTTAAATAGTGCAATAGTTGCATGCTAGCACCCGTCCAGGCGTCTGAACAGAACTGCTGCATCATTTAAGGTGGAACAGAAAATGAGATAAAGTAGCTAATTTCAGCTTCATCTAATCTCTGCCCACTGTATGAGACTCAGTTACAGTCAACAAACCAGGGCTGTACCACTTGAGGTGGGGGCCACTAGTTTAACCCTCAAATTACTACATATATACATTTCAGTGTAACCTTTATAGTTTGTGTGTTCATATGCCTATATGCGATAGTTTATACATTAGCTCTCAGTAACCGCCTGAAAACTCTACTGGCCCACTGGGAATTCTCCCGAATCTACCCACTGTGCCATTTGTTGTCAGTAATGATGAATTACCCGTTGTAACATTTTTACACCCACAGTTCAAAAATTCTTAAAGAATTTTGGCAAATCATTGCTCACTAGCAGCTCAACACAGAGTAACAACATTTCACACACAGAGCCAATGCTGTCCTGGTTAATGGGATAACAGAGTTACAGGAAGAATATTTTATTAAATTGTGTTCAATTAAAAATGTTCCAGTTGAGTCCAATTCTGCTGGCGCAATGACCAACAGGGGGGCTACAGAAAGAAGTTAAAGGAAGTTTAAAGCAGCAACAAGTGAACATGAAGAGGTTAAATCCCCAGATACTAAAAGCTTAATTTTGAAACTGAAGACACACGAAGCACACTGAGATATTTACATGTAGAATAGGTCTTACCACATTAGTGCTGGGGCTGTTTTAGTGATTTCTTAATACCTTAAATTCCCAGGAACTACCTGCAGGCCAAGGCTTCCATTCCTCACTCATATGACACAGCTTGCATCTCCCAGTTTATATTTAAATGAGTAATTATTAAAAAATAAGCCTTAAGATGTAATAAGCCCAGGACTTTATAAGCCATAGGATGTTACATGCTTGGGACTTGAAAATGAAATATGCAAATTATTGTTGGTTGTATATGATGATATAATTGAATGTAAACATCAATATTTCATTGTGTTATTGAATTAATTAAAAGTTAAATGTTACAAAGTTAAATACTCTAGTGACATATTTACTCTACACTTCTATATGAGTGGAATATAAGATGCTCTTTTAAATACACCTTTAACTGAGAGCTGGACATTATCATTTTAGGAGCATTTCTGATCCCGTACTTCACTACGCTGATTTTTGCTGGGATTCCTCTCTTTCTGCTGGAGACGGCGCTCGGACAGTACACTTCAGTGGGTGGATTAGGTGTGTGGAAACTTATCCCCATGATGAAAGGTATGAAACACACACATAAACATTTTGAATAAAATCTACACTGTAAAACATTTATTGTAAAATTTACAGTAATTTACTGGCAGTAGAGTTGCCAGTGTATATTCACGGTAAATGTTTACAGTATTTTACTGTGTATTAAATTTCCTGTAAATTTACAGTACTTTTACTGGCAGCTGTAAATTACTGTGTTCTTGCATTGTCTTGTATGTTACTGTAAACTAACGCACTGTTCTAAATGCGCAATATTTTAAAATATGATCTGGTAAAATGACTAGGAATTTTACTGTAAAATACTGTAAATTAACAGCATTTTTTAATATACAGTAAAATACTTTTTATTTGTATTGAATGGTAAATATACAGTACTTTTCTGTAATTTTAATGTAATTTTGCTGTAACTTTTACAATAAATATTTTTGAGTGTAGTGACTGAACTTTGAATAGCGCTCAGAGAAATTGTACAGTGCTGGGAGTGTCTGGTGTGTGATGACTTAAGTATAAATAACATTTATTTTGATACTGATATAACATTAAAAGACTCTTGCCTAGTAAACCTTCTGAAAAAAAAACTATAAGGGTAAAAAATTTATTGCGAAAATGGTGTCCATCAATACATAGTTCAGCCCTCCCACCAGGGGATCCCCAAGACCTCTGCTACAATTAATATCCTGAATATAGCTTAGTCTCTCCCTCTTTTCCTCTCTCTCTCTTCCTCTCTCTGTCTCAGTTTAATGGACACAGCAACTCTACATGCAAAATAGCCAAATCAGTTATGATATAATAGGCAACAATAGACAGGAAAACGTGTTTAACAACAATTTCTTCATAAAATTCATATTTGCTGTCATATCAAAGCTTCATAACTCCATTTTTTCAGTTTAATATTATTCACCATTTGAAAGCATCAGCTGCCCTTTACACTGTCTGAACATCCATGATGTACCAATATAAATACTTGGGATAAAATCTTGTCACATTAATGTACCTTTAAAGTTAAATAGTTTTTTTGTTTGGCTCATTTCCACAGTTACCATTTTGGATATATTAGTATATGTATAATTTTACAAAACCAATGATTTTAGTGAGCTTTCTGTCTCTCTCTCTCTCTCTCTCTGTCTCTCTCTCTCTTTCTCTCAGGTGTAGGTCTGGCTGCTGCAGTTTTGTCCTTCTGGCTCAACATTTATTACATCATCATTATCGCCTGGGCTCTCTACTACCTGTTCAGCTCCTTCAGATCAGTAAGTCCTGCCGCTTTCTTTGATCACTAATGGCTCATTCATCCTCAGCCCATCTATTCATTTGTTACTTTGAGTGCTGAAATGCATTTTAAAGTGTGTTCACTTGTTCACTTGTCCATTCACTCAAATATGAATGAGCTGATCTGGATGATTTAAGAGGAAATAATGATTCTGATTTTTAAACTTATTCCATTTTTTTGCTCCACGCAGCACAATGTCCTGTTCTTGTTATTCTGAAAAGGGAGTTATTTCTCCAGCTCCGGCAGCCATTGTTGCTTTCATGGAGTTCCCTATCTCCCTGTTTCTCGCTCCGTTCCTCGCCACCCCCTTGACCCGGCTCTTTGTGGCAGTCTCTGCTCTAGAGTGCACTTTAAAAGCCGCTGGAGAAATAATAAGCGTCTGGGTGTTTTTGTGCAGAGCGGAGCACTCGGCGAGGGCTCTCTGCGTCATGGGAATAAAAACTTTCACTCTTCGCTGCAGAACACAGACTTTTAAACAAGCTTCAAATAGCACTCTTTTGGACTTAAGTCTGTTCCTTGACTTCTTCATTCTTTATTTATTTTTTTATCTACAGCTTATGTACAGTAGTAGCTCTGCTATTTTTGACAGTTTTCTCTCAACACTCATCTTTCCACTTTCTCTGATGTTTTATCTATTCTCCAGCTTAGTGGTTCACAGTCCCAGTCCTGGGAACTCAATGTAAAGGCAATTTTGTGTTATCGACACTCTATACCACGTGTTGGGCTCCAGTCCTCGTCCTCGCTAATCTCCGCAGCACTTTGGCCCGGGAGGTCCCCAGTTTCACATGCCTACTCTTCACTATGACTGATATAAACCTCTATATCTTTATTCCATTATACTATAAAGGGAGATTATTTACTTTAATGATAAGCGATAAAAGTACATAGATCACTGGAAGTGAATAGGTACATCAACCTGTACTAGCATTCACCAGAAGCATAAACAAACTAATGTCAGTTACTTCTATCAACAAAACTAAGTACCAAGATGATCCCATTGAACGTTGTAGATGCCATAGACATACTATGCATTTTGTTACACATTTAACTAGTGATTCATTGTGTTCACTGGTATGAAGAATGCATTGCGTGCCCTCAAAATCACTCTAGAATTCTGTTTTACAGTTTACACTAAGACGTATGTAAAAAAGCCCTAAAACACAAATAGAAAGCCACTTAAGGTCATGTGTTACTGTGATTTTATCACGGGCAAGGGTGTTGTTAGGCATGCAGAGTCAAAACCCCTCTACTGTGGTAAAATCACTGTAATGGATGGTCTCAAACCTCCTCTAAGAAATGCAGTTCATTTAGAGTACCCAACTATGGACTGCTGAAGGAAGACAAGAACTTTGTCACATATCATTTTTGTCATATAATAATGAAAACATTATTTCATTTTTTTTTTACTGTAGAAACCATTTACTCATCAAATTGCAAAGATGAAAGTTCATTTCCGCTACTTCCTCTAAGAGAGTCCTAACCAAAAAATGACATTGTAAGCATGTAAGACTTTCAAATAACATATACTTTACTTTCTATATTGCAGTAGAGTGAACATTCAGTAACTACTTATACTGAAAGCCAAACACTGAATACTCTTGTGGCTAAATTTAGCCTGTTTTAACCTTTTGTCTTCTAGCTCAGTTGTTAGATAATAAGATATGAGCCCCACAGTTTATACAAAACCGAGTTTTTACTTCACAGATCAGTATACTTTGTGGTCCATGTGAAGAGAGTTCCAGCCCCAGTTGTTAACAGCACCCTGGTTTTAGTTAGTGGCTCAGCCAATCAGATTTCCTTTCCCATCCATTCATTCATCCATTTAACTTCGCTTATCCAAGTAATTCCTTTCATTGTATTCCTCTTTATTGCAATTTCCTCACTATATTCTTAAAAAACTAAAGGTGCCACAAAGATTGCACCCATGTCTTCCACACTTTGTGTGCAGTTACACATTTCTACCAAATCCTCAAATCAGAGATATTGTAGCTTTAAAAAACTTTTTAATTGAAAGTTTTTTAAACAATATTTTTTTTATGGGATATGCAAGTATAAAGAACCTCCACATAATATAGTGGCTGTGATCTGGCTGGCTAATATATTATTATTTTTCTTCTATTTTACTCATTTTAACTTTGCCTATTCCTCTCTAGTACTGCTTTTATTGTTTAAGCAATGCTGTTTTATGTCCGCTGTTCATGTCCATGGTGCTATGTGCACAGCTTCTAATGTGTTCTGTAGCTAGGTTTCTTGTTCTGTAGAGCTTTGGGTATTAGAAAAATGCTACATAAACCAACTTCATTATTATTATCCAGTTTCAAATCACCATCTCTGTCTCTTTGTAGGAGCTGCCTTGGCAGAGCTGTGATAACCCCTGGAACACTGAGAACTGTTTTTCTAACTACAGCCTGCCAGACACCACCAACCTGACCAGCGCGGTCACTGAGTTCTGGGAGTGAGTGAAGTCTGATCAGCCTTGTCATGATGAATCAGTAGCCAAATTTCATATTTTGCCAAAAAGAAGTACACAACCTCAGCAGAAAACTAGTCATTTTTAAATATCACATTTTCCTACAAGTGTTGACGCAGCTACTTAATATTTGATTAAAAATAATATAGAAATTGCCCAGGTTTGGACACCCGACATCAGTATTTAGTAACTCCTCCTTTTGGCAGGTATCACAGCTTGCAAATGCTTGTTGTAGCCAGCTAGGAGATTTTCTGTTCTTGTTTTTGGGAGTTTTTACCCACTCCTGCTTGCAGAATGCTTCTATGCTAGGTCTGTAATATTCTTGGGCCAGCTTGCATGTGCAGCATGTTTAAGATCTACAGACAGATTTTGAATGATGTTCAAGCCAGAAGCCATTCCAAAAGCTTCAGCTTGCATTTGTTGAAGTAGCTCATGCTGGATTCTGAGGTACGTTTTGAGGTACGCATTGTCCTGTTACTGAAGGCAGCCTCTTTTCAGCTTCAGTCTCATGACTGTCTGTGTCACATTTGCTCTTAGAATTTGCTCATATTTAGAGGACTCCACTCTTCCCTCTATCTGTGTAATGCCTCCTGTGCCACTGGCTGCCACATAACCCCAAAGCATAATAGATACAGTTAGCAAGGTGTTCTTTTCATCAAATTCTTTCTCCACACATACCTTTGGTGACTGTGGCAAAAGAGTTCCATTTTTACTAAGTAAAAATTTTTACTCAGTCCACTGCGTTTATTTCCAAAATGCCTCTGGCTTATCTAGAGGTAGTTTTAGGCATTGACCTTTGTAATGAGGTCGCAGGTAAGGTTTCCTTTTGATGACTCATCATTGTAGATAATTTTTGCAAGCAGCACTGCATAGCAGAATGATGCACCTTCACCTTGAAATATACAGCATGAAACTTATGAGAAAGAAAATTTTCAGGAAACACACACATATTCTACACACACTTGGCCATGTAACTGCTGAGCAACCAGTTGACCAATTACTTGTGGGCTCCTAAAAGTGATTGCTTTTCTGATTGTAATTCCTACACTTGTTAACCCAATTTCGATGTATATATTCTCAAATTAAAACTAAAAGTCTGCACTTTAAACTCATATTAAATTTTTAATTCACAATTAAAACCTTAATATGCTGTGATAGACAGCTAAATAATAAAACCTGTATGTGCTGTCTATGTGTGTCCCACCAGGAGAAACATGCACCAACTGACCAATGGCCTGGAGGAGCCGGGGGAATTGCGCTGGCCACTGGCTGGAACTCTGGCCCTGGCCTGGGTCCTGGTCTACTTCTCCATCTGGAAAGGGGTGGAGTGGACCGGAAAGGTATAACTGCCAGTGCCTCCTACACTACATATGGCCTTGTTTTAAACTGTAGAATTCTCTTGATTTCCTTCTCTCTTCCCATCATGTTTATTCATTTGTATGACCTACAAGTTTTTTCATTGCTACACTGAACAAAGTGCTGCATTCAGTTTACTTGATTCAAATGTCTGTCATTTCTATATGATTACAATATATTACATGAATGCAGCACCCTTCATTTTATTTGTGTGGCAATAACTGTGTTGGTAATACATTTTACTCATGTAGAAATGATGAGTACATTTAATGCATCACTTTTTTACAGCGTAAATAATGCGATTAATCCAGAAACACTGCAGCCCACCAAGCCATAATGCAAGAGAACATTCAAATAGGAGAGAAAATCATTCCCTTCTTGTTGTCAGAGGATAATTCGATCTTAATATGAACTGCGTATGTGGATTAAATTAACTCTCCAATGGCCCACAGCCTTGATGGACATTACCAATTAAACATGATCATTAACCTACGATGGGCAAATCATGTTCCTATGCTCTCTGGAACAAATCATCATGGAACCATAGCCGTCCAAACATCTGAATTATACTGTCTGCCAAATAGCCTTCATGTTGTTCCTCTCTCCATTTCCCTCCCTTTATTACTCCCCTCAGGTGGTGTATTTCTCTGCCACTTACCCTTACTTCATGCTCTTCATCCTGTTTTTCCGAGGGGTCACTCTCCCTGGCGCTAAAGATGGTGTTCTCTTCTACATCACCCCTGACTTCAAAAAGCTTCTGAGATCAGAGGTAAAGCTGGCTGATGTGTGTTATTTCTGGACACATGTAATATGTCTCAACAGTGAGTAGTGTGCAATGAGTAACAAGGGTGTAAATACTTCAACACACCATACTGACATTATGAAGCATGAAACCTACAGGAAAGAAGTTCTAAGAAGTAGATTCGTCTGCCCACATAAAACACAATATAAACAATATACCATAAATATTTGCCTTTATTACAGCATCTGTTTTTGGTAGTCTTGCTTTTAATTTTTTTTTAAAATCCACAGGGATATTTACCTCCAAAGTTCAGTCTTAGAAGTTGGTTGCATTTTATGCTTGTAATAACACATCCCAAACACATTCAGTTATGTTGAGGTCTGGACTCTAGGGTGGTCAGTCCATTGTTCTAATTAACACAAGCAGCTTCTTCATTTGTTTTGAAATTTTCTTCTTTCATTTTCTCAGTAACAGCTTCTTGATAACCACACATTTTTAGATCTATAGCACTGAGTTGTCTTCTCACAGTGGAAGGATGGACAGAAACAACTGTGGATTTTTTGAGATCTGAAGCAAGAGTGGAGCTTGATTTTCTCCTCTCTCTCAAAGATGAAAGTTCTGTTTATCTGATGGGGACAGTTTTGGTGGTCTACCAGGTTTTTAGGTGTCCCATTTTCTCTGTATCTTACCATCACTTTTTGAACTTCCACTTCCATTAACTTAAATCTAAACGCCTCAGAAATATCTCATGAAAACGAACAACTTGTATTTAATGGCTATTTTCACTGGAAAGTAAATAAACAAAAAATGGTCTCTGACCTTGGCACAGTGCTGTACATGAAAACATTGAACGCTTAATCAACCATCCTGCTTACATTCCTTAAAAGTGTAAAGTTCTCACTTTCGTCTTGCTAAACTATTGTAGTTATGGTTTTTACATAATTAATTACATAGTTAATAAGCTAATTAATTATGTTTACATTTTTTACATTATGTTTACAAAATGTAAACATTATTAATAAACTAATTAATTATGTTTACAGTTTTTTTCCGTTCTATATCGACAGGTTCAAGTCTGCACTTCTGTTCTTTTCCATTTGTTATGTTGTCACAAAAATGGTTCTTTATCCAAAACAAGACTCAAGACTGCATACAACAATAACTTTTCATCAAATTCAAGTCAAAATATTTCCTTGTCTACTTACAGATACAGACTTTTACATAAAGTTTAAAATCTACCGTTTCCACACAATTTCTCCACTTGTGTTCTACAAGAGATAATTAACCCTTTATACAGGGTCTACAATTCTTTTATCACTCTCATTACTACATCCCTTATATTTGGTTCAAAGTAGTTATTAAATAATTTAAAGGAGCTTATGAATAATAAGTTTTCTTAGACTTCTTGCTATCTATAGAACTGGCAGTAATAACCTCAACTTCTAAGGATTAATATGACTGAAATAACTGAAACACCCCAGCCAACACATGGAGATAGTATAACTTAGATCTCTCTATGTGTTCTTCAGGTGTGGCTGGATGCTGCCACTCAAATCTTCTTCTCTTATGGTCTGGGTTTGGGCTCTCTGATCGCTCTGGGCAGCTACAATCCCTTCAATAACAATGTCTACAGGTACATCCCTTCGTCTTCAGTCTCAGAATTACTCTATACATCAATGCAGATCACATTTGGGTCATGCAGTGTCAGATTTTGGGTTCCACATTTAACAATATCATGGGCTATATTATGTAGATCATAGGATTAAACATATATATTCTTACCTGAACGTAAGATGCAACTGCAGATAATAATAATTTGTTATCAATTTGTAAGTCAACTGAACAAAAAACAACTGTTTTTTTTTTTTTAGTTATTATCTAGAGATGCTAAGATCTACATGCCACACAGTTATAGTGTCTTAGACATAAAATCATGAGCTTTTAACTAACCTGCATACTAACCGTGAGACTTCTCCTCCATGTTGTAGAGATGCTGTCATCGTGTGCTGTATAAATTCCTTCACCAGCATGTTTGCCGGCATTGTCATCTTCTCCATTGTAGGATTCATGTCCTACATCACCAAAAAACCTATCCAGGAGCTCGCTGCTTCAGGTAAGAGTAACACTGTCCAACAGCACACACACACAATGCAATCTGACCAGCCACTTTGTTAAGTACACCTCCTTTTATCTACAATCTTTGACCATTTTATCAGCTCCACTTACCATATAGGTGCCATTTGTAGTACAATTACAGACCGAAGTCCATCTGTTTCTTGGCATACTTTATTAGCCCATTTTACCCTGTTCTTCAATAGTCAGGCCCCCCTAGGACCACCACAGAGCAGGTATTATTTATTATTTGGGTGGTGAATCATTCTCAGCACTGCAGTCACACTGTTGTGGTGGTGTGGTGTTGTGTTAGTGTGCGTTGCACTGGTATGAGTGGATCAGACGCAGCAGTGCTGCTGGAGTTTTTAAACACTGTGTCCACTGACTGTTCACTCTATTAGACACTTCTACCTTGTTGCACCTTGTAGATGTAAAGTCAGGGTCACTGCTGCCCATATATCCGCTGTTGGCTGGATATTTTGGTTGGTGGACTTCTCTCAGTCCAGCAGTGACACTGAGGTGTGACGCTGAGCACTGTGCAGAGAATGATCCACCACCCAAATAATACCTGCTCTGTGGTGGTTCTGTGGGGGTAATGAACATTGAAGAACAGGGTAAAAGGGGGTTATGTATGCAGGAAACAGATGGACTACAGTCTGTAATTGTAGAACTACAAAGTGCACCTATATAGTAAGTGGAGCTGATAAAATGGACAAAGATGTAGATGCAAAGTTGGTGTACTTAATGAAGTGGTCAGTCAATTTATATTTGATAGCTATTTGACATGCATTACTGATGATAAAAAGGCATTTGTGACTTTTCTAATGCTACAGCAATTTAGCTATTTTTTGCAATTGCTGAGTGATGGTCAGTGTTGGTCTGAGAGTGAGTTTGCTATGATTTTAAATATCAGGTCCAGGTTTAGCATTCCTGGCATATCCCCAGGCGGTCACTCAGCTGCCCATGTCCTCCCTGTGGGCCATCCTGTTTTTCTCCATGCTTTTAATGCTGGGACTGGACAGCCAGGTAAGATGTGCACACTTACACACAAACACAAATCTACACCATACATAAACAATAATTATACATAAAGAACAACTACGAAACTGAAAGTTCAAGTTCTAAAATCTGATTGGATGACCCATGTTCAAAGGTGTTTTCTTATATAAAGGTATCTTTAGATGTTTATAGTATTTTGGGAATTCGGTGAAGAAGAACTTTCTGTTTACATTGTTTGTCAAGTTATCTACCTTGATGTTTGAGCTCCATTTTTGAGATATGAATTATGTATATTAATTTTATTAGACCTTAATTCTCAATGTTAACAGCTTTCAGAGTCATTTAGAATTATCTACAGACCTGTTTGTTGTTCTAGACACATCCAACATTTCTTCATTTTCATTTACAGCTTGCTAGTGTTCTACTAACTGATTGCAAACTTTGACCAGCAGTGAACACACACACATGAACACACACATCTACTGAATTCTGTATTAATGTGACAAGTGCAGCAAACCAGTGATCTGTTTATGAAATAAACTTTGATCATTGTGTTGCTTGGCAATTATAGCTTACTGTTAAAAACTGTATTAAGTGGAGGAAAAGTGTATTGTAATTATTATTATTGACAATAATACATTTAATTATGTATTGAACATTGGCATTTTTAATCATATTGTATTTTGTATACATCTATTTTATTCATCTATATCTATTTTATAAGACCCACTCAAGGTTATGCGTTACAGTGATTTTCACCACAGTTAAGTGGGTTTACTTAACCTTAGCTCAACAATGGTAAAATCACTGTAATACACAGGGTCAAGTGCCTCATTGCTTTATTATGACATCACTGTCTCAGCACAGTATATAGATGACAAAATAAATGAATGAATGATCTCCACAGTTCTGTACTGTGGAAGGTTTCATCACCGCTCTGATAGACGAGTACCCCACTGTTCTGAGAAAGAGGAAGAAGGTTTTCATCCTCATTGTCTGCATTATATCCTTCCTCATTGGCTTGTCCAACATCACACAGGTGAGATGCAGCCCTGCAGACTTTCCACTTTGTGTGTCTGTGATACATTCCAATATAACAGACTAACAGTCACTTTTTTATGTAATTTGATCTGATAACTAGTGTAGCTCAGGTTTCTAGGTGTTCTTGTACAGAACAGTAGTTGCAAAAGTCAAAGACCACCCATCATTTATTTAATTTCCAATCAAATTGGCCAGTAAGTGTGAGTTACTGATTTTTCAAGAGATATTTCTGAGGAAAATTAGATTTAATCCATGTACACAATGAAAAAGAAAGTCAAAGGAAAATAAGTGCAGATAAATTTCCAAAACTGGCGTTAAAAAAAAATTAAAAGATACAGACAAACAACTGTGCAAGACCAAAACTGTCAACATCAGAACTTAAAGCATTCAGAGGAGAAAATCAAGCTCCACTCTTGCCTCACATCTGAAAAAATCCACAGGTGTTTCTGTCCATCCTTCACTGTGAGAAGACAACTCAACACTGTGAGTCTGAAAGGATGTGTAGCTGTAAAGAAGCTCTTACTGAGAAAAGGAAACAGACAAAAATGAAGAACATTTACATATCAAACAAAGAAGCTGCTGGTAATCTCATAACAGTGGACGGTCCAGCAGTGAAAAGCAGAAAATGTAACCAACTTCTTAGACTGAACTTGATATTCTATTTAGTTGTTGAGGCTTCATTTTCTTTTAAATACATATTTTGTCTTTATTTTTCTAATGATATAAAATGAGTAAATTCTACACTGTAGCATTAAATGGAAATAATTAAATAAATGAAGGGTGGACGTTCTAAAATACTTTGTTATATTTTTGTATTTTGTATATATGTTTTTTTTTGTGCAAGCAGAATAAAGAAAATAGAACAAAAAACATCTACATTCTATTCTATTCTATTCTATTCTATTCTATTCTATTCTCCACTGACAGACATGGTTGCTTCTTCTTTCAGGGTGGCCTGTATGTGTTTAAGCTGTTTGACTATTACTCAGCCAGTGGGATGTGCCTCCTCTTCCTGGTCTTCTTTGAGACGATCTCCATAGCCTGGTTTTATGGTATAAAGCTCCCAATGATCAACCACATTATTACATTGCCGCAGCCAATTTAACCTGATTCAAATGTGTTCATCATTTCCACATGAAGTACTTTAAATTAACACAATTATTGTCTAATAAAAGTTAACTGCAATACACCGTTTTGATGGAATGTATTTTGGTTCTGACACTGGTTTTCAGCAAAGTACAATAGCACTATAGTGTCAGATAAAAATGGCTGGACAAATTATGTGAACGATTTAACCACTTAACCAGAAATGGGTGACTGAAGAAACTGACCAAAATTACAGTGAACAGCCTGCAGACCTTCAAGAATACAGCATGATTCTCTTTGTAATCTTCTTCAATGACATACAGAGTCTGCAGAGCTAACTGACATTTCTTTCCTTCTCTGCACTTCAGGAGCAGATAAGTTCTACAATAACATAGCGGACATGATCGGCTACCGGCCGTGCAACTGGTGGAAACTCTGCTGGCTCTATTTTACGCCACTAATCTGTCTGGTATGGAAAATATACTTTATGAAAATGACCAATGCAATGTTTATTTATCAATATATATTAATCTAATGCTGCTGATATGGACAATACACTCTGTGTGCATGGAAAAGCTATGCAATGCAACAGTTATTTGTTTACCAATATACATTCACTGGCTTCCTTATTAAGCACCTTTGTTTCTACACTCACCATGCATTCATCAGCCCCACTTACCATATAGGTGCACTTTGTACTTCTACAATTGTAGACTGCAGCCTGTAACTGTAGAACTACAAAGTGCAAATAGTAAGTAGACAATAAGTGTAGATGAAAAGCACACTTAATATATATTTATCTAATCAATCTGGATGGAAAGTATACTCTACATGCATGACAACAAGCTCTTCAGCAAAATATATTTATCTGATCTGTCAGGTCTGTTTGCAATGCTGTGCTACTGTCATATATGCTATGGATGCCATAGCATTATATAATGAAGATCACATTTGTTCACTCACTAATTTATTCATTCACTCAGTCTTCTTCTGTCCATCCCTCCATCCATCTGTTTATCCATCCATCTATGCATCCATCCATCTATCTGTCCATTCTTCCATCCATCCATCAGTGTATTGATCGCTTCTTTGGTGCAGTTGATGACTCAGTAAAGCTGCCTCTTGTGTTTTCTCTGCGTAGGGGGTTTTCACCTTCAGTGCCATAGAGATGACCCCTCTGACTCTGGGGAAGTACGTGTACCCGGCCTGGGGGCAGGGCATCGGCTGGCTCATGGCCCTCTCCTCCATGGTGCTCATCCCAGGATACGTCATCTACATGTTCTTCAGCACCAAGGGCAGCATACGCCAGGCAAGGCTTATTTTAGGGCCTGTTCTATCGATCTGTGGACACACACAGCTGATAAACACCCAGGCTTCCACTTCTTGTGCTCCTCTTATGATATCCTACTCTCTTTTTCCCTCTCTTTGCTTTACAGGCAAGTCTTGGTGCTCAGTTCCAATTTTTGGGTGTTTTTTTTGTCAGACCGGATTTTCTTACTTTGATCTTTCACATCATTCACATTTGAAGTGGCCAATAATTGTAACCATTTTTAATCTTTTATTATTATTTTTTTTTTATTGGCAGCCTAAAGCCTCAGATTCTGTTCATTCCTTCTGTCGTATGTGCTCTATAACACGTTGAATAAATGATCCAATTAATAACTTGGTTCAAAGGTGTACATCATTTCCACATTAATCTCATATGTGACATAAGTTGTGTCTTTCAGTTTTGGCCACAGTTTTCTGATGTAATATATTTTATTTATGTGGAAATTATTTGAATCATGTAAACTTAATGCATCACTTTTTTGTGTCTGTTTCTTCAGCACTAATACCAAGCGATACTTCTTTCTATCCACCACAGCGCTGGCACAAAATGACCACGCCCACTGAGGAGATCCAGGCAGAGAAGGACGTCACAGGGCATCAAACAAACATTGGCGAAGCTTCCGTCTGACATCTTTTCCTGTCCCGAGTTCAGAGAAGGCCATTTGGGAAACTAAAGAAAAGCATCCTGGCTAACAGAACAGCACCAGCACTGCTTCCTTCTACACATCTCTTTCACTGTGAGCTGGAGAGAGTCTACAAAAAGACTAAACTGAGCTGAATACACACTCATGCCTATTTTCCAGTCACCTTCAATTCAAAGCATTTGCGTGACTCGCAGTGGGCAGACTGCCAGTGTTTAATTTGAATGTATAAACCAATTTCTCTGCGACATGGACATGCAATTACAAAATATATCCGTGCAGGAGAGGCATTTTTCAAGCTTTGACCTTTTTTCGTGAGCGTGTAATGGATGGAGTGATTCTGGGCAACATCTTCAAAGACTCAATGTCATCTAAATTATACACAGCTTAGCACATTTTGAAAGACTGCATGACATTTGGGCCATACCCAATACACAACCACATAAAACAGCCACATTACTGTGATAGTATGAAAGTAATCAGTGGTGAACCTTTTATTCATCTATCCATGCCCCACCCACAAATGTGGTTCTTTATAGCAAAGTTATTTTACTTACACCACAGTACATAACATCGATATAACCAGTGAGAGATGTTTGACGTTGATAAAACTGAAACATTGGGGATTATCTTGATACTTATTTAAATAAATATTTTATCCCCCCAAACCTCCTGCATGTTTTTTTACCACTCCACCACTGGTGGCTAGTAAATGGGATATCCTCGCGTGTATACCTCATTGTTGCATGTGTTTTTTTCTTGTTGTAGTACCAAACTGCCTGCCACTACACATCATAGTAAAACGACAGTCTATGATTGGCTCTTTTCTGTCAAGGCAGGTGGATCTTGGCCACATTGCAGAGAATTTCAGTCAAAGACTTTTTGAACATGAAGCGCATTGCCTCTTGTGCTTAAGGCCAGAAGAATACTTATCCCAGGTATGCAAATGCTCGTAGTGCTCTCAGCGTAACAGCAAGAGGTGCTATAGTGACAGCGAAGCTTGCTTGTCCTGCTAGCATACTTTTAACCATTCAACTCTCATGGGAGAGACTCTCAGAGAGCTAAGAAGTGATACATCATCCCCTGTTCACTCCAGCGGGACAAATAAATCAGCACACGTTCCTCTGTTGTCCCATGTTTAGTTGTTTTGGCTGTTGGTATAACAGTAATTCATGTTCACAGATGCTCTAAAGCTCATCGATTGACCCTTTGAATACTGAGTGTTTTAACCGTAATGTAAAATGCGTGCAATGCATTGGGCAGACATTGTCATTTGGTTTCATGTTGAGTATGTTTCTGACCTAAAAAGAGGCTCGAAGCATTTCTTAGGGTGCAGGTCAATGCATTTAACGCGAGACGTAAGACAAGGGAAATGTCATATATACCACTAAATAGAAAACTGTTTTTCATGGTCAGAATGTGATAATACTTGTGTGGAGTGTTGTACAGGGCCAGGTATTCAAACACAACCAAATCTAGCCTTTCCTCCATGTTGGATGAGTGATTAAATAAAAGGGTGACACTTTATTTTGAGTGGTCCTTTTACAAACTCAACAGACTCTAAGTAACGTGTCAAAAACATATCAGGGTTAGGATTAGGTTTTAGGTTGAGATTAAGGTTAAAATTAGGATTAGGCCAGGGTTAGGGTTAGGTGTTGGGTAAGGTTAGGTTTTGCTTAATGGAAGTGACATATTAACAAAAGATCTACTTAATGTAAATAATGTATCAACAGAACATCTACAAGATATTTACTTCAGTGTATTCAGATGCTTCACTACTGCTACTTCACTGATATGTTGTTGATGTGCTACTGATAATCTGTTAACAGTTTAATAATCATCTGCTAAGGGCCACTCCAAATGAAGTGTTACCAATAAAAGGTATTCTTAATGTTGAATGGACAGCTGTGGGCATAAGGTGCTCTTTCATGGGTTCTCTGCAAAAAAAGTTGAAGGTTTTTAACTTAAATGTACAGTTTAATAACGCAAAGACTGCTACACAGATGAAAAGAGAATTTTCAGTTGTTTTCAGTTGTTTTTCAGTTACTCCAAAGACGACAATGAAAAAAAGAGAGTTTGAAAATGATACTACTGTTAGCATTGTGACATACTGTCACTGTCATTTCTGATCTGCATTGTTTTGATTAGTGACAAAAACACAGTCCAGTTCGGTAGCCTAGCATTTTAAATTGGGAACTCAACATTATATAGTGACAAAAAACAAAAAATGGTCCCATTTGAAAATTCTGACAAATCAAATCAAATCAAATCAAATCAAATTTATTTGTATAGCGCTTTTTACAACTGATGTTGTCACAAAGCAGCTTCACAGAAATCCGTTTAGAACAAAGTTTCAACATGAAATGTAAATCCTCCAGGTGAGCAAGCCAGGGGCGACAGTGGCAAGGAAAAACTCCCTCAGTTGAGGAAGAAACCTTGGGAGGAACCAAGGCTCACATGGGGGGAGCCATCCTCCTCTGGTCAAACTACGTACAAAATTATTATTCTACTAATATTAATAGTAATAGTAGTAATAGTTAGGAGACTTCAGTGTAGAGTGGGCAGCCAGTCCAAGGCAGGTGGCGGTGACTGGGTTGTGGGTAACTGGTCTGAAGCGGGTAGCCGGAGAGCTCTACAAACAATCATCCAGCAGTGTCCGGCCGGACAGGTGAGCAGTCGTTTTCTCGGAAGAAAGGTAGGGAAATGGAGTTAGTTTAGTTCTGTATGGGTGTATGTATAGTAGTATGTAAAACATTTCCAGAGTGTGGCTAACGACTCCGGCAGATCTGACTATAACAGCTTAACTAAAAGGAGAGAACCAAAAGGGCACACAGACACGGGAGCACCCTGAAACAATCTGGCATTCCTCCGCTCCACCGTCCACAAACCTGAGTGATCGCGTGTGAGCGGCGGGGCGACAGCACCAGTCTCAGTTTACTATAATTCCCTGCGTCCATGGACCCCTGGATCTGCTGCCTTTATCCAAGGGGAAACATTAGCTACCAAAAGCTAAACTAAACAAATGAGTTTTCAGCCTAGATTTGAATATTGCGACTGAGTCTGAGTCCCGAACATTTTCTAGAAGATCATTCCAGAGTTTGGGGGCTTTATAAGAAAAGGCTCTTCCCCCAGATGAAACCTTCTGAATTCTGGGAACTATTAAAAAGCCAGCACTCTGTGATCTGAGTAATCGTGGTGGCTCGTAAAGGGAAATAAGGTCTTGCAGGTACTCAGGAGCGAGCCCATGTAGGGCTTTATACGTCAATAAAAGAATTTTGTAATCTATACGGAATTTTCTAGTTTTAGTGAGAACCCTGGCTGCAGCATTTTGAACTAGTTGAAGTTTACTTAAATTCCTGCTGGTGCATCCTGACAGTAATGCGTTACAGTAATCTAGCCTTGAGGTAATAAAGGCATGTACTAATGTTTCTGCATCGTGCAGCGATAAGGCATTTCTTATTCTGGCGATATTGCGAAGATGTACAAAAGCTGTCCTAGTGATGCTGCCTATGTGTTGATCAAATGATAAATCTGGACCGAGTATTACACCAAGATTTTTTGCTGCTGAACCTGGTATAACTGGAAAGTCAGCGAGATTTAAAGTTAAATCTGATAATTTATTTCTTGCCACTTTTGGACCCAGAAGGAGAACCTCTGTTTTGTTACTGTTTAGGAGGAGGAAGTTACGCGACATCCAACCCTTCACATCTTTTACACAGTCCTCTATTTTCTTTAACCTGTATTTGTCATCAACCTGTATTTGTCATCAACTGATCTGTGAACTACACATTTCTCATTAGGATGAATTAGATTTTTGCCAATGTTCTGTAAAGCTTGTTCAACCTAGCAACAGGACGCATTTGTGGGTAGAGCATGGATAAGCACCACATTTGCTTGTAGTAAAAGGGCTTTTTGACCTAAATCTGTTCAAATGAACACCACTGAATATATATATGTATGAATGTCTGTGTATGTATATTCAGTAGCATTCATTTAAACAGATTTATTCCACCTTCCATGAATGTTGTAAAGACTGTAAGTTAAGCTGTTGATTTCTGATCATAATTTTGTACATATTCTAAAGGTTGTCAATGGTAAGACTGATTAACCCTAAAGACGTGTTTTCATAGTTATGTTGTGCAAGTATTTATAGCTGGTCCTTTCAAACAGGGTATGCACAATAAAACACTATAAAGATTTTATTTCAGTCTAAACGAATCATTATTCTGCTTGTTGTGCTCTCAAAAGTGCTACAGTCTCACAAATGACAGAAACAACATTCTTTACATTATTGCTCTGTGTATCAAAATAAGGGATTTTATCCTGTTATACTGAGACATTTTGCTGTTTTCAATAGGCAGCTGCCAATCCTAGACTGTCATTACTTAAAAGGATTGTTATTGAAAGAGTAATAACAGAACAAAGGTCTCTGATTAATAAGTACTCGATATGAAGTAGAATATATAATCAGCTCTGACAGCATCAGCTGCTGAATGAACAACGTTTTGTAATCATCCAGTAAATGATGAGGTTTTATTCATATGGAATTTAGAAAAAAAGCAATAAATAGCATCAGAACCATACATTGCATTATTTATTAGAAGCAAAGTTTATCCGCTTAATAAAATACCCAGAAAAGCTTGTTTGTTCATTTATCTTATGTTGATTCATGCTGCTGATCCACTAGGGGGCAGCACCACAGTGGATGCCATGAAAGGATAAGATGAACAACACAGTGATAAGATATCAGAGACATTTCCCTACAGGACAGCTTAGACAGAAAATGCTGTCATTCATCATTACTTAGCTGAAGCTCTTGTGCCTGTGGCCTAACACCCTGAGTGTGCACTTCAGTCAGAGTTACCCAGGGGTAGCCTGGTTTTATCAGTTCAGAGCTGAGAAGCGAGAGGGGAGGACAGGCATTTGTCAGCCTGATGGATGCGGATATTTAGGTAGTCTTATTAAAGTGATAAGACATAATTGTAATAAATGTCTGAGATCATGTTTCGTTTTGTAGTTGACATGTCCAAATAAGCACTTGTCATTTTAATATATGGAAAAACAAGAATGGAGTTTCTGTAAAGGCCCCTGTCACACCCTGTGGTAAGAAATGCCCCAAAACTGAAATGTTTTTACCTACAAACATGTTTTCCTGGAATGTCACAGGGGCCTCTGAATTATGAAGCAGTCAAAATGTGAACACTGCTACATACATGGTACAAGCGAGCTTATAAGTTACTCAAAAGGAAGCTACACTATACTCCAATTTAACACTATTATATAATAACACCAGCTACTCAAATTGTAGTCTACCAAAACCACTGAACCCCTTAACAGACCCAAAGTTGTATCACACACTTCTATAACCTATGAATAGCTCAACCAGTTTGCATTTAGGTCCTTGTAGTTACTGAATAATAAGCTTTAGTATATAATAAGCCTGGAATGTTAAGGGGTTAACTAGCACACTTGTCAGAGGTTGCAGGGTATTTTGGTGAGGCTGCCAGTCTTATAATGTCAGTTAAAAGCTCAGGATAATGTTAGCTAGCATGTAGCTTATACTATATGTAGCAAAATTCCTATTTTGACTAAGTAATGGTCTTGTTAATTAAACAACATAGTAATATTTCGGGGAAGAAGGATATTTAACATACATACAGTCTTTGGAACTTGCTGGTAACCAGAGAGCTCCACTATTTTTCCCACAGATCAAAGCAGCTTAGAGCCCAGGCTTATCCGAACACTAATGCTGAACTATGTGATGACGACACCTCCTGAGAGGCCTATTCTTCAAAAAGAGTTTATGATATAGTACCATAATTACAGTCGTATACAAAAGTTTGAACACCCCTCAACAAATTCATTTTGTTGATATTCTAAGTGAAAGTAAGTCTAGCAAATTTTTGGGCACAATTTTGCTAAAGTTTAACATAGAAAAAAATTAAACCTAAAATATAAAGTGCCATAACTTTTGCACAGCAGCCCTTTTCTTAAATTCAACAAATAAAAGTAATTTTGCAATAAAATGTGCAGAAGTGTGTTCTCTGCAGAAGATGTGCTCACGTATTTTAACTTAGAAAATCAACAGAACACATAAATTGACCAGGATGACAAAACTTCTGCATATGACTGTACACTGTAAAACCCATAACATAAACCACAGATGATCAAGTCCATAAAGACTACAGTGTGAAATAGTGATGTTCCCAATTAATTTGAATTGTAAACAAATGAACCAGAAAAACAACAGCAGTTACTCACTCTTCCCCCAAATCATATGTTTGCTTCCCGACAGCCATGAACAGTACAATGTTTAATTGTTTTCCACTCATATAACTCTGTTACAGACTATCTGCAGTAACAACCAAAAAAAACAGCACTGCTCAGGGTTAAGAGTATAGACAGAAATCATTTTAATAGCATGTAGTTAACGCATAGACAGAGAACAAAAAGGGTCAAAGCAAATGAAAGAATGTGACCAATTAATTTTAAACCATGTCAGAGCCCCTCAAGCACACCCTGTCAGCCTGATTTAAAAGTCAGTGCCATTTAAACTCGGGTACCAGTGCACTAGCCCTTTCGATAGCAGTGAAATCCAGAGTTAGCATTAGCATCTTAGCCTTTGGCTGCATTTTTGACTCTTTTTCGGCAAGTCTCTACTCTGTTCGCACAGTTAGTCTGATTACGTCTGAAGTTTCAGGCACTGCACACCCGTCATGAGTGCTACAACACAGTTCATCAGGAGGTCTTCACAACCTCCACGTTAACCCCCTGAGGGAGTATGCGGAGGGCTATGAGAGAGAAATAGAAAAATGAACTTTATTCACTCAATATTTCATCTGCGTGTTATTACAGAAACCGGTTCGGCTTTGGGACCCTCTTTGATGCTGACTTGGCCATGGAGCAGCATTTCTTTAAAAAAAAATGAATTTTTAAAAAAGAATTTCAGATCTCCAAGGTCATGTCCTCAAATTCAATCTAGGGAGAGAAAGGACGGATAGTGTTCTCCTTGATGAAGGACAGAGGTCAGCTAGGTAGCCCATCTTGTTTATTTTGGGGAGGCAGAGCGGTGCTATCTAGGGAAGATGGGAATAGATGGGAATAGATGGGAATAGTCAATTTGCCGCTGTCCAATCGACAAGTCTGGGCTGGCTAAATCAACACTGACTGCACACCAGCTCCAAAGAGATTGGCTCACTCTGCTTCTCCTAACAAAGGTTTCCAACCGCCTCAGCCGTCCATTACCCTATATGGAAATGAAATAAGAGAGTGAAAGGGAATGAAATAAACGAGACAGGATCAGATAGCGGGGGGCTCCAAACAGCAGCAATGTAATTATGAACAAAGCACTCGGCCTGATAACAGAAGAGAGGATCTCAGAGGAACATCTATTCAACACATAGCGATGGTGCTCATGATTAATACATTGAGGCTTCCAGACCAGGCAGACGATGACCTACCTCAGATAAGGACGGCTTTGTGGACTGTTAACGTTTACCAGACCCCAAAAATGACTTTAGCTCCTCAGACTCTGAATATGATATTTACACACTTGGAATAGAACAAAAAACAAACACAAACAAAGCAATTATTCATTTTTTTTGTTTTTCCATCCAGCTCAAACAAGAGCAAAGCAGACAAACATTCAGGTTTAAAGTGTTTTTGTGCCAACGACGCGCATCTCGTGATGTTTCAAGTGTCACTTAGTTCAAAAGGCGAAACGAAAGGTCATCAAGAGTTACACGAAAGAGAACAAACTAACAGTGGAACTGACTGAACTGTATGTCCATTGGGTGACTGTTCAATATAGCCGGTGAGTACTGAATATGATACACTGACAAAGAGAGAGAGAGACTGAAAGTCTGTATATCTGTCCCAGAAACAAGTGAAGTCGTTCTGCTGTCTGTCTTTTTGGATCACAGAACATCAAGCAGATACACAATGTGTCCAAAAAAGGGAAGCTGGATAAAAAGTCCTCTTAGTGAGTGCCTCCTGCTTTCCGAAGATGCTACATAAAGTTCAGACTTGACGAAGACCGGTCTGACGCTGCCTTCATATACGTTCCAGGATTCCTGAGCAAGAGAACAACAGCCACTGCAAAGGGCTCCAGAAAACTGGCTGGGATCGGCTCTTGGTTTGGCAGTGAGCCGTGATTGGTCATCATCCTCAAACTAGATGCACCTGCTAAGTACGAACACGTGAAGAAATCAGGGTGTTTTCAGATATCAAGCCATTACGTTTGGTGTTAAGTCTTCACTTCAAAAGAACACAAGGTTGACCACATAACAGAGGCAAAAGGTTAAACAGTTTGAGACAAAATATTGCAGGTTAAAAGGTTTTTCAACTGATTGGGTTTCTTTGTTCGTTTGTTCTTTTTCATCGTAGTCCTTGAGGGAAGCCAAAAAAGATACAGTATAAGCACAAATGTCTGATCTAGCCCTAAGCTTTCAGAGAGTGCAACGGTTCATCGTGGGGGAGGTGTTCTCATTTTGGCACGCACATCATCCGTTAGTCCAATGCTCGCACATACACACAACAGGTTATTACAGTAAGGTAATAAAAGACTAAAAGGTATCAGTACTAACTCGTAGACAGGCCGTCGCTGGAATTAGGGTATATTGTTCTTGCCTAGCTCTAAAAATGCCAGAGAAATTCCTTCCAAGCAATAAGCAATACAACCTGTCTGGAGTTCAACCGGTAAAGAAATTTGTTAAAACTACATATCTGTTTTTCAAAATACACAGGAATCAAGTAAATCTTATTTTGACTTATTTGTTATTTGACATATTTGAAAAGTCGATAAAGTACATATTTCATTTCTTCTCTCATCTTTTTTTAAATTCACTTAGCTTAAATATATGCATATAGATACTATTTTTTTCTATCTTTTTTCATTATTTCTCTTTCTGTTTACATATATACACAGGTGACGTCAAGGGTAAGCGCATGAAGGTCTTTTATTTATTATTTATAATCATTTTCACAGGTATTTTCTTCGAGCTCTACACTATACTGCGAGAGCCGCTGGGGGTCCTCTGTAGGGCTAAGCGGGGGTCTGGAGGGATGTACTGATGTGGGTGGTTGTAGGGTGGTGGGGGCGGAGGCAGCGGGGGCTGGGAGCCGTCCTTGTCCCGCTGGGGCCCGCCCCCGTCCGGCGAGCGTACGGGCGTGGAGACGACGGACTGGATGAACTGCTGGTGGTGGTGGGCGGGACTGTGGCTGAGGAAGGCCTCCACGCGCCCGTGGCCGCCCTTGTCCAGGACGATGACCTTGACGATCTGCTGGCACTGGATAAGCGTGTCGGGCCGCAGCTCGCTCAGGGCGGCCACGGGCTGGTGGGAGTGCGAGGGCGTGGGGCTGACGCACTGCAGCGGCGGCTGATGTTGGGGCTGCTGGTAAAGCTCCCCCCGGTGGTTAAGAAGGGCCACGCTCTCGGGGCTCCGCGGCTGCACCGCCGCTGCTGCTGCTGCCGCGCTGAGCTGGTACGTCTGAAGCCTGTTGTGAATTGACACCTAGTTTAGAAAACAGCCAGAGACAGCATCACATGTTATAAGACTCTCCTCCTTCTATGGCCATTAGCCCTCTGGTGAAAACACATCACAACAGGCATGCGTGGGGGGCTTGGCGTGGGGGGGAGCGGGGTCACGGGGGAGGTGGTGGGACACCTCCTTAGAGTGGGACAGGAAGTGGAGGTCTGCATGTAGGTCACTTAGAAGGTGGGGAAGTGTCTGTGCATCTCTTATGTGTTGGTGTGTATGTGGCTGTATGAAGGTGGTTGTTAAGAGGACACTGAGGGCCCCTGTGTCTCCCTTGGAAACCACTCCAGCATCACGGGGGGCAGAGGGCATGTGGAACATTCAGCTACACGGAGGGTGTGAGGGAGTGGTGGGGTGGGGTGATAGGGGGTTAGAATAGGAGGTCAAACATGGGGGCAGGTGAAAGGGGGTGGACATCTACAGACGTTACAGGAGACACACGTCCGAATGCATGCCTTCATTTCACACTTTAGTTCAATAAGCCTGCTTTGCCCCCACTGTGGCTACACACTCAGCAACTGTCTCCTGTTCTCTCGTTAGGATGCAATATTTCCCAAATGTTCGGTAGCTCTGCTGCCTCTGGGCAACGTGATTGGCTGAACTGGTGAGACTGTATTCTACATTTTTCACATATTTCAAAAGTAACAATAAATGAGTCTACATCACTGCTTTCCAACCATTAAGAAATATGTAAATGTCCTCTGTTCTGATAGGCTGCCCTTATTGTGCCTTATTGAAAAAGAAGTCCTAGCTCAAATGTGGAACAAACTGCTAAGCCTGGGCTGAAATCCTCAAGAAAACAAAACTTCACCCGCCACTGTTGAATGTGTGGATCCTATGTAAGTCTGCAATCATACATTTGTTTCCTGACAGCCAAGAGCAGCACAACGTTTAACTGTTCTTTCACTCCAGTGATTCTGCAGCAGACTGCTATAATAACACTCTGCATCATTTCAATACGAATGGGCTGCTAAACTAATGCAGCCTGAATGGAAGGTCATATGCAAATGTAAATTCAAAAACATTACATATAAATAACTGCAATTAACAAATTCATTCTTTTTTGTTCATCACGCTATTAAAGTACAAGCCTAAAGTGGCCAAATTAGCTGATTACCAGTTTTGCTACCTAGTTGTTAATAGCTCTGAACTGACAACAGAAACAGCTCAAGCTCAAATAAACAAACATTACTCATTGCTGTCCTCTAAAGGTGTTGTGGCACCAGCAAGAATTTTGTTGTCGTAAGTCATATGACATATCCGAAAAAAATCTGTTTTCTGCTTTGTTTCATTTAAGTGTATTTGTCTGAACCAAAATCAGATTCTGTTTGTTGTAAGATAAACATATGATTGTGAAAGCTAATAACTGTGGAAAATAATTGCGGTCAGCTGAAATAACTACGATCAGCTCAAGTAATTTTAACAGGCCAGTTAACAATGTTTATATAGTACAATCTCAAGGAAAAGCAAGGAAAACTCAGTTGCCATGACAAAGCACCTCTAAATTCACACTTCAGAACACGCTGACTTCATAACAGCGCAGGTATAAATTCTCAAAGGCTAACTCCAGCCCTAAAGGCCCATCACACCCCCCATCCCAAGGATCCATCACTTTGACTGGTGGAGACAGCCGGTGGGCCAAATGAGTGACAGGCCTTTGGCCTATCCGGAGGGAAGAGGGGATGAGGCAATTTCAGCCGAAAGGAGAGAAAGTGCGGAACGTTCCGGTGATTATCTGTGCTCTCCGTGCTGGGCTGGCAGGGTAGAGCTCCTCGGGGACCTGGCCTGAATTCTCCATCTCCGGCTGACTGATGGACAGAGACTGCGCCGGGCGAACACTCTCTCTTTCACACACTCTCTGTAAGCCAAACACTTGCACACGCGCTCTCTGAAAGAACGGCCCGATGACCGTTTCAGCTACAGCGCAATTATTTCCAGCCACGATAAAATATTCATGCGGAAAACGTTTTGCCAGCGAGTGTGGCTTAGTTATCAGAGGATTGCTTAGGGTCTGTTTGCCTAGTCTAGGGTCAATGATATGGTCTACAGTACAGATGGTGGAGGTAATTATCTGATGGGGTACTTTAAGAAGCTTGAGGAATGTAACACAAATACGCTAATTAGCAGATCTCGAGATTTTGGTGTGTCCTGAATAAGCATGGCTTCATTATAGAGAAAGTGCTTCCCCAAAACAGGCAGGAAAGCCCTAATCAAACTTTTTCTGTCACACCCACACACTCACATATTATGCAAACCACAGTGTTTATTCCACTTGGGGTGAGTCTTTAGCCTTCATAAGCTTGCAGGCTCGTGCCGAGGTAGAATACATTATCGTCATTAAGGCAGTCGCAGTGCACTTAACATGGCAACACCAGAATTAAAATAACATTAAGACAGCGCCACAAGCGGTGCTGATAAGATCTCAAGGGAGAACGTGATATTAAAAATGACAATGATGAGAAAATGGCTTAAAAGCCACTTTGTAAACCATATTTAATTTGCAGTTTTGCAAATGTTTAGTCTGCCACTGCAAATTCAAGGGGAATTTTTATAAGTGCGTTAAATAGATTACAACTCTAACAACTCAGAATAGCCTGATGAGTCTAGATATGGTCTCTATCTCTATTTAATTTCGCTAATTATGTGTCTCTGATAGTGGGTACATATTTCTCTTAGTGAATATGTTGTTGTCTATTTTTGTACCATGTAGCAACCACACTGACCTGGAAGACACAAGTGTGTCTGTAAGGTAGAACTGGAATGGCTGGTAAACAGCTTGAAGAAACCCATTCCACCCGATGGAATTTGTATCAGGTTCAAATGGGTTTGGACATCATTTTCAGTTATTATGGGGCATTACTAAGTTCACATTTCACCTTTGGGTTCTCTCTTTTGGGTTCCCTGTATTTCCTTACTTGTTTCTTCCTCCCACATTTCACTCAGTCACAAACAGTGACTGTTATTGCTAGGCCTGTAGTTCGGGCCATGAATGTAGAACACTTCTACAGTAATGGTACTTTCTGCTAGCACCCCTATGGGACTCTAGTAGATTGTTAGTGCCAAGATAACAGCAATTCTCAAGACCATTTTTTTGGTCAGATTAACCCCTAAAAATCCCAGGCTAACTACATACTAAGGCTTATTATTCAGTAACTACAGTGATTTTGGCCCTGGAGACAGGACTTGGGCATTTAAAGGGTTGAACATGGACATCTGAAGCTTGTAAAAGACATTCCATGTTTTATTTGAAGCTTGCAACAGACTTTAACATATATTTTACCTTGTATGTTGGAGTTTTACTATAAAGAGTCCTGGCACAGAGCTGCTTCTTTCTATTTCTAACAACTGACTGAAACGCACTGACGTATCTAAGACTTCCAGAAGACCTAGGGTGACATTTTCACACAAAAATGGTCACATACATTGTAAACACACGAAACATGATTGGTTGATTCCTCTGTCGCTTCCTAATTATGTTAGTATTAAATCTGATGCATGAGGCCTTCAGTCCTGCCCTTGAAGTCCTATCAAATGAGAGAGAGCTCAGTTGGCTGTATCTGGCTTGGCTTTATCTACTATGGGAAAGAAAAATCTCATCTGACACTTTTCTGTTTGATGGTTCAAGGACTTAAGCCTTTCATTTTCAGCCAAAACTTAACTATGAAATAAAAGTATTACTACAATATTTACATGGTTTAAATACTGTACAACAAGAATGACTACTGTATTTATATTTCTGAAGGCCTAGAAAGCACTGATGTTAAAAGTATTCAGCACCAAGGCCCACACTTGTGAGCAAATGGATGCTCAGGAAATGACACAGGGAATCGATTCCGGGCAGCCAAAATATTTTTGTTTGGTCAAAATTCTTTATATGTTCAATATATTAAACAGAATATTTTCTATTTAGGATTAAACAGATATATTAGCATGGCACAGTTCATTCAGACTAAAAAACATTTAGGATGTTTTTTAATATAAATTTGTTAAAGATCTTGACGATGGATAGCTTATTATTCAACATATCATTTAAGTTATTTTTTATCCATGATCTAATGGTGGCTATTACTGTCGCTAATTTAACCAGCTGCATCATTACAAATATCAAGCTTTATTCAGCACTTTGGGTGCTGTTGGGCCAGTTCGGGTCAGTTTCAGTTTTGGTCTCAAAACTTGACGATGCAGTTGGGTCATGTTCGAATAGAATTTTGTCAGGCTCGGGTCGGGTTGGAAATTTTCAGACAGGGCTGTATTCTGTTTCGGACCAAAATTTAGGTCCCACTGAAATTCTACTGGTTGCAGCATTTCAAATCTCTCTCTATCACACAGATATTAGTATGTATTCCTGTCCTTGTGGGGTGTTTCCATGTCCTTCTGTAAATGCTGCTGCATTCCCCATGACTTAACCCTAAACTTAACCTCAGCAACCGAAAGATCAGTGTTGCCCTCTTTTCCTTTATCTAATAAACAAGACAAATGTTTACAATTTCCATTATTTTGGGGACATTGGGTCCCCACAAAGAGCTAAATATGCACATACACACACTCTCTCTCTGGTCTCTAGGAGACGGCTGGCTTTTCCTCTGACCCCCCCGTCCAGGCTGCAATGTGTTCCGACAGCATCGTAGCCCTCTGGGGAGGCTTGACATTTACGTGCAGCTTCACGGTTGGCGGAGGTGGGGGTTCTGCACCACTCACTGAGCCCACGCTGTCACTCTGATCAAGTCAGCACACAGCCACAGCCAGGCGCTAACACACTACGCCAGGCAGGGGCCAAGACCCCAGCCCGGTCCACTGCAACCTGCTCCACCCTTCTAATCTCCACCTCAGAAGTAGTTTTGCACTCGAGCGACAAGGCTACTTTTGCTAACAACTGATGGAAACTTAGAAAGACATATTAGCATTGAGTTGTTAAGTAATCTCTAATAGGCTTGCTTATGTGGTTTCTAGCTAGTGTTGGCATTTCAGTACCAATGGGTATTAGTGTCAGGCTAATATGAGCTGAAAGGATCTGATATCAGAGAGAAAAAGAATGAATCTGATCTAATACTGTAACAAATCTATCCTGAAATAGCACACACTCACATTGTGTGATATGATGTTGTTAGCTGTGTATTTTTTCCTGTGGGATGGGTGTATTTGAATGGTTTGATCAAGATAGACTGCTTTATAGACGCTCATCTTCAATCTTAAAAGTGTTTCAACTTAAAAAAAGCTAATTTTAAGGCTTTAGTAGTTTTTAAAAGAAGAAATATCAGCTGATACTCAAGATTTCAATGTGAGTACTGGAATTATAAAGGTTTCTGACATTATGACATACTGTTATCTACTAAAAATGGACCAAAGTATGGAGAAAATTCAGGCTTCAAGAGGACTGCTTCTACTGCATATCATGCAGCATCATAAGCAAGTCCAGAACAAATTACATATACTCAAGTACATTTACTTCAGTAACATATTGATGGATTCGTACTCTCCTGAGCATTTCTAAATCATGTTACTTTTGCTCTTATTCAAGCATTTTAGTGAGTGAAGAAGTCTACTTTTTACTCAGTTACACATCATATGGCCAAAGGTATGTGGACACCTGACCATCACTACTATGTGAGCTTTTTGGACTTCCCATTCCAAAATCATGGGCATTAATATGGAGTTGCCCTGCCTTTGTGGCTACAACAGTCTCCACTCTTCTGGGAAGGGAATTCTGTCTGTGGGATTTTTGTGCCCATTCAGTCAAAGGAGCATTTGTAAGGTCAGGCACTGATGTGGGACATGAGGGCCTGACTCGCAATCGACATTTTAATTCATCCCAAAGGTGTTGAGTGGGGTTGAGGTCAAGGCTCTGTGCAGGCCACTGGAGTTCCTCCACAACAAATTTCTCAAGACCATGTGTTTATGGACCTTGTACTGTCTATGGAGACTGCATGGCTGTGTGTTTGATTTTATACACCTGTTAGCAATGAATGTGGCTGAAACACCATTGCCATTCTTATCTACAACCCCATTTCCAAAAAAGTTGGGAGATGTGCAAAATGTAAATAAAAACAAAATGCAATGATGTGCAAATCATTTAAACCCAATATTTCATTGAAAATGCTACAAATACAACAAATCAAATGCTGAAACTGAGAAATTTTATTGTTTTATGAAAAATATGTGTCCATTTTTAATTTGATGCCAATAACATCTTTCAAAAAAGTTGTTATAGGAGCATGTTTACCACTGTGTTTCATCACTTCTTCTTTTAAGAACACTCTGTAAGAGTTTGGGAACTGAGGAGACCAATTACTGTAGTTTTGAAAGTGATATCTTTTTCCATTCTTGCTTAACATAGGATTTCAGCTGCTCAACAGTTCGGGGTCTCCTTTGTTGTATTTTTCATTTTGTAATGCACCAAATGTTTTCATGACAGATCTGGACTGCAGACAGGCCAGTTTAGCACCCGGACTCTTTTAATATGGAGCAATGCTGTTGTAATACATGCAGCATGTAGTTTGGCATTGTCTTGCTGGAATTATCGAGGCCTTCCCTTTTTTGGAACATGTTGCTGGCATCAAATTCAAAAAGGGCATATATTTTTCAAAAATCAATGAAATTTCTCAGTTTCAACATTTGTTTTGTTGTCTTTGTACTATTTTCAATGAAATATAGGGTTTAAATGATTTGCACATCATTGTGTTTTGTTTTTATTTACATTTTGCACAGTGTCCCAACTTTTTTCAAAAAAATGGGGTTGTAGTTACTAGTTCCTCTTTTGTGTTTTATTTCATTATGCTTTGCTGGTGACAGCATCTGTATTGCTTTGGGATGGTGACGTCTCTGACTTTGGAGTTTTAATATTTCATTGTAGACTAAAAGAATCCTGAAAAGAGAATAATAAGGCCTAACAATCGTCAGTCAATATGATGATAGATGCTGGAAGTACTAAAAAGCTCCTGCACATCCTCAGTACTTAAGTAGTTTTTTGACCTGATACTTTTGAACATCTACTCAAAGTGTTTTTTTGGAAAGGTACTTTTATGTTTAAGTGTCAATACTTTTACTTTATTATTCTTTTAGGCTACTTTACTTACCTCTGAGCAAGTCTATTAATGTGGTTTGAAGCAAATGTGTAATGATTTAGTCATGCTGTTCGCTCAATAACCTCAACAACCTGGCAGCTAAAAGTTTCCTAGCTACAATTGGAGGAAGGTGGAAAATTGGGTAAAGTTGTTGCCAAACTATCACTTTGAACTCTATTCTTATTATTCAGTAATTAATCTTAAGGCTTTTTATCCAGTAACTACTATGAACAGTTTGTTAACTGCTTTGAAATCTTTATGTAACGTATTTATTTATAAGAGTAAAGAAGATGCCAGGGTAATCGGATATTGTTTATAATTGACAAGTAACTCGACAATGCTTGAAAGATGATCCTAGCCATGTTGGGAAATAAAAAGAACTAGAGAGAACTAATTTATTTGAAACAGCTTGGTAAATAATATGAAATAATATGTACACACACATTATTCACTTAAAACAGTGGATTATTATGGGGCATTACTAAGCCATTAGGTGATGGTGGAAAAAATTCCCCACTGTCTCAGCTGGTTTCCCAGAGTGCAGTATACTGACTGAGGAAACTTCTTCCGTACAGCTGAAGTGCACCTTTGCTATAACAATCTTCTTTTTAAATATTTTTGTATGTGGCTTTGGAACTCACTCATTTAGAGCATGTCTGGCAGTCTGAAGTTTCCCACACCAGAAGGAGCTCATGAATGCATGTGTTTGCAGTAACAGCTTATCATTTTTAAACGTTGTTGAATTACTCATTATCATTATATATATTATATTTACTTCACTATTTGTGTGGTTTTGTTATGATTTAACTTTATTTGATTTAAAATGTTTCACTGTAGAGAAACTTTATGATTCAGATTTATTTACAGTGGTGGTGATAGGAACCAGGGGTTGCAATGTCTACAACACAAGTATTGCCATTTCATTTACTATCCAAATCCACCTGTCAACTTACATGTCTCTTCTGATGTTGTTGCTGGTAAAATAGTGATAAATCTGAAAAAAAAAAAAAAGTTTTCTTTGTGGACTCTAAGTTCCATCACAATGGAACATCTCACATCAAACCACTCTGAATGACTTTGTTTATGTATATTAACCATTTAATTGTACAAAAAACTGAAGAAATTAAAGAAATTCCCCTCAATTTATAAACAACAAAACACCATGCTATTCTATCACCCAGGCCTAGTAAAGAACAGAATTTTGGACCCACAGAAAAGTTAGAGAAAAAAGAGGGGTTAAGGACTCAAAGCATGGTAATTGGCTTTTATCCTTGGAGCCTGCTGAGATATGACAAGCCATTAATCAAAGCTGTCGTGAAAGGCGCTGCTGTTTAGACATTCATCTGACGTTACAGTGACCCTGAGTGCTGGCTCTATCCCCTTTTCTCCTCACATACACACACATACACACAGTCCTGGGGTCATAGAGGCAAAGTTAAGGTCACGTGGCACCATCAAGATGCTAAGTGCGTGGCCCCCCGGGTAATGTAGTTTGAATTGGGTTTGGCGGCTGAGGAATGTTTAATATTCCCACAGAGATGCTGCAGAGGAGACTGTGACTGCTTGCATTAATGTTAGTGTTAATGCGTGAGCTAATTTGGATGCTGCAGAAGGAGCGTGCCACTCATGCACACACACACACACACAAACAGCCGCCCTCTCTTTTGCTCTCTTGCTCTTTTCCCCTTTTAATTTCAAACACTGCCCTAAAAATCTAGAATTCATAAACAATAAACCCATTTGCATGTTTCGCCTCCTTAAAGGACTATGAGCTTGCATACAAAACATTCATAACAGGCTGCCTGCACGTTCTTCATCGTCTCTGTTGCCTACAGCAGTGGTTTTTGGTCCTGGTCCTGATGTACCCCTGCCCTGCACACATTAGTGTTTTCCCTGATCGAATGCTGTATTCATGACAACTGGGAACTCCAAGCCTCCCACATCATAGCATTCACACAACCTCAACTATATGCAGTCAGAAAAAAATGGATGTTCACAGTGACCTATTACTCATACGTGTGCTGTGTGAGTATTAAAAAACACTGCTTTTACACTCTTTAGAATAGCTCTGGAAATAAAGAGTTGCTTGGTTAGTGCTTCATTTAGTTTTGAAGTGCAATTCACCATTATAGGTGCTGAAAATGACATGTAACCCTGTATTTAGTAGTCCTAAAACATATCACACACAACCCCCCCCCACCCCCAACAACAGCTTACAAGTTTAGCCTCATAACTGCACCCTAGGGGCCCATACTTCAATTTCTCACTCTCATAACTACATCATTTACATATGAGCTTCATACTTAGTTACTGAATAATTTACAGCTGTTACTGCATAATTTATATCAGTTGCTAAATAAGTCATATTAGCTACTAATTAATTCACAGTGCATACTGAATAATTCATAGTAGTTACTGAATAATTAATAATGGTTACAGAATAATCCACAGTAGATACCGGATAATTCTTAGTAGATAGTAATTAATTAATAGTGGTTACTGAATAATTGATAGTGGTTATTGAACAATTCATAGTAGTTACTAATTAATTCATAGAAGAAAAATTCTTGGGGTTATCAAATAATTTGTAGTAGTTACTACTTAACACACAGCAAACATTTAATAATTCATAGCAGTTATTAATTAATTCACAGTAAGTACTGAATAATTCATAGGGGTTACTGAATAATTCACAGGGGGTACTAATTAATTAACATAGGCACTGAATAATTCATGGTGGTTACTGATTAATTCACAGTAGGTGCTGAATGATTCACAGGGGTTACTGTATAATTCATTGGCGTTACTTATTAATTCATAGTAGGTACTGAATAATTCACAGGAGTTACTAAGTAATTCACAGCAGTTGCTAATTAATTCATAGCAGACACTGAACAGTTCACAGTGTTTACTGAATGATTCATAGTAGTTACTCATTACTTCACAGTAGTTCATAATCATTACTGAATAATTCAAACACAGCAGACTCATTCATAGTGACTACTGAACGATTCATAGTAGCTACTGAATAATTCATTGTAGTTATTCATTGTTCATCCATTAAAACACATTTCTATTTCCTGCTCTTGCTTTGCACTGTGAGTGCTGCTATGTGGAAATGACATCACATAACTGTAACTTGAAAAAGTTGGTGCTTCTTTCCAAGTGGCAGCTAGGAACTGTGTTCTAATTTATATTTAAGTATTTTTTTTACTAAAATGTGATGATCTTGTGCAGCGACTGTGCTGTGTAGAGGCTAATCTTCATTAATATAGCAGTAAAAATGTGCATGAATGTGGTTTTGTTGAGCTACTGTTTGTGCTGTCAGATTTTAAACCCACTTTAAACTGTTTCACTAGAAAAGAAAAGGAGGTAAAAAAGAGCAGATATCCCCGCCTCAAGCAGTTACGTTAGCCACATCAGAGTCTGTGTGGATTTTGCACTCAATATTTTTCTTATCGTCTGATAATTCAACCTGCTCCCGTGCATTTAATTTCTCAGGCATCTCTTTTAGCTTCAGTAGCGATGCAGAAAGCAATGTAATTAGCTGACGCGAGGTGACGTCAGTGACTGGCAAGATTTTATGATTTATCCAGCTGAACCAGCTATTCATTTGTTTGCAACAATTACCATATATTAACAATCACTGTTCTGTCTAAAATCATTTGCCAAAGTTAGGATAGAGAAAATACTACAATATGCAGGGAAGTGGTTGTTCGACACCAGGATTAAGAGGTACTGGCCTACAGGGTGTGCCTTCTGAGCTACACCAACAGATACACACATCAGTTTCTGCTCTGCCTGCTCAGTGTGAGTAACTCTCCTAACAGGAGCATAAGGCTGGTAAAACGCCCTGTTCACAGACTGTATTCCCCAAAATGTCTGAGTGATAACTGCTAAAGGACACAAACGTTCCCCTTCTCACTGCACTTAGCAGGCTGGATCGAGCAGCAGGGGCACTTAGTATGCACACGTTTGACCTCCAGTGGACCGCTGTTGGTTTTGGCTCCAGGGCAAGTCTGTCTGAAACAGCTTCAGGGGTGATGTACACTCTAGAGGATGGGGCACTACACCAAGCTTTTAACGCCAACCCAGTCTACGACTATTGTGGCCCATTACAATAAATGAACTACCAAGCGTGTAAAACGTACTGTCTGCTACAAACTGACCCTTCTACTGTATAAAAGGCAGTGCAGGGACTTACCTGAGGAGACAATGGTCACTTACCTCTACTGCATTGTGTCCACTCTGCGCCATGTCAATGTCCTTCTTACCTGAGCAACAAACAGAAATTATGCATCAGACAATGTGGGAGGTCACAAGCGGTAGTAAGTAAGATTATACACTAATGTGTGCAGTTCACTGAAGCTCCACATTCAGCTTTATGAGATCAACTACATCTGTATCATAGCATGCCTGTTAAAAGTTTGGGGAAACTTAGCTTTCAAATTGTTTTTAAGCCAATCAAATTCAAAAGGGACCAAAAGTAGACCTTCTGATTGCCATATTAAGGGTGATTTACCATACTACTCTATTTAATTTTCCACAATCTTTGATCAAATTATAATGACTTTTTCCCACCCATAAAACGTCTTTTGATTTTTGATTACATCACCATGCACCAGCAGGTGTGTAAAATTTTAACCAATAATATCATGTTTCACCTCAGCATTTAGAGACCCTCCCTGCTGCTCACAAAATATGAACCACTTCTTTTTTGAAAACAAGAAATTCATGTTAATTGTACTATATCTATTCTATTAACATCACAAGTGTAATTTGTATAAAATAATTAGTTTTTCATAATATGCTTAGGTGGCTAAAACTTGCACATGTTGTATATTTAAAAGAACACAGAAGCCTCCAACACCACATAGATATTATACAAGTATAATATCAAATTTATTAGTATATAACCCTTTAAAATACCAGGCTTATTACATACTAAGGCTTATTATTCAGTAATTGCAAGGACATCAATGCAAACTAGTTGAGCTATTCTTAGTTTTTAGGACTTGGTAATAAAACTTTGGCCATTTAAAGGGTTAACTGGTCCACTCTTTACTTTTGTGCTCTCTAATGCCACTTAAAACTAACCAGTTCCAGCTGTGTCTTCCCAACAAAAGCTGTTTCCAAAGCTGTTTCTCTCACTCACATTATGCTGTTTCTCTCACTCACATTATGCTCCTCTTCAAACAGACACTAACATTCACACAAGCGACTACCCAAACACACCTTAACTGCATTTCTTCCTCATGTGCATCTAGAAATGAGAAATTTCTGAGTTTAGATATGACATAATGCCCTTGCATAAGTAGGGGAAAGTGAAAAAAATGGAGTTTCTAAAACTGAGCTCTTATTTTATACAGATATAGAGAAAATGGGACCCCTAACAAGTGTGCAAGACCTGGTAGATCAACAAAACTACCACCGTCTGTTAAACAGTTCTAAGATCAAGCTCCACTCTTAGACATTTGATTTGAGGAGTAAGGTTTTACAGACTGATGAGTCTAAGTTTGAAATTGGGATTACTTGAATCATGACGAAATTCAACCAACTTCTAAGACTGAACTTTCTAAGACCTCTAAGACTTTGGAGGTGTGGAAAAATGTTCTTGCACATTAAAAACGGAAAGCAAGTCCACTGAATGAATGGAAGCTTTAAAAAGGCAATAAAGGAAGAAAAACTATAATAAATACTGAAACAGTTACTATTAGATTTTGTTGAAGTTGTTGGGGCTTCTGTGTGATTTTCTGTTAAATATATGTTTTCTGTTTTTTTTCCTGGCACAGAAAAATGAATAACACATATGCAAAGGCTGTTTTGAGTGAAGATTAAATAAACAAAATTAACAAAATTATAATTAATTATGTAATTGCAATGTTACATATACATAATTTTGTAATGTAATTTGAGTGCATAGCCAAATGTCAACTCATAGCAACTCATAAGGGTTAAATCACTGAAGGAATGCTAAAGGAATTCATGTAAGTCAGTTTTTTGTGGCTTACTAATCGTATTTTTCAGAGACTCCAGGCTCCAGAGAGACACACACACAGCTGTTCACACTCATTCCTTTTCCTATTTCCTTTACTTCTACCTCCCACAGACACACACTTACTCCGCGTTTATGCATTTATGTGTGTATATTTGTGTGTGTGAGTGTTTATGAGAGAGAAGGGTATGTGTGTTTGTGTGTGTGTGTGTGTGTGTGTGTGTGTGCGTGTGTGTGCGTGTGTGGTACCCGATGGAGAGCTCTGTCTCCCCCGGAGCTCCAGCTGGGTGCCGTTGTTTTTGGAAGAGTGAGTCTTCGCCCCCTGCTGCTTCTCCAGCTCCCCTACACAGAGAGAGAGAGAGAGAGAGAGGGGAAGAAGGAGAAGAAGAAGATGAGAAAAAGATAAAGAGATATACAGAGACAGACAGAATATGAGAAATGGAGTGTGAGTGAAAGCAGGAAACAAAGAGAGATACAGCGATAGAGAAGAGAGAGAAAGAGGGACACAAAGAGAGAGGAATAGAAAGAGAGATATGAATGAGAGAAAGAGAGTGAGAGAAAGAGGTAGTGACAGAGAGACAGAGGGTGAGAGAAAGAGAGAGAAATAGAAAGATAGAGATAGATGAAGAGATAATGAGACAGAGAGGAGAAAGATAGAGAGATACAGAGAGAGAAGACAGAGAAGAGAAAGAGAGAATACACAGAGACAAAGAAAATGAGAGAGGGAGTAAAAGCAGGAGACAAAGAAAGGTACAGGGAAAGAGAAGAGAAAGAGAGGGAGTAGGAATAAGAGAGACAGAGAAGGAAGAGAAGAAGAGAAAGAAAGAGAGATGCAGAAAGAGTCAGGCATAGAAAAGACAGACAGATGGAAAACAGAGAAAGATACTCTCTCTCTCTCCTTTTCTCTCCCTCTCTCTTTCTTTCTCTCTCTCAGTGTCTCACTATCTTTCACTCTCTCTCAGCCTCTCTCTCTCTTTCTCCTTTTCTCTGCCACTCTCTCTCTCATTCTCTCTCTCCCACACTCTCTCAGTGTCTCACTATCTTTCACTCTCTCTCTCGCTCTCTCTCTCTTTCTCCTTTTCTCTGCCACTCTCTCTCTCTCTTTCACCCTCCCACTCTCTCTCAGTGTCTAACTATCTTTCACTCTCTCTCCCTCTTTCTCCTTTTCTTTGCCACTCTCTCTCTCATTCTCTCTCTCCCACTCTCTCTCAGTGTCTCACTATCTTTCACTCTCTCACACACACACATACACACACACAACACAAAGTATCAAAACACCATGTCCCATGTCTTCTTAACTATAAGTCTGCAGCTTCTCTCTCTCTCTCTCTCTCTCTCTCTCTCTCAGTTTCCTCCTCTAACAAATTCCTAATAAGGTAGACTCTAAACACAGTGCGTCTCTTCAGGAACATCCTGTGTGGAATGCACTGATTTTTCTCCACAGCTCTGATGAAGGTGCAGGTGAGACGCCACAGCAAAGAACCTTTTACAGGGAGACCTCAAACAACATGCCTCCACACCTCTTCACAGCCAGGGCTAAAATCATGCAAAAAGCACAGCAAAATACTCACACATGTTTTCTTAAGACGAGAGAGAGGGAGAGAGAGACCTATAGCAGTGGCATATCAGTCTCCTTTACCCTTTAGCATTAAGGACGCATGGATACTGTGTAGAAGCACACAGAGGACCTCAGAGTAATGAAAACATTCTTCACAAGATCTTCAGGGCAGATGTAAGAATTTACATAAGAATTTATATTTACATTAATCAAAGCCTAGAAACATTTAAGCAACTGGGTGTTAAAGCAGTACATTTCAAAATGTCTATTAGTCTAATAAGGAAAGAGGTTTGAGGAACAAAAGCTACTCTGTCAAATTAGCGAAAGGTAAAGCTAAAACTAAAACTAACACTAACACTGGAGCTAATTGATGCAGCATTATATGCTTAGAAGAACTCACCAGTGCATTAATATTTAGCTGAGTTAAGAAAAGCTCACTTAGCTAACTGATATTAACATTGTTCTGTAACGTTATTGTTAGAAATCACATTAATATCAGAGTTAGCAAATACAGTAATCCAGAAAAGGCTTAACCTAGAGTTTCCTAGTTTTTCCTTTGCTTGACTGAAGAAGTAGCATCCAGAGACAGCTATGATTGGTTGAGAGACATGTCAGTCATTCTTTTGCAAACAGTCAATAAACCAAGTTGTGTATCATTCCATAGTCAGCAGCATGTCCATATTAACAACTCTGACTCTAAGCATGATTTCTCTATGACAAAAATGAATGGGATTTTCAGAAATGGCTACTATAAAGCCCTGAGGTACACGAAAAGATTCCAAACCTATGTATATTGTTCCACTAAATGTCACTGGATCCTCTCAATTATGAAACTGTTAAGGAGTCAAAATATGAACATTGCTACACTGCTGCTGTAAGTAAATCTATTATTAAACCTCAACAATTATTATATAATAACACCAGCTACTTCTAATGTACACTACTACTACTGCCAAAGCAGCTTAACTACACTTAACCACACTTGACAAAGCTTGCTGGTTTGCGTGGGTCATTCTTGTGTACTTAACTGTTTTATCATGTCACTTTAGTGTACAGCAGTGTCAGGTTGCATAAAGCAACATTCATATTTTAACTCCTTTATCCCTTAAATGGCCAGGACCCACTGGAGGGCTCAAAGTTTTGTAACACACTTTTATAATCTAAGAATAGTTCAGCCAGTTTGCAGGTAGTTGCTGAATAATAAGTCCAGGTAGTTACTGAATAATAAACCTTAGTATGTAATAAGCCTGGGATTTTAAAGGGATAACAAACTCATAACTCAGAGGTTCCAGAGACATTCAGTGGAAAAATGTATGTAGGATAAAATGCATCAAGTTTGGAGCTGTTGTGTTCACCACAGGGCATGATAGTGGCAATTTCCATTAAAAGGATTTGGATGGACTGGCTTGAGAAATCAAGCTCAAACCCAGAGTTTCTAATGTGGGCATGAAGCCAACTACAGAATCATGACACCAATTCAGTGGTCTATTAGCTTTGTCTGACTTTGGTCTGACGTTTTGACCATGTTTTTAGACAACAGTATGTTACTTCGGACTGGTTGTCTAACTATAGGAGGAGAGAGAACTCTGGACTGGCGTTCTGAGCGGCTTCTGGCTTAAGCTAGAAGGCCACCGATAAATAGAGGTAGGACAGAGGAAAAAAAAGGAGGAAATCAGTAGGGTGCACATACTTTTTCAGGGCACTGTAGTAGGGTATTTCAGTGTCAGCCTATGTATTCAGTACTTTGGGAGGCTAACGAGAGCCCACAGAAGTGCTGGTAAGGTGTTGTTTTTTGATTGCCACACAATACACAACCAGATTGATAAAACTGAATGTGTGTGTGTGTGTGTGTGTATATGTGTGTGTGCGGATGACAATACACACACTTAGATGTGTGGATATATTCTTGCTGTGTCTGAAATGGAAAAAAAGGAGAATGTGTCAGCTCTCCTGAGAGAAGAACAATGGAGAAGTTCATCCAGAGAGAGATGAGAAGACTGTGATCAAAACATAAAAGCAGAGCGAGAGCAGAGAGATACAGATGTTTTCTTTAAGGAGCGTCAAGGTGTTTGTCTTCATGTTTCTGAAAGAAACTGCTGACACACACACACACACACACACACACACACACACACACACACACACACACACACACATTCACTCACGCACAGAAGCCAACATATTTCTCCTGGATCTGCAGTGTTTCTGGATCTAATGAACACTGGCCAAGCTCAGCAGGACACTCACTTTGAAGTCCACTAATGCTATAGCTGCACTCCCTCTACCTCCCTCTTGCTTTCTCTTCCTACCTGCCCCCTTTCTTTCTCTCTTTTTTGCCATCAAAAAAACACCTTTGGGTACTTACAGAATCTCTCTATAATGGTTCTATACAAAACATATGCTAAGGTCATGTGCTAGCATGTCTATAGTTTAAAGAACCTCAACATAACATAAGGGTTACATACAATATCTCATATTCTATATTTCTCATGTACTTTATTTGTTTCCCTGAGATCCACTTATGATGTTTGTTTGGTACTTGTTTGCTAAGTGTCAAGATCAGCAATAATTCATCTCCATTGTTATTTTCCATCCTCTATTTAACCCTTAGAATTAAACAGGCTGTTTCTGGTTACCGTGCCTTTATAACTGATATTTATATACAGGATTGTTTGAAAGTCAAAGATTATTCATCTTTTATCTTCAGTCAAAACAGCCATTAAGTACAAGTAATTCATTTTTTAGCACCAGGAAAAAAACAGAAAACATATATTTAACAAAAGATTGCACTAAATATAATACCAAAATATAATACCAAAATGTTCAGTATTTGTTCTGTCACACATCCGTTCAGACTCATAGTGTTGAGTTGTCTTCTCACAGTGGAAGGATGGACAGAAACACCTGTCTCTCTCAAAGATAAAAGCTTTAAGTTCTGTATATCTGATGGTTTATTTGATTTTTTAACTCCAGTTTTGGAAGTTCCTGTATTCCCCTTCATGCTAAAAGTAGATTATCTCCTATCTAATGTCCTCAGAAACATCTGAAAAATATATAACTGTGGGTTGGTGGTCTCTAACCTTTTCACAGTTCTAAGTCAATAAGCAGTCAGGGCTGAAACATTCCTTATAACAGCATGAATAGGTGGAGCTACACTGCTGTAGGCTGAATAGGTGGCTGTTGGTGAATGATTTGGTTTTTGTGACATCACAAAAACAGGGAATTCAGAATGGAATATGTTTTCAGCTTTGTTTCCAAATAGTGACTGCATGTATATTGAAACAACACCTGTCACCTACTACATCAAACTTATTTTAAAAAGTATTTTTTCTATGAAATGGGCTCATTTAAGTAGCCATTAAATAGTCTTTATTAGCACAAAAAAGCATATATCTTTTTGTGCTACCAAATGTTAGCCCGAAACAGAAGGGCGCTCTTCAGAGTGCTGAAGTTGCATCTTCTGATCTGGGTTAGCACCGGTATTGCGGACAAACTGATCCATGTGGCCTGGGTGGGTGGGGCCATAATCACTGACCACAGCAGTCACTAACCAGCTGTCAATAATTTACTATCCCATGAAGCCCAGACTTAAAATGATGAAGTTTTCTTTTTTCATTGCGTCTAGTTTAGACAATAGAGCTGTCGTAAGAAAATGACATACCTACAAAATGGTCATTTCATAGGAGTAGAAAACAAACCTTAACTTTAATACATGTTATTCTAATTTTGGACCATTTCCATTGATCTATCCATTATTAAATGTTCATATAACAGGCAGCTGTCCTTTTTTAATGATCCAAAAGTATCCAGACACCTCTTCTAATTAGTGACGGTGCACCTATTGCTGACATAGGCGTTCAATTATGCAGACACGGTTTGTACAATCCATAGAAAAGCACTGCCAATAGAATAGAATAGAACACGCTGGAGCAGCTGCACATGAGCCTAAAATCATGAGCTGGAGTGGAGTTTGTGATCCAGAACTAATCATCCAACATCAGTACCTGACCTCACTAATGCTCTCATAGCTGAACGCAATCAAATCCTCATAGCAATATTCGATGCTGACACCTAGTGTAAAGCCTTCCCAGAAGAGTAGAGGCTGTTACTGCAGCAAAGAGGGGACAAACTCTCGTTTAGTATCCCTGATTTCAGAAGAAACGCTGGATAAGCAGGTGTCTGCAAACTTTTGGGTAAAAGGTGCATATCTCACATAAATACTTTCTCACTTTCTCTCTTCCTCCCTGACCCTTGTGATCTGTTTCCAGATCTAGAGCTCCGGTCCCTCACTCTCTGTCTTCCTTCCCTCTCTGTTTTAATCTTTTGAAAGGTGTTTGGAAGCTTGACTGCTCTGCAGCAGAGGAAACAAATAAATGGAACATCAAAACATCTCCACTTTCTCAAAGGAGATACACACAGGCAAAACGGAGAGCACACACACACACATACAGACATATGCACATGCACCTAATCTGTTTCAGGTGTTGTGCTGAGAGAATAAAGAAAAAAGAGACAAAAAGATCAAAGAGCTAACTCCCATCTAAGCACTATATTAACATACCTTAATATCTCTCACACGCACTCTGTACCTGCACCTGATTAGATTACAAATCAGGACCTGCTCTACTTCTCTCACTTTCAGAGGCACTGAAGATGAAACAAGGTGCCTGAAGAAGTAAGAATTATGTTTTAAAATGTGGCTTTATATGGACTGGACAATGTTCATCCTTCGCACACTCAGCACTAAATTCAGTATAAGTAAGCCCCTTAGCTATAGTCTATACCTCACAAAAACATTTATATTTGTCAGAGCTGAATTAGGCCTTCAGGCCATAAATGACAAAATCATAGTAAAAAAAAAAATAGAAGAAATACACAGCCCACATCAACAATAATGCTACGTTTTGCTAGCACCCACTATGAGGTTTCTAATGATATGATAGCGCTAAGCTAACGCTGGTGCACATTAACATTTTTTGGCTGTTTTATATTAAACACAGACATTTAAAGCTTGTAAAAGACAACCCAAACATTTTATCTGAAGCATATAACATATGTTAACATAAACTGTATCTTGTATATTGCAGTTTTATGGTGACTTTTTGAGTAAAGAGATCTGACAAAGTTGAGGCCACTGTTTTCCATTTCTAACAACTGACTGAAACCTGGTCAGGCCACTGTTCCTATCTAGAACTTTCGTATCTAGGACTTGGCCTGGAGTGATGTTCTTCTCACTAAAGTGGTCCTGCTCATTGTGAATGAATATGACTTGTGGTTGGTATAGTGCAGTGGGTAATACCTCTGCTTTCTACACTGTAGCTGTAGCTCAATCCCCTGCCTGGGAAAGCACCCTACACTATGCCAGTAAGAGTCCTTGGGCAAGACTCCTAATGCTACCCTCGCCTACCTGTGTAAAATGATTAAACTGTAAGTCACTCTGGATTAGAGCCTCAGGCAAAATGCTATTAATGTAAATCGTTGATTCCATTGTCACTTCCTGATTATGCCAGTTAATCTGATGTGTAAGGCTTTCAGCATAACTCCTGAAGCCTTTAGTAATGGGAGAGCTCACTTGATTGTATTTACTAAGAAAAAAAAAATTGTGATTGAACAATTTTCCATTTGGGTGTTTCAAGATTTTAACCCCTTTGTTTACAATGAAAACTTATCAATGAAATAAGAGTAGCCCTACAATACTTGCAGAGTTTAAAACAAAAAGCATGATAGTTACATTAAATACAAGTGAACTAAAAATCTCTGACATGTATTTTTATAGCTGCCAGAAATCATTAGGCCCTCTGTGAAAGCCTAGAAGACCCTGAGGGTTGCCTACTGATATTTATACTCTTGTCTGTGTGGGGTTTTCAATGACCTTCAGTGTTACTCCAGCTAAACACTGCTGTGCTCCACATAACTCAACCATACCCTTAACCTCAGCAGCCAAGACATCAGCTTTGACCTCTTTTATTTCTTATTAAATAAAAGCTGCAGTATTTTTGAGAGGAAAGCATTTTTTTTCTGCTGAAGCAAACAAATGTGCCCAAAAAGTCAAATGTTCATGTTTTCATTATCCTGGAAGCATTTGGTCCTCACAAACAGCTGAATACACACACACATAACATCTGGGTATGGCTGCAACAATATAATGTTTATTTTTGATTGATATCTCAATCATTATCTTGAATATGTGTGTATTCTACATATTTGTTTTCAAAAATCACTGAGCAATTTTATTGTTTTGTGCAAAATATATGCCCACTTTGAAACTTTTTTGGAAAACAGTGTTGTATAACAATAAGAAAAGGTGTTTCATTTTCAAGTCCATACAGATATGTAACAAATACTGAAAAGTACGTTTCAGCTCATTTCGAATGAATTGCTTTTGTGATGTCACAAAAAATGGTGCAATAACATGTACCTGCCTGTTCAGTCTACTGCAGTTTAGCCCCACCCACTCTTACTAAGGTTATAAGTAATGTTATAGCCTGGACTGCTTTTTGAATAAGGTGCAATAAACACAGGTAGCACTTTGAATTTACTTGATTCAAATTTGTACATTGGAATACAATATAGGCCAAAGTTATTTATACAGCATATTTCATACAAAAGCCAATCTAATGTGCTTTACATAAACCCAAGCAAAGGAAAAATAAAAAAACATCAATAGAAAAAATAAAGGCAAATACAAATGATGCAATTCTTGCAAAAAGTAAGTCAAATGAGCGAAAGTAATTGGTGTAATATTTTGTATATTTCAGTCATGTGAAGTCAATGAAAACTCAAATAAATTCGATTGATCTTTTTTTTTCAGGGTAGATGGCAGCCAATCAGAACAGAGCTCATTTACATGTATTGGTCTTAAAGACAGTGTTAGACAAACAGCCTGTTTAATTGTAAGGGATAAAGAGAGGTTGGAAATGGTCATGTTAAAATGAATTGTGACTGTTTTTGGTCCTTTTACATCATACCCTCCTAAGTGGGGAAGAAATAAAACGCAAGAAAAATGTAGGATATGGCCCCTTTAATTATTAAGATGCAGGAGACGGTATTGCTGCATTTCAAGCAAGATTTTTCGCTTAGCTGAAAAACTTTAGCAAAAGCCAACACTGTCCCTGACCTTCTTCTCCTACTGGATCGTTTCTTAGGTTATATAACTTTTGCTTCACTCACTTCCCCACTGGATTAATGCAAAACGTGCAGACACACACACTGCTCTCCACTTCTACAGTTGTGAGCTCTGTAATGGTGTCTGGATTAGGTACAATTTTACTGTGCACTTAAGCGGAGCCAGGCTGATTGGTTGTGTGCAGCATGTGTGACCAATCAGAGAGCTAGAAGGCGTGACTGACAGCTGTAAATCCCAACCCTATCCCATCTCTGTGGTAATTTGATTCTCTAGACTGACTCATAAGATGCTTCCTCATCCCCCAAATCCTGATTTCATGGTGGAGGTGCTACATGTCCATAGTAGAGCCTTACTCATTTTTTTACTGATATGGACAGAGAATTTAAAGGAATACCCCAGTGTTCTTCTAATCTCTATCTGCTGAATCTGTGTTATACAATCAATTACCATAGACACAAATTTCCCTAAAGAGCTCACTACTCTAATACAAAACTAAACAGGCATATGCTTTTGTTTTGAGTCAATGTGTTTTTTCATATTTTACAGAGTACAGGGAATTGTGTTGAAATCACTGTCCATAACTGAATGCATACTGCAGACATACATTCACATGCAAAAGTTATCCAGCTCAAATGACATGTTTTGTTAATTTTGGAGGTGAAAATAAGTTCACATCTTCTACATAGAACGCACTTAAATAACTCTAACGTTTTCCTGCACATTTTAATACAAGATTTCTATTTATTAGCTGAGTTTAACATATTGGAAAATAATTAAAAATAAAATAAAATATAAAATGTGCCATATTTGCACAGGCCACATTTTATATTTTATTTTTTTTATTTTTTCCAATATGTTAAACAGCAAGCAAATCAGCAAATAAATTGAAATCATGCACTAAAATTTGCAGGAAAATGTCATATTTGTGTATCATGTGTGTTCATAGTAGAGGACGTGAACTCATTTTCACCTCCAAAATTAGTCTGTAGAACCTTAACCCTTAGAACCCTTTACTACTTATGTGTAATTATGTAATTACACTTTTCAGTACATTACAGTGGGAAATACTTAATATTGAATTGTACTCTACGTATATCATTGCTGGCAGCGATACATCATCTAAGAGTTAACCCTGGTTGATTGTATCAGCTAAATGATATTGATTTGGTCTATGGACTAGGTCCAGAAAAAATGATAATGATCTTATGGCAGTGGTCCATAATGTCAAGACTTGAATGTTGGAGAAACACACAAATACATGCTGTGCTGCATTGATTGGTGTACTCACATTCAATTCTTATCTGTTCCATCTCAGTCACCTCAGCGATGGACTCCTTCAGGTCCTCCACAAACTTGAGGAGCTCCTCTGAGCTCTGGGCACAGAAGTTCAGCACCTGCTTCTTATCTGAGCCGGAAACTGGAGACACGATGGTTATCGCATGAGGATAGTCTGCCGGAGAGAGACAGAGAGGGAGAGCGAGAGATAAAAAAAAGAGATGAGGGGAGTTCTCTTTTCATGTTTTTAAGTTTTTCTTATCATAAAAGTGAGTTCCAGTTTGTGTTCAGTCACTACTTGAATTAGCACTTGTGAAGTTCATTTGAGTCCAGCTGGAGTTGATTCAAGGGATTGTCTCCATTTTTTTTGCCAATAATGCGATTTCCCAAGGCCATTGTTGTAATCATTTTAATATGTAAACAACCTGATGCAACAATACTATTCTGCTTTTAAGCAAGTAAACACACAAACATACTGTACTTTAAACTTTGAATCACTTTAATTGTTACTTTGATAAACAAATCAATAAGCATTTCCACAGTGATGTGAACTGCATTCTAAATGTATATACATGTCATTTACATCACACATCACAGTGCATCCAACAATAAAGGCACATTCAAAAACAAGAAGTGACCCAAGTGGGAACCAAATGAACATAGAATTCTAGTTTTAGTTTTTCACCTACTTGAGAGAACAGTAGAATGGTCACAGTAACGACAACAAAAGGGAGTGCTACATGAGAGTGATGTTAGCATTAGCTGCATAGCTAACATCACCTTAGCTAACTTTTTACAAAAATGACCACTGGTGAAAATTCTTCTATTTTGCATTCATCAACATGAAATTAGAATCTTTAAACCTTTTTACATACATTTCAGAATTTCTCAGTATTTGGTATGCCCCATTTTGCTTTAATGACAGCATGCACTTGAACTGGCACTGACTCTATAAGTTTGCACAAAAGCTTCTGGTCAGTTGAGTGAAACCACCTGAAAGTCATCTGAAAATGGGTTTCAAAGGAAAGAATAAGGCTACAAAAAAGCTGAACATTTGTCCAAGGGCCTTAACATATTTACAATTTTTTGTATTTTTATAGTGAGCTATAATATTGCAGAATCTTTAATATTTCTACTTCTTTTGAATTTGAACTTTTCTTTCTTTTAAATTTTTCAAAATTATAAAAAAATCAGTTGTTTTCTTCCAGGTTACAAGAGAAAAATAGCAGATTTTCAATGTGGTCTCAGACTTTCGGACAGCACTCTACATTTTTGTGTAGATTTTCTACATCTTCACCTGTAAAAGATTTTAAAAGAAATAAGACATTGTCCCTGGGGTTCAGCTACAAGTGTTAACAAAGATGGAGGACAGATTTTGCTGGGTCCACAAACAGAAAAACAGTCCGCCAGTTGATGTTCTAGTCAGTTTATGGCTTGACTTTCCTCTTATCCACAATGTCTTTGTTAGAACTTTATTAAGAACTTTAACATCACCAGAGACCTCAGATGAAGGATGTTCCCCTCTGGTGGCCACCTGTATTTGCAAATAAATTACATTTTCATCAATCCATGAACTGTCTGCACTTACTATGAAGTTCCTGATAAACTGTGATCTAACAGTACACACACACACACACAAACACACACACACACACACACACACTTCCAGACTGTGTATTTACCAAAACCTCTTGACAGTAACTGAGTTGCTGTTATTGCCTATTGCAGCGCTCTCTGTCCCTCTGGACATGTGTGCTTGATTGTTTGTTTGGATTTTACTCTCTTCGAGTCTGATCGGCTGAATCAATCAAACGAGAGCTGAGCAAAATGGAGGGGAAAAATGTGAGCATGACTTGCAATGATCTCACAGCGACTAATTAAGGCAGAGCCGCTGAGAGGCTGAGAGAAAGGGAGGGAGAGAGAGAGAGAGAGAGAGAGAGAGAGAGAGAGAGAGATGTTTTTGCAACTGTTTATGGGAAAATGACAGAGCTAGTTACGACTAAATGCCCCCCCCCCACCACTCACACACATTTACGCAGGGCGGAGTCTGGAAAAAGGCAGGAGATTACTACTGCACAGATTCCAACACACTAGAGCTTGGCGACATGATGAAATGTTATTATCATCATGATACATTACAAGCCTCAATTACCAAAAAGTTGGGACAGTGTGTGAAATGCTAAAAAAACAGAAAGCCGTGATCAGTAAATTCTGTACTGTATTAAATGTATTGACGCCTCAGGGGAGTCTGGAATGGCCCATTCCAGCTCCTGCTCCTCCCTGGCTCCACCCCTTCATCATTACACACACCTACACGCATCTGTGGTTCATTCTCAAGGCTGAGTTTGAGAAGTTTGGCTTCAAAGTCAGGGGCATTATGTGCAATATTCGCAGTTTTAATTTATGAATTTGCCTGCAACTTCTTTCAAAGAAAGTTGGGACGAGCATATTTGCCACTGTGTTGCATCTCCTTTCCCTTTAAAAACACTTTATAATCATTTGAGGATTGAAGACACCAACATTCTTCTGTTGTGCCAGTCTTTAGCTGTGCAACTGGGCTTTTGTTGTCGTACTTTGCATTTTTTTATGTGTCAGACATTTTGTAATGGTAGGCAGGTCTGGACTGGAAGTAGGCCACTCTGGCACAGCACTTCCTGATTACACAGGCTTTTTGTAGCCTGCTGCTGTCATGTTGAAATAAGCATACACATTCCTGAAAAAGACGTCATCTAGAAGGCAGCATATGACGTTACTGCAAAATGTGTATATATCTTTTAGCATTAATAGTGCCTTCAGAGATAGTAAAGTTACCCATGATATGGGCATTAATGCACCCCCATACAATGACAGACCTTGGCTTTTGAACTTTACTCTGATAACAATCTGGACGGTCCTATTCTTCTTTGGTCTAGAGAGCACAAGAGACTCTTGAGTCCAGAGAAGCCAGCAGCATTTCTGGACATATGGCTTCCACTGGGGCCATTTGCTGATTATGAGGCTCTACTGTGAAGGGAAACTACAATGTCCTCAAAAACGCAACCAAATCAAAATCAAACCTAATGAGCGCATCTCTGTCCGGGGCTCTGTAGTCTTCTCTTTCCAGTTGATGTTATTTTTAGATGCCAAGAATCTCACTGACCTGTCTAATATTCACACACTCATGTTTAGCAGGCGTTTAATTATCCAGAAGGGGGCGCAAGTACCATTCAATGAACTTTTGTCGCTTCAAAAGAGCAGTGCTGTGCATCAACGACACTGTGAGTCTGTGTTTGAAGAACCAACACATTAACAGATAAACAATGATGATGACAAGTACTATAATAATAGTAAAATAAAATGGTGCCAGGCTCTTACATTCATTCTCAAACAGGTGGAACTGCATGCCCAGCAGGCCCATGGCTTTGCAGAAAGTGTAGGCAGCAGAGCTCTTTTTCTTTGGACACAGCTTCAGTATCTGAGGGTTAAAACAAGACAATTATCAGACACATACATGAGCAAAGACTACATAACATGATGCTTGCTGCTGAACTGCCTTTCGAGAGCTGAAGAAAATAAAGGATGCAAACTGCTGTACTCTCTAAACGCTAAAACACACACAGGTTGAGGTTCAAAGACAGAAAGAGATAGAGGTCAGTTCTGAACCCCAAAGCAGCCTAATACTGTTTTTAAACGAAAAAAAAAATCATCTTATGTAATAATAACATTTTATCAACTGTTATTTTTCTCACTTTCCAGTGACTGTGGGTGTGACATCATCAGTTACCCCGCCACATATCAACAATCTGATTGGTCGCCTTTTAGTTAATCTGTATGAAGTTAGTCCAGAATGAGAGAGTAGAAAGGGGGCATGCAGCAGGGGACTGTTGTGTCAGTTACACCGACCAGGCACAACATTAAGACCACCTCCTTGTTTCTACACTCATTGTCCATTTTATCAGCTCCACTTACTATATAGGTGCACTTTGTAGTTCTACAGTTACAGACTGTAGTCCATCTGTTTCTCTGCATACTTTGTTAGCCCCCTTTTACCCTGTTCTTCAGTGGTCAGGAGCCCCATGGACCCTAACAGAGCAGGTACTATTTGGGTGGTGGATCATCAGTGTAGAAACAGGAAAGGTGGTGATAATGTTATGCCTGATCGGTGTATATAAATATATTTTGGTCTCTCACTACATCATAGTGCAGTATGACACATTTTGTTGGATGTAAAGTATAAAAAAATTCTAACTGAAAAAAGGCAAATACTTTTGCATGACATTATAGTTCACATCATCTAAATGCTGCATAAAGTTTTTAGCACCCCAAGCTTAAAATGCTTTTCTGCATCCCTGCTATTGTCTATAAAAGTGAACAAAAGTACGAACCAAATTCAGGCGTCAAGACAGGTGCTATTACTGTTTAGCGTACTCTTTTCTGCAAAACTAGCAAAACTAAAGAAGCAAACTTCAAATACTGGACATATCCTGATCGACCACATTTGGGAAAACTGTGTAAATTTGATTCCTCTCCAAACTATCCCTTTAACTCAAAGCAAGGGGAAAGGAGCTAGAGAGAGTGAATAGAAAAGAAAAGAAAGAAAGCAGGGTACAGATAGGAAGAGAGATGAGAGCCTACTGTCTACTTAGTGTACCTCCCACAGGCCTACTCACAAAGCTGGAATATTAAAACTATACATCACTCTGACACAGACGTCCAGGAGTGCCAAGCCTCTTTGAAGAAGAGTAATGATCGACTCTCTAACGTCAGTCTCTCCGCAATTAATACCGCAAACCCCGCGTTAGCTTAACTCTGAGCAGCCATCGTGAGAACAACATCATAATTACATAACTGGAGCATAATTATGCGTAATTGACTCATTCTTGTTAGAGCTTTGAATTTTTTTTCCTTGTTTGATATCTCTCAAACCTCATAACCTTCATACTGAATTCAAAATGAGAAGGTTAGTGATTTGGTTAATTAGGACTTTTTTTTCTCTCTGTCATGCCAAATCAATGGTTTTGTCCTGAACGTGATGTGTGATTTGGAATTAGAGTTGGAAACACACCCCTTCTGGGCACAATCACTCTCCTCAGCACTTTTGGGAAAAAAAATGCAATTGTTGATTTTTTTCTCGCTGGAAGATTAAGATGGGAACTTGTAATTATGAGAATAGTTTAATACTCATGTGCGATAACCTCTCAGTCGCCCTAATGGCTACATTAATTATAATAGATGTTTAATCTGTGATTAATTTCAGGAGCCATTCTGTGTGACTTGGACAAAATTAATGACTTAGCTAGACGAGCGTGTGTGGGGGGAGCAGAGAGGACTTTATTATTGACTCCAAAGTTTTGTCCATGCAGTGGCCGATGTCTCGACATGGCACCTTTAAACACAGTCCTTGCCTCAAACTGTCCATTACAAAGATGAAAACAAAAATTACAGCGGAAAACAGTGAGAGAACAAAAGCAATAACATTTTCTGCTCTGAAGAAGGCTGTAATTACCAGCTCTGAGGCACAGAAAGACATTTAGCGCTTACAGAAAAAAAGCTGAAAATGAAGCAGTTGAAAGCGTTTATTAGGTCAGACGGACAGCGCTTCCCACAACGCAAAAAAAAAAAAAGATCAGAGACCCAAAAAAAAAAAACCCTAACAAAAAATACATTTTACTTAAAAAATTCACATTATGCATTATAAACAATCTAAAAAAATCTTTAAAATAAAAAAGCTAGAAACAGTTCTTTGAGAAATGCTACAGAAGCATCATTTGGTTCCCTAGAGAATCTTCCAGTGGAACCATTTATTGTAAATGAGATGTGTGCATGTCACGGACCTTTTTGATGTTTAAAGAACCGCCACATAATGTGAAGGTCTTAGGAAGAACTCTTAAATTGGTATAGAATCTGTGTATAATATGAAGGTTCGCTAAACCTCTAAAATGTTCTTTACACTTATATATATATCCTTTCAAACATGGTTCCTTTGGGAATCAAAGGTGGTTCTTCTATGGCAGGGGTGCCCAAAATATTTATCTTGGGGGACAAAGTGCAATGATTATGATGTGGTATAAAATTAAGGTCCTACTTTAGATTAAGTGCGTCTAATTACTGTGTAGTTACACATTAACAATGTATGCAACAACAACGTAACTACCGGTGATGTAATCACTGTTACAGAGAGAGTACAGCAGTACAGCTTATGTAAATACACATGTGTATCAACTTCAGTTTTTACCCAGGTAATGGCACATGTATCCTGACTGTTTTAGTAGTATATGTTCTGTTTTAAAATTACACGTGTAACAGGGTGAGGGTATTTATATTTGTACGAACTACTGCTTTTCCAACAAGGTTTTCCTGAATATGTAACGTACATTATATCCCTAAATTATGTAATGTGTATATGTATATAATTTAATTGTATAACTCATACATAATTACCCAGAGATATGTGTGCTGTAACATGGTAACTGGATCAAATCACACCGCATAGATTAATATCAGTCTGTAATTTCACAGCACATATTTAAAGATAAAGCTTTTAAGGATAAAAGGACAGATGTAAACACAGTCAAATCACAGAATGGTTTAAAGCCAAAACTGTGGTTAGGCTACTGTGTCACAACACAAGCACTCTAATAATAACTTAAAATAATTAGAACTTTGTAAGTGCATTCAAGGACAGCATTCAGGTTCTTCTCAGGAGAACTACATTGAAGAACATTCTTATATACTTGAAGATGTTCCTACACGGGAGCTGACAAAACTCTGCATGACAACAGATGAGCTACAGTCTGTAACTGTGAATGTATATAGTGGATTTATAAGGTAGGTGGATCTCATAAAGTGGCAATTAAGTATAAGTACAAGGTAGATGTTTCTTATAAAGTGAATGTATGTATGGTGAATATATATAATGGTACTGTTTGTTCTTTTTTGTTGTGTTGTATTAGTTTTACAAATAAGGTGCTAATTATCAATGATCTACAGATGTTTTGTACTGGTAGGGACAGGGAATTATGCATGTTAGCTACTAAGAACTTTAATGCAATTAAGGTAATTAACATATTGTTGCTGTCCAAAGAAAAACAGGCATCTCCATTTTTTATTATTTTTACTTCTATACATCATTTTAACACAGCAGCTGTCCTTCACATTGTGTGAAAATTTCACGATCACTGGGCCAATAGAAATGCTTCAACATTGCTCCAAAATAAAATATCTTTATATTAACTTACATTAAAAGTAAACCATGTTTTTACCCTCTACTGTAAAGTGACTATGTTGGACATACTTGGTTTTCTTTGGACAGTGACAATATGCGCAGCAAAATATTAACCCCTGTTTAACTCACATCCTTTGTTTCCCCTGTTTTCAGCAGATGTGTGTACATAATTTTACTTTTTATGTCAATGACTTTCATCTCAAATATAATCATCTCAAAATAATGACTTGCCTTACTCCAATACTTTGACTTTGTCAAAATAGTGCCTTTGTCAATTTGCACTTTATGAGATATTACTCAGTGAGAGAGCATATTTTTTGATATAATATTGATATAGTATTGCTATATTATTTTAATAAAATATAAATTATTTCAAATAAGCCAAAATATTTCAAACATAATCCAAAATGTAACATTCTCATTTGTCCCCCCACTAACACAAGATAAAAATGCAACATGGATGTTTGATTTAGTTAAAAAGGTTCAAGGAGAACGTGCTTTTAAACATGTTCTCATATTCTCATAGCAATGTTGTCAGTAAATTTTAACAGTAGTCAGACAGATACTCCAAATTCACTCTGAAGACCACTTTCATACCATGAAAGCACCTTTTTACATTTTTTAGTTCTTTTTTTTCCTGATTACTGAGAATTCAAACCTATATTATTTTAATATGCCTGTTGGAGGCTGTAATATAGAAACCATTTTGAAGCAAGCAGGATTAGCTCTACATTTAATACAACCTCTTTTTGATAATCATACTTATTTTGATGCATAATTTTTCTGTGTTTAGGTTGGAGAGCAAATCTGGTTCAAGGTGTTCCTAAATGGTACGAGCTGGATACAAAGTTTATGTCGACAGTCACTTTTTAATGCCAAAAGAGGGTTTGCGACTGTGCTATGCAGCTGTTGTTATTTGTCCCCATTCGTGCCAACATGTTTCACTAATGTTACCCAACATGTTTCATGTTTCTATAGGGACAACAAAATTTCTGCTATGCCAGAACATCAAGCTTGTTTGACGTGCAACTGCTGGGAGTGTAAGGATGTCTTTTCCAAAACATCTCTAGACTACAATTTTTCCTTATAAGCAACTTTTCAAGTCTCAGGTTCTTACCACAATGAGGTCATTGAAGAGGAAGACCTCCCTCTGGTGAGCAGCTTGTTTCTGGGCCTTGTTGATGTCGGTCACTTCGAAAAGGCGGCTACAGCACACCAGTCTTCTGTGGGGCACTGAGAGGACCTGAGGATAAATGGACAAACAGAGGAGGATAAATATGTATGAATATTTAAGAAAAACAGTGAAAAAGCATTGCTAGAATAAGCACGGGTGGGTCAATGGGCATTTCTAACCAGCTTTGGGCCTGTCCACTTTCTCCTAAAACAAAGCTCATCACAATTCAGCACTTTCACAGGAAGAAAGCAAGAACTTCAGCTTCTAATACTGTCAGCATGTGGCTTGAGAGACATGGAATGAGAAGTTAAGATTTGTAAGCACAATTTTCAGTTTTAGTTCATTTAAGTTGTACTTATTACCAGTGATAAACAATATTAGCACTAAACTTTCAATACATCCCCATTTGTACACATTTGTAAGTAGGAGATAGCTTATTATGATTTGAATCTGATGAAAAGTTATTGTTGTGTGTATAGTCCTGTTTTGCAAAAAGGGAAAATGTCTTTTTACATTTTATCCATGTTTTTTGTCATTTTTCGACAATAAAAAGAAAAACAGAAAAAAAGGCAAAAATGCTGACTAGAATCTTTTGGTATAGGATGTAAATTGAATGTAAATGTTATTATTTACATAACTAACTATGTGATTAATTATGCAATAATGTAAATGCATTATAATCATATAGCAACATGTCAATAACATTTCTTGGCTCCTAAGGATTTAGTATCTCAGTAGATCCAACCTCTGTAACTCTAGCTGTGAAAACACTTCTGCCTTATTTGCTCCACAATGAGAGTTCAATCCCACAAAGACATGCTAACTATAACCACGCATTAAGACAAGCACTATAATTTCACTGTAAACGACAGAAAGCGAGATGCCAGAGATGAAGAAGTAAAGTAGCGCCAATGAGACTCCTTTAACAATGAGAGCGGTTGTTAAAGAAAGCGTGGACTGGGTACATTGATCCCTCTCTGCTCCATTGGCTCATCTAAATGAACTCTCACATCTGAGCCTGACTCTGTCTCTCTCTCTCTCCATCTCTCCCCCAGCCCTCACACACACCCACACACACAAACACACACACACCCACACACAGCCTCTCTCTGGGGGTAATATGCCTACAGTCAGGCCTGTGTGGAGGGACGAGGGAGAGAGAGAGAGCACAAGACAAACAGCGGTGTGAAGGCGACTGATGTTGCGAGACGCTGATGGGAAATCTATAGTATCTGTACACACACACAGAGCAGAGAGAGATGGGAGAAAGAGCAGAGTATCACAGGCTAACACACAAATATTGGAACTGTGGCCCCAATGCAGGCAGCTGTACGTCTCTTCAACCGTAGCTTAAGGTTAATTGAACTTCAAATAATAAGTTACCAGAGTATAAAACACAGATTATTGTTCTGTTAACTGACTATTAGAAGTTCAATGCACTTAAAATATCAAGGCAACCAGGTTTACTTCTTCCAGTTAAAATGCTGAACTTTTTTTTCTGGTGTATAAACTTTTGCTACGGCACTACGGAGCACTGGCAAAGATCTCACTGAACCTAACAGGAAGTTGAAGCAATCTTTGTTTATGTTTGGAAAAGTTGGAAATAACAACAAAATTCGCCACCATGGTAATATTAGTTTGATTATTATATATCAAAAATAAATAAATAAATAAATAAATGAATACATAAATAAACCCAGCTCACATTTGCTCCTTGAGACCAACATTTTGGTTTAGGACAACATATTTTGACTCAAATAACATAGAATGCATCCTAGTGAGAGCAGTGACAACCATCAAGCTGTAAACACGTCAAAAATTGAATAGAATAAAACTTTCAATATCATTAATTAATTTATTTCATTTGGTATCAACTAACTTTCATAAATTGCTATCTTCTAGCTAAAAGAAATGAAGTGAAAAAAGACTAGAAACATTACTTGTTGGCGTTTGTTGGTATTTTAAAGACTTTAGAATGACTGCTTTCTTGGACTGCCTTTCAAAACTTACGTGACCTGCAGCTTTTGTGGTTTGGTTCTGACTTTACTCAAGCTGGTTTGAGAAAGCCAACTTACTATTCTTTATTTTCTTATTATTATTCTATGGTCAGAACATTTGCATCATTACTCCTCCTACTGCTTTTGAGCTAGAACCACAAAACCTAGCAGGATTGTAGAGCCTATTGCCAAAAAAGTTGACTTGTTGGTTAACTTTAAGTCAAAAGTTGACTTGAAATGAACCAGTTTGACTTATGGTGTTCATGCAAAATTCTTTCAAATATTTTTTTATCCATAGAAATGAATGGTGGAATGCTCAATCCACTTATATAATAAATCATCACTGTCTAAAAATCTCTCTAGAATGGTAAGTTTACAGGAGAGGGTGAAATGATCTTCACTTTTAATGTTAGTTAATGAAAAGAGATTTTATTCCAAGAACTTATAGCTGTATTTCCTATTCTACTACAGTCAGTAAAATGTTTCTGTACACACCTCTTATGTCACATTCATAGAAGCATCCACCTGGGATATCACAGCCTCGGCCTAGCAACACCTTAACAACTACCTGTAACTTTATAGCCTCAGCCTAGCATCACCTTAACAACTACCTGGGATGACACAGCGATGGCCTAGCAAAACTTTCGTAACCACTTAGGATATCACAGCAATGGTCTAGCAACACCTTAGCAACCACCTGGGAAACCACAGCAACAGTCTAGCAACTCCTTGGCGACCACCTGCGATACCATAACAACAACCTTGCAACAGCTTAGCAACCACCTAACAAACACCAAGCAATGCCCGAACAACAAGCTAGAATTCCATAGCAACCTTGTAGCAAAACCATAACAACTACCAGGAATTTCTATAAAAACCCAATTAACAATCAACGTTTGTCTGCAACTGCATTAACTTTTTGAAGCATTATTAGTTGGCCTTGTCAAGCGAACATAAAGTTTGTTCACAAACTATCCCTTTCTAGTTTAACCCAGAAATTGCGAAATAATGAGTGGTGCACTGGGGCACACAGAGAAGCTGAGCAGGGCTTGTCGAAACAGAACGTTGGCAGCTTCATTAAAAACAATAGTTTTCCAATTTTTGGATGTTGCATGATGTGTTTGCCATGCAGTGGCCTTAGCTAAGCCTGCTAAAGAACTAACCTGCAAAGCTGTCAAGTCTCATGGTTAAGAACTGCTGGTTTACTGTAAGACTCACATCTTTTGCCTTTGCTGTGACACCATCACATTAAACCCAAGTGTGTTGATTTTGCATGCTATATTTAAACAGGCTACCATAATGGGTGCTAAGCAAAACAATCAGCAGCTAATGGCCCTCATATATAATAGGAAAATCTCCAGAATGGAGCGTTTAATTTGATTGCATTGAGAAGTTAAAACCAAGGGAAATTGCATTTGAATTGTTTGTAGGGTGCTGTGAAGATCACAGCATCAGGGATATTTGAAATTAAAATGCAGTGGAAAGCAGCATGCACACTCCTTAATCCTTAAGGGCTTAGATAATGTAGGAAGAATCTGATTGCTGAATTAAACATCCTGGCTGACTGATGGGAATATAAAAAAAAAAGTTCACCCAATGCATCCAAACAATGTGATCTTTCACCAGCATAGAAAATACAGCTGGTATTCGACTATTTCAGTCATCTTGCAGCGACATATCAATGACTGTCTTCTGCGGCATCTCAGCGAAAGAGCAATGGTGGAAAAAAGATGTTGAACATTAGTACTGAAAAATATATTTTCAAAAAACAAGAATAAATGGTTGTGATTTATATGTAGTTGCCAGTAGTTACTGACTCTGAGTATAAGTCTTTAATATGGATAACACCCTAGCCTACCAACAGAAGACCAGTATTCCCCCCATTCAGACACAAACATCACTGTGATTGTTACTAATAAAGTTACCAAAATAATCCTATTGCACAACTCATCTCTCTATTAGCAACCATATTTGAATATAGAAACAGCGACTGCTTAAGATAGACTATACCAATGAGTCCTTGGGCAAGACTCCTAATGCTACATTCACTGTCCTCTATAACATAATTAAACTGGACAAGAGTGTCTGCCAAATGTAGTAAATGTAAAATCAACATAATTTAAAATGAATAATTCACTCTAAATGTACATATTTTGACAAATTCTGACATATTAGACTGAATGGAATTTTGTCAAAGTTTAGTTTGCATAGTTTGCCCCATGTATCAACAGCTGCCGTAAAAGAAAGTATTTGTGATGTCAATTGAACATGTGTGCTGAAACACTTGTGAGACACCAGCATTCAAAAGATTTTTTTACTCTTTGACTTTTCAACAGTTAGTGGTTGTTTTTTTGCCAGTAGCATGTTACTGAGACATGACTTAAGGTTAGGAATTACGCTGGATCAAAGCAAATCACTCTAAACCAATTTGACATTACACTCCACGCCAATTTGAATTTTCACATCGCTCGCAAAACAGCGAGGCTGCAAATTAAAGAGCACGGCTACATTTGGTCAAATTCCCAAAGGAAATTCTGAATAAACGCTGAGTTTGATTTAACTTTCATATGAAGGATACTCGCACTGTGCTCAAAAGTGATGGAGGTCAGTAAATTCCATAAGCAGCTGTTCTGCCAAAATCAAAACCAAACCAAAGGTGGGCAGCTCTGGCGTAAGTGAGGTTCAGTCTAGGTTCCAGGACAGAATATCCTCCTCCAATTCAGCAAATGGGAACAAAGAGAGGATGGCCTTAATCTCAATGTAGCAACCGAGCTGACCTCTGCTGATCAGCTGATCTCTCTCTCTCTCTCTCTCTCTCTCTCTCTCCCTCCATTTCCATGGCCTTCTGTATGAATGTATGTAAATCCTGCAGTGCTATCTCTAACCCAACCATAGCCTTAACCTCAGCTACTAAAAGATCAGCTTTGTCCTCTTTTACTTTAAAAAGATAAAAGCTGCAGTTTGGAGGAAAAGCAGACTAATGTCCAGCTATACAACCACTAACTGTTCCACATGTGTACGTATCAGTGAATTCAGTTCCACATGCTCATACAAAGTATCACTGACCCATGTGAAGCCAATGTTTTCCATATATAATACTGTGCAAAATTCAGAGACCACTCTTTCCTTTATTTATTTTCCAGTCAAAAGAGCTATTAAGTACAAGTTCCTCTTTTTTCAGTGTCAGTGAAAAAATAGAAAATAATATAATACCAAATGAAAAAATGCAACAAATATTAAAAATGCAAAATAAATTAATAATGAAAGAAAGAAATTTCAGTATTTAGTATTGCTTTTATTGTGCTTTCTATTCTTTATAGTAGACTTGCTTTCATTTATTCAAAGAAATTTGCAGGCATATTTTATACACCTCTGAAGTTCAGTCTTAGAAGTTGGTTGCATTTTCTGCTTCTCATGATGCAAGTAATCCTCATTACAATCATCAAGGATCATTGGAACATAAAACTTTACTCCACATCTCAGATGTCCACTTTCAGTGTTCTAGTGCAAATGTTCTTCTTTCTTTGTCTATTTCCTTTTCTCAGTGAGGGCTTTTTGACAGCTACACATCCTTTCATTTTCTTCTCACAGTGGAAGGATGGACAGAAACACCTGTGACACCTTCAGATCTAAAGTAAGAGTGGAGCTTGATTTTCTCCTCTCTCTCAAAGATGAAAGCTTTAAGTACTGTTTATCTGATGGTGACAGTTTTGCTGATCTACCAGGTCTTGCACGGCTGTTAGGGGTCCCTTTTTTTCAGCTCCAGTGTTGAAAACTTTTTTTCAGTTTTTTCACTTTTTTGTATAATCTCATGATCGAATATGAGAAATATCTCCTTTAGCCATTTTAGATGCACATGAGGATGAAATACAGTTATAGTGAGTTTGGGCAGTTACTTAAGTGAATGTTCGTGTCTGTTTGAAGGGGAACATAATGTCAGTGAGAGGAGCAGCTTTTGTTGGGAGAACACAGCTGGAACTGGTTGGGTTTAAGATTGGAAAGAGGGAAGAGTTAAAGTGGCAGAAACTGCACAAAAGTAGAGAGTGGACACATAAATACTGATAGATTTAAAATTACACAATGTTGGAGGCTTCTGTGGTTTTTTTTTTCAAATTATATGCTTCCTTCTTTTTTCCTGACATTAATAAAAAACTTGAATAACTGAACATTACATAAATGAAAGAGTGCCCTGTGACTTTTGCTCAGTACTTTAAAGCAGAACAATGACTTAATGTAATGACTTTAAACCCTTTAAAACCTTAATATTTAAGGACCTGTTTGGTTCAGGTTCAGAGTTCAGTTCCCCTCTGATAACTACATTCTAACTTACAAATGAGTTTCACAGTAGAAACTGATTAAAATGCCTCTAGATTAATAACTGAACAGTTGTTTTAAATTGATATGAAAAAAAAGATTCAAATACAAGTGAAATGTGGATACATGTATCCATCAATGACTTGGATCAGTGGCTAGAAGCTGATTTATACTTCTGTGAAGATGAGTGTAAATGTATCTGCTTTGCGAGGCAGATAAGAGGCTGATGGGTAAGTGTAAGCAGGAGAGGCTTGCAGAAGCCACAACATGCCATCAAACTATATGTTGTGTGAATCTGTGGAAGCTGTGCGTCAAACTAAGCTGACTGGCTCTTCAGTTACACTGAGGGAGGAACGAGAATTAAAAAATACCCAACCTAAACCAAAACTGGAGCAGTTTGAGGCGTCTTTGACGACCCCTCTCTAAAAGATTACAAAAACAGTGACATCAGAATTTATTCTTGGAGAGAGGGAGAAAAAACATGAGACTGTCCTATTTGTTTTCTGAAGATTGTGGTTTGGATAAACATGTTAATTTAATTCTTCTTCCTTTTTTCCTTCCTCCCTCTCTCCCTCCCTTCCTTTCTTCTTTTCTTCCTCTCTTCTTCCTTCTTTCCTTTCTCCTTCTCTCCTTCCTTCCTCCCTCCCACCCTTTCTTCCATCCTTCCTTCCTCTCTTTCCTTCCCTCCCTTTCTTTCTTCCTTTCCCTCCTTCCTTCCTTGCTTTCTTCTTCTCTTCCTCCCTTCCCATCCTTCCTTCCTCATTGACTCATTGCTTTATTGCTCAGAAACATTATTTTACCATATAATATCATAATTATCACAATTTTACCTTGTGAGCACTGTATTTCCTTCAGAGCTTTTCCTTAACCTCAGACTTTTAAACCCCACTGTATTTGACTCAAATGTGAACATTGTTTCGATATGAATAAAATGTATTAGACAGTTTTTTAAAATAGTTTTGTCTTTCAGTTTACTTACTTTTGGCAACAACTGTGATGCTGTAATATATTCTATTCATGTTTATTTGAGTTTCATTCCAAAATGCTGTATATATGTTTGTAACAATTCTGAATAAGAGTTTAACAACAGGATAACAACAGGCGTATAATGGAAAACACATTTTTATTTCTCTAAGTGGTGATGGTGGTGTTAATCATAATATAGCACTGTATTTTTACATGTGTAAAGGCCACTCCCAACAACGTACATCATGAAAAAAGAAGACAATTCTATAAGCGGTCTCTGATGTATTTTGCTGTTTTGTTGTCAGCCAATCCAAATGCAGCTGATGCTGCTGCAGGCAGTGGAGGGAGCAGATACTGAGCGTACTCAGTAAAGCACATACAGCGGGTGTAATTGGAGGTAAGATTCAGCGAGGCTGTCTGTGTGTGTGTGTGCACTGAGGCAGTGGTGTGTGTGATGATTAAGCTAAGCAGAGCTGAGGTGATGTGTTCATTAACTGACAAGAAATCCTGTGTGTGTGTGTGTGTGTGTGTGTGTGAGAGATACATTTAGTGCTGCACTGTCTGAGAGCAGCCACACTGCAGCCTGCAGTTACACTGATTCACCAGTGTGTGTGTGTGTGAACTTCATGGCAGTAAGTGTGTATGCTGAAGCATATGAGTCGACATATCATCACAGTCACGTGTGTGTGACACCCACACCCAGCAACTGTCAGCTCTCTCTCTATCTCTTATTCTCGCTCGCTCTCATATTCTCTCTTTTCTTTCTCTCACTCCCTCTTTCTCCTTGTCTCTCATTCTCTCCTTCTCTCTCCCACTCTCTCTCATTCTTTCGCTCTCTCCCCTTTCTCATTTTCCCTCTCTTCTTGTCACCCTCTCCCTCTCCCTCTCTGATTTTTTTCTTCCTTTCTCTCTCCTCGCTCTTATTCTTAATCCCTCCCTCTTTCTATTGCCTGTCTTTCTGATTCTCTCTCACTTTTCTCTCATTCTCTCTTTCGTTCTCCTCTTCTTCTCTCTCTCTCTCTCATTCTCTGTCTTTCTCCCTTTCTCATTTTCTCTCTCTTCTCGGTACCCCCTTCCTCGCTGATTCTCTCTTTCTTACTCTCTCTCTTTTTGCTCTCATTCTCAATCTCTCTTTCTTTCTCTTCCCTCTCTTTCTCATTCTCTCTCTGTCTTGCTCTCATTTTTTCTCTCTTTCTCCTTCTCTTTCCCTCTTTTCCTTCCTCTCCCATTCTCCTTCTCTAACCCCCCCCCACTTTTCTGCCAGCTTTTAATATACAGAAGTGAATGACTGGCTTCATAAACCCATTCAGTGACAGGCACTCGTTTCTTTAAAAACTACTAAGCTTTAAAAAGAATTATTATTACTTGAAGCAATTCACTTAAGATGATCGTCTAAAAGTAGCCTATCGTACTCAGAGGGTGAATGTCACTCCTTTCACTATCATTCTGTCTGTTAAGACTGGAACGAGTTTAGTGTGGGAATGTAATATTTTGTCATGAACTGCTACACAGAGAAATGTAATGTTTCAGGTGTACTTTGTTCTCACTCTGAAGGGACTCGTGTTTCCGACATCAAACAGATGCCATTTATGATCTGAATATGGTGCTGAATATGCCTGAGCGTGTTCTATAACCAGAACAGACTGCATCCAATAGTCACAACAGCAGCATCCTACATTTTTATATAGCGATATCACCTTAAAAGTTCAGTTTACAATGTAGAACGTGGATATTTACGTTGTTACTTTTGTAAACACCACCATCTCAAACACTAGGCAGTCTAACCATTAACTGACCAGGACGTGCAGCACGTCCAAATGTCTGTCACATACCTCTATACCTTAAAGTAGACTACTGTTCGCTATCTGGCTTCCTTCAACATTCACCAGCTATCAAAAAAAAACCATAACAAGCAGCCTGTCTGCAACTGCAGTTTTTCAAATGTTTAAGCATTCAAATTGTGCATTCAGATCTCTGTATTATTATTTTTATGGTTTTTAATAGCTGCAGTCTTGAAATCAGGGGGTGCGGCAGCCCCATCAGCACGCCCACTTCCTGCGTCCCTGGATGAAGCTGAGGGATGCTACACTGCACTATAGAGACCTGCCTAACATGGCAGTATGTAAAATAACTAGTTTTAAGCTGATATGCCCCTTTAAGAGCAACTCAACCAGTTTGCATTGTAGTCAGTGAAATGAATTAATAATAAGACTTTAGGATTTTAGGGGCTTAACCAGAAGAACCTGAAGCTTGCAATTGGTGGGTAAACATGTAGATAACTTCTAGCCTTCATTACCTCATAACGATTTAGGCTACAGACATGCCCTAACTAGCCAGCATGACGTCATCGAGCTGTGATGTCAGCATCAGTGAGTAATTCGGCTTAGAAAATCACCCAAAATCCTGATATTATTGCTTTGTCATATTCCAACAAAGGGTTAAAACAGTGACATGATTCACACATCAGATCACTCATCAGACTCTGCCCTCACCATCCAGAGTGATTTCATCCACCTGTGACCATCCATCAGCCAGCAGTCCAGCTCCAAAATCACCCAAACCCCACTCACTACTGTTTACATCTCTGCTTTTAGCCTTATTTATAAATAAAGGGTTACAAATAGCAGCATGATTCACACACCAGGACACTCAGAGGAACCTGCCATCACTAGCCAGAGTGAGAGAAACCAGCTCTAACATCCCACAAACCAGAAATACAGCACCAAACACAACAATAACTACTGTACTGTACTCTCTGCTTCACATGACAACAAAAGGGTTAATCAGTAAACTGCCTGGAAAGTATATCAGAGCTTGGACTGCCACCCAAAGTAAAAGCAAAGATGACGTCTTTTCTGTCCTATGATTCTGCATCTATATTAGCGGACACTGTAAAGCAGATTTATTTAAGAGGATTCTATACCTTAAAGTGGCACTCTGGCCAAAAAAACACCACCCCTATATCTGTTGTAAACATCCTCACTTCCTACACAGGTACTAGAGTGGTCTCTAGAGTAAGATTTTCCAGGTTAAAGACTAGAAAAACTCTTCTACTGATGTATATTAAAGGTGGAAGGAATGTTTTAAAAACTGCGACTGCAGGCAGGCTGTGTGAAATGTGTTTTTTTCCTGCTAATTGGCAATGAAATGTAGAAGGAAGCCAGGTAGCGAACAATAGTACATTTCTACATCAGTGCATTTCTTCATCGCTGTGGGGGGATTCTCAATGTTTATATGTTGTATCTGCATAGTGCATGCTGGGTACTGTAGTGAGAGAACATTGATGGGCGAAAGTGTAAAAAGGACTTCAAATCGCTTCCATGTCAAACTGACGAAGCCAGAGATGCAGGAAGGTGTTTTAAGTTAGGGGTGCTGAAATTTTAAGCAGCATATATATATATATATATATATATATATATGATGTGAACGATAACATCTTATATCATTATCATTGTATTCTTTGCCTTTTTCCATTACATTTTTTTAAAACTTTACATCAAACAGAATGTCACAGTGCACTAAAATAAAGTTAGAGACAATAAAATATTCATAGAACTGTCACAACCGACCGCTGATGCTTGTCCTCTCTCTGCTCTCTCGTCCTGGATGAACTTTATGCAAATTAACTGAGATAAAACGTTATTATTATGTTAGATGATTTTTTTAAAGTTTAAAAACAGTATTAGGTTGCTTTGGGATTCAGAATTGGCCTCTATCTTTGCACACACTTTCTCTCTTTGACCCTCAACTTACATGTGTTTAGCGATGTGGCCCAAAGCGGACAGCTGTCTGTAATGGAAATACAGCGTCAACTTCAACAGTGCACACCCACTGCATCGGTTTTTGCTACCAATTTTTTAAATATATAAATGAAAACAGAATGGAACACAATGGAATTTTGCTGATTTTTTTCCTATAGGAATGAATGGAATGCAAAAGTTTTGCCACCTTTCTTGTGTCTCAACACACCACACACGCACACCACACACACACTGAACACTCCAAATATAACACAACAAACACACACACACCACACAAACACACACACACACTTTTAAGGTAGCAGGAGATTTTAGATAGCAGTGTATTTAAGGGGCACTGAATTTAAGGTAACAGGAGATTTAAGGTGGTAGTGGATTAAAGGTGGAAGTGTATTTAAGGTAACAATGATTTAAGGTAGCAGTGAAGTTATGGTAGCAGGAACTTTAAGGTGGCAGTGGACTTAGGCAACTATAGC